>NC_047528.1:84605034-84915795 GCF_012275295.1 Melopsittacus undulatus | reverse complement strand
AAAAAAGTTCATTTATATTGTGCTTTAAAATGACTTCATAGAAGTCTGAAGTTCCTTTGAAAAGAGACAGGGCCCAGTTATCTACCATCCACTTCCTGGCCCAGTGCTTGCTGTAATCACTACCTTAGGAAATCATATTCCTTCTTCCTCTGCAGTGGGGACAGTTTTAGTTGTATCACAGAGATCTGTGCATGTTCTCTAATCATTCAGATGCTGTACTAGAAAGAGGGGTGGAGGAAAGAGAAGGCCCTGTCACAGTCTGAAGGATAGCTGATTTTGCTGTCTGATGTCAGCTGATACAAACCTAGCTATAAGGTATCCTAGCTAAGGAACTGCTTACTTCGTGGATTCAAGTCTGCTTCATACTGTGCAAGGCTGGGAAGTAATATGTGTACCCCAAAGAAGAATTTTCAGCTTCTGGGAAACTTTAATGTCAAAGCTGAGATACATATACATTTTTGGCACTTTCAGGATTGCTCAGCAGCCAGCCTGAAGCTTGAGGATCATGGATTAGATGTAGGTGATTCAAGTGGGAATTAATTAGAACTCAGGACTCGTAGTCTTTCTAGGTCAAGATACTAGAGATAAGGTATAATTTAAACCCCTGAAAAGAAAGGCACTCTTTATTCAGTTTGGTGAATTTGTTCAAAGGGAAGTAAATAACCCATGGGGACACAATGTTGACTAATTGAAAACAGAAAGCAGTGTTCAAATCTATCCACTGAGTGAATAAATCTTATCTTGTGGGGAAAAAAGAACAACTATTTGGATACCTACTGGATGTCTCTGTCATAGTGTTACTGAATGATTTCAAATTTAAAACTCCTTAACTTGTAAGTACAAAACTTTGTAGCCTTGGTGCTTTAGTACTATTTTTGTCATATTAAAATAAACTCATAAAAGTATTTTCACCATGTAAATTGCTGTACTGAGCAAATGGTCTGCATTTTTTCTTTACATTCAAAGTTCTATTTGTTGCAAAATTATATGGCTGCAAATTTTTTTTTTTTGGCTTTCCTTCTTGCTGTTTTATGATTGCTAAGCTGAAAATGAGTCCAGTTCTTTTCAAAAGTCTATTTGGAAGCATTCCAATAGAGGGCTAATATTATATGCTTCTGCTGGTTTGTAGCTTATGACAGCTTTAATACAGAAATAATAGTTAATAAACATTGCACACAAGATTCTGGCACTAGATAAAATTCCTTACCAACCTATTTTCTAAATAATAGAGCAATTTCCCTTAGGTTTGATAAAGCATCTTCTACTTATTACTTTATCTTTTATCAAACTCACATCTGCTCTCCACAGAATAGACCAGAATTTTTCCAGAGTAGAAAAAAGCTCTTAATGCTTGAACATTTCTTGTGCAAAAACTACATAACTGTTACAGTCAGTGTTCTTTTATCCACAAAAAAAAATCTAAATTTTGGAAATAAGCTTTTTGATTTTATATATTATCTTTTGCTTACATTTTAACTGTTTCTGTAATAAGTAAGCAGGAGGTTTTTGTGCTACTTGGAACTTTTCCTTACATTGAGGAAAAAAGGCAGTATATTACATGCTATGGCCTGTCAGACTGTAGCTGTTAGGCCAGTTTTATTGAGATGGTGAAGATTATGTCAATACATTTTGACCTGCAGATGAGTTGATTAAAATTCTTTAATAGTTTTTTCTGTTCAATAGTTGTGTGAAATCTGATTTTAAAAAAGCAAAACAAAAAAAAAACAACAAAAAGTTCCATTTCTTTCTTTGACGGAATTCTGCAAATTCTGCTGATTACTATAATTTCAATGGAATCATAAAATCATATGTGGGAGGAATAACTAGCTTCTTGTAGCCATTGCTTTCCAGGCCCTGTCCGTACCTTTGCTGTAAACACTTTTCAACTGCAACACCATAACAAATTGAATATAATTAATTTATAATAATGACAAAGCTAGAAGGATCTTCTGGTTGCTTGATTTTCATGAATGGCTCTGGCATACCCCCACTTCTGGGTCACTGAGTTCACTGAAGGGGGGCTTCTCTATTCACATATTCACAGCACTGCCTGGCAAGATGGACCACAGCATACTTAGGTTCTGAATGACTTCTTTGCCCCAGTCTTCAATGGAAAAAGCTCTGACTGTACCGCCCGTCTTGGAAGGCAGACACAGGGACTGTGAGAATTAATACCTTGGGCCCACTGTAGGACAGGATCTGGTTCAAGACCATCTTAAAAATGTGAATGTACACAAGTCCATGGGACCTGATGAAATCCATCCACGGGTGCTGAAGGAGCTGGCAAATGAAGTTGCTAAACCACTGTCCATTATATTTGAAAAATCATGGCAGTCAGGTGAAGTGCCCGATGACTGGAAAAAGGGAAATATAACCTCAATTTTCAGGAAGGGGAAAATGGATGACTCAGGGAACTACAGACCAGTCAATTTTACGTCTGTGCTGGGCAAAATCTTGCAGCAGATTCTCCTGGAAGGCATGCTAGGGCACATGAAAAACAACAAGGTGCTTGGTGACAGCCAGCATGGCTTCACTAAGGGGAAATCCTCCCAGACCGATCTGGTGGCACCTCCCGTATGAAGACAGGCTGAGAAAGCTGGGGCTCCTCAGCCTGGAGAAGAGAAGGCTGCATGCAGATCTCATAGCAGCCTTCCAGTATCTGAAGGGGGCCTACAAGGATGCTGGAGAGAGACTCTTCACTAGGGACTGTAGTGAAAGGACAAGGGGTAACGAGTTAAAACTTAAACAGGGAAAGCTTAGATTAGATAGAAGGAGAAAGTTCTTTACTATGAGAGTGGTGAGGCACTGGAATGAGTTGCCCAGGGAAGTTGCGAATGCTCCATCCCAGGTGGTGATCAAGGCCAAGTTGGACGGAGCCTTAGGTGACATGGTTCAGTGTGAGGTGTCCCTGCCCATGTTAGTGGGGTTGGAACTGGATGATCTTTAGGTCCTTTCCAACCCTAACTATTCTATGATTCTATATACATAATATAGCAGAGCTTTCTGTTTTATTCTGTTCAGTTCCATTCCATACTCTTCCGTATTATTTTATTCCATTTTATTCCCTTTCATTCCCTGCACTCACAAGGGGTTGTACAAGGAGGAGATCCTTATTTACCTGAAATGCCAGGGGAATTACAGCACCAAAAACGCTTTCAAAGACACACATCAGAACAGTTACAGGTGGAAAGAGTATTTTATTTCTTTCTAACTAAAGTTATTTGTTTTAGTTCAGCTTAGTTAATTTGAGCCTGGTTTAGTTGAGACCCTTCCGTTTAGCTGGGCAGAACCCTCCCTTGCAGCCTGAGAAAGGAAAGGCAGGGCAGGAGCGGTGCCGCGGTGGTGCGAGAGCAGTGCAAGAAGAAGGCAGGCAGAAAGGGCCAGGGAAGAGCTGAGGAGGGCGGTGCTCAGTACTCCAGAGGACAGCAGCAAGTCCCGGGGCCAGGCTGGGGCCAGCCTGGGAGTCCAGAAGGCTGCCTCCCCCCGGATGCGGGGCACGAGGGCCACCTGCGTGGAGCACGAGCAGCTGCCTTTGGGACACAGTGACCCAAAGGAGCCCCATGAAGGGGCTGTGCTCGGCTGCAGAGGAAGGCAAAAACCCCCAGGGACGCTTGCTAGTCCAGCCTGGGGGAAAAAAGCCCTTCCCCCCCCAGCTGCAGGACACGAGGGGCCACCTTCGTGGAGCATGAGCACCGGGCGATAAGGCAGCCAGAATGGACCCAGGAGCCCTGACAAGTGGTCACGCTCAGTGCTCAGAGGAAGGCAAAAAACCCCCGGGGACCGGTGCCAATCTGCCCCGGGGGAAAATTCCTTCCTGACCCCAGTGCTGGCGATCGGCTGCTCCCTGAGCAGCTGAGCAAGACCTGCTCCCGGTCCACACGCTGCTTACGCCTGCAAGGGGACAAAGGGACACTGGCACTGCTTTTTCTGCTTCCACCAGGAGACATCTCAGGGACTTCCACCAACAGCAAAATGCCATTGGCCTGATGAATCCTCGGAGCACGAATCCTTGCTGTGCTTGGCAGTGGGAGCTCCAGAGCACTGGGGGAGGGCACTGAGCCACCTCTGCATCCTTTATCTTCTGGCTACTTCCACTCTCTCCCCAGAAGGTAAGGACAATGAGCTCCCCGATAACTGAAGCAGGATCCCTCGATGATGCTTTGAGCGTGGCCCCTCCAGGAGCTGCAACTGCAGCACAGAACCTCCCGCATCTTCGTGCAGCTCCAAGCGCTCCCTCCCTCAGCCCACCCCACAAGCAATTCCCCGGTGCCCAGCAGATGATGACAGCGAGCTCCCCATGACTGAAGCAGGATTTCCATCCATCAGATGAGCTTTGAGCGTGGCCCCTCCAGGAGCTGCAACTGCAGCACAGAACCTCCCACATCTTCGTGCAGCTTCAAGTGTTCCCCTCATCAACCCCCTCCCTCCTCCCAGGAATTCCCCCGCTGCCCCAAGCACTTCCTCTCGGATGCCCTCAGGCTGCCAGTTCTGTCCTGCTGGCAGCGCCAGGCACTCTGGCAGTGGAACAGGGGAGGGCGCTGGACTCATCCTGCCCCAGAGCATTGTGATGCTGTGTTGCTGGGTGCTGGCACTATGACACGGGGGGGGGACGGGGCCCCCGCAGCCCTGCCCACTGCAGCCCTGCTGCTGCCGCTGCCCCTTTGCCCAGCATCCCTTGGAGAATGGCCTTTGGGCTGCTGGCCCTGAGGCAGTGCCTGTGCCCAGGAGGCGCAGGGGGATGTCCCTGCCCATGGTGGCCACACACTGGGCATCACTGCGGTGTGTCCCTGTAAATAAATCTGTATCTTCAGACCGTATCCATAAAGGCTTTGATACCACGTACAGTCATGTGACTGTGGCGATCCCAAAGGTGAAAGGAATGGGGTTTGGGCTCCATCTGCATGAACTCTGCAGGAACGTAGATAGCATACAGCATTTCCTCACCACTCCTTACCAATACACCATGTGGCATTTGCTACTCCACTGCTTATGATGAGGTCTTCTTGGAAAGGAGAATTCAAGAAAACTCCTCTGTGTTTCTTACACAGGGTAATGTTTGTAGCATAGGGTGTTTAGATATTTGCTTGTGTTTGTAAATGTTCATGTGTCTAGTCTGGGGTCTACCTCTTGTGTTACTGCTTGAATGCAACACTTCACTGAGTGGTGCCTAATTCCACGTTCTGGAAAGCTCAGCAAAGTGTTTTGCTCCCAATTTGTTTAAGCTGTCTGGCCCGATCAGGTTTTCCCTGCAACACTCATGAAACACATGGAAGTGACTCAGCTCTGTAGAATAGTTTTAAAACCCTCAGTGAAGTATCATAACGCAAGAAGAACATGGAACTAGGAGAGGATCTGGTTTGAGGCCATCTTAAGAACCTGAACGTGCACAAGTCCGTGGGACCTGATGAAATCCATATGTGGGTGCTGAAGGAGCTGGCGAATGAAGTTGCTAAGCCACTGTCCATCATATTTGAAAAATCATGGCAGTCAGGTGAAGTTCCCCAGGACTGGAAAAAGGGAAATATAACCCCCATTTTCAGGAAGGGGAAAATGGATGAGCCAGGGAATTACAGACCAGTCAGTCTCACCTCTGTGCCAGGCAAATTCTGGGAGCAGATTCTCCTGGAAGGCATGCTAGGGCACATGAAAAACAACAAGATGCTTGGTGACAGCCAGCATGGCTTCACTAAGGGTAAATCCTGCCTGACCAATCTGGTGGCCTTCTATGATGGGGCTATGTAACTGATGGACACGGGTAGAGCAGCTGACATCACCTACGTGGACTTGTGCAAAGCGTTTGACACTGTCCCACATGACATCCTTGTCTCTAAATTGGAGTGTCATCAATTTGATAAGTGGACCACTCAGTGGATAAAGAACTGGCTGAATGGCTGCACACAAAAAGTTGTGGTCAATGGCTCAATGTCCATCTGGAGACCAGTAAGGAGTGGTGTCCCTCAGGGATCTGTGCTGGGAGCGGGCTTTTTCAACATCTTTGTTGGTGACAGGGACAGTGGGATTGAGTGCGACCTGAGCAAGTTTGCCAAGCTTCTGGTTCGGTTGATATGCTGGAGGGAAGGAATGCCATCCAGAGGGACCTTGACACGCTTGTGAGGTGGGCTGATGCCAACCTTATTAAGTTTAACCATGACAAGAGCAAGGTCCTGCACCTGGGTCAGAGCAATCCCAGGCACAGCTAGAGGTTGGGCAGAGAAGAGATTCAGAGCAGCCCTGAGGAGAAGGACTTGGGGGTGCTGGTTAATGAGAAACTTAACATAAGCTGGCTTCAGTGTGTGCTCACAGCCCAGAATGGCAGCCGTATCCTGGGCTGCATCAAAACGAGCGTGACCAGTAGGTGCAAGGGGGTGATCCTGCCCCTCTACTCTGCTCTTGTGAGACCTCACTTAGAGCATTGTGTGCAGTTCTGGTGTCCTCAACATAAAAAGGACATGGAACTGTTGGAACAAGTCCAGAGGAGAGCCACGAGGATGATCAGGGGACTGGAGCACCTCCCATATGAAGACAGGCTGAGAAAGTTGGGGCTGTTCAGCCTAGAGAAGAGAAGGCTGCGTGGAGATCTCATAGCAGCCTTCCAGTGTCTGAAGGGGGCCTATAGGGATGCTGAGGAGGGACTCTTCATTAGGGACTGTAGCGATCGGACATGGGGTAACAGGGTAAAACTTCCACAGGGGAAGTTTAGTTTGGATATAAGGAAGTCGTTCTTTACTATGAGAGTGGTGAGGCACTGGAATGCGTTGCCCAGGAACCTGCAAATGCTCCATCCCAGGTGGTGATCAAGGCCAAGTTGGATGGAGCCTTAGGTGACATGGTTCAGTGTGAGGTGTCCCTGCCCATGTTAGTGGTGTTGGAACTTGATGATCTTAAGGTCCTTTCCAACCCTAACTATTCTATGATTCTAGGACCTGTGGATGGATTTCATCAGGTCCCACGGGCTTGTGCACGTTCAGGTTCTTAAGATGGTCTCAAACCAGGTCCTCTTCTACAGTGGATTTATGGTCTTCATTCTCACAGTCCCTGTGTCTGCCTTCCAAGCCTTGGGTGGTTTGATCAGAGCCTTTGCCAGTAAAGACCGAGGCAAAGAAATCATTCAGAACCTCAGCCTTCTCCAAATCCTGTGTAGCCAGTTATCCTGATGGCTTCTGGAGGGGGCCTGTGTTGTCCCTAGTCTGTTTTTTATTCGCTACATATCTGTAGAATCCTTTCCTGTTATCCTTAACATCCCTAGCCATGTTTAGCTCTAACTGCTCCTTAGCTTTTCTAACTGGTCCCTAGCTTCCCAGATGACATTGCTATATTAATCCCAGGCTGCCTGTCCTTGCTTCCACCTTTAATAAGCCTCTTTTTTCCTGTGAATTTTTCTCAGCAGCTCCTTATCCACCCAAGGAGGTCTCCTGGCCCTCCTGCTGCACTTCCTTCTAGCTGGGATGCAACACTCCTGAGCTTGTAGCAGGTGATCCTTGAATATCAACCAAGAGTCTTGGGCCCCCCTGCTCTCTAGGGCTATATCCCATGGAACCTTACTAAGGAGGTTCCTGAAGAACCTGATCTCTTTGGTAGAGCTTTTCTTAGGCAGCAACAATACATCTATTTCATTGGTCAGAAAAAAAGAGATAAGCATAGAAACCCTCTTCCTGCTCCCACGACCTATACTTATTCGTGTCATATTGGTATATTTAAACCACAAGCTCAACATTTCTATATCTTCATATTGTGAATTCCATGGCTACATAGCTTTCTGTTCTTCTTTTCAGTTAATATATTGGGATATTTTGGGCTTTTATTATCTCTCTGCACCAGAAAATAATCATGTACAAAACGAATCTTTCAAACAGTCCATTAAAACTATACAGAAAAAGAAAAAGTTGAGTATTTCTTACTTTTTGAAGTGAATTTGGGGTTGAGGTATTGTACTTTATAGCCTATATGAGTCAGTCTAACATGTGGTGTTTCGTTTAAAATTTTATTGGGAAATAGAAGAGCTTGCCTTCTTTTAAAGGGTTGCATCTTCTCTGAAACAATATAAAACAAGGGTTCAGTATTAATATGTGGACTGAAGTTGTATAAAATGTTTAAAGAGTGGGCAGTAAAGCTTCAGAATTTGGTTTTGAACAAGAAGCATTTAAAGCAATGTTGTATCAGCAAAAAGAAAACCTGCACAGTTATGTAATTTTTAATTATTAATTTTCAGAGTCATTCTAGGAATACTTGCATTGTTGATTTGACAAGTTTAATCTTTTATATATTTTATATATATGCCAAAGGACAGCTGAGGAGTGGTGTTTTCTGATGTACTTAATGGTGGCATAGTAGTGTGGCCAATTGAATCAGTGGGAATTATATCTTTGTGATGTTGTCAGGCACGATATTTTGACAAGTTACGTTATATAACATGGCACACAAGAGCAACTAGATGTAAGAATTAGATCCTCAAACATTGGGAACTGTTGTGCATGAACAAATGATCATTTATCAGTTGCTTTTCAGTATCAATAAGGTAACATAAGATGCTGCTGGCATTACTGACAACAGTGTAAGCTACAGTGGATTCTACAGGATGGCACTGTGTATACAGCAGAAAACCTAAAACTTCCTGTGTCAAAGCCTTTTCATAACATAGAAACCAGTTCAGCAGAATCTTATGAAAAATGTAAACATGCTTTTTTGTTATTTTAAATCTGTCATTTTTGATGCAATGGTTTTGCACCTGTCCCATATATATTTTAATTGCCTCATAGGGTGCTAGGGACTCTTTGTTACACTTCATTGTATAAAACGCTTTTCCCGTTCTGCTAAGCACCTTTTTATTGGAATTTTTTGTAGTCCATAATTTGAATAAATATATTTATGTGTCATCAGCTATCTTAATCTCCAGTAGTGGTCATTGGATTTCACCATTCACTCCTGAACCATGAGAGCAGTCTACTTAGGAATACTTCCTATATTAATAATATTAAGACACTTTTTTTTTGTTTTGTTATTTATGAAAGGCAAGTTATGAATATTTTAAGATTGAGGAGATACACTGAGTTTAAAAACGTATGCCATCTGTAGTAATCTCATTATTTTTTATTGAAGTATCACAGATTTAATTGAGTGCCTTGTGGAGATCTGAATACATTATATCAATCCAGTTACCTTTATCCATCAGGATTTTAGCCTCATTTTTATCAATTCTGTTTGTTTGAGATCTGTTTTCCACAAAGAAGGAAAATTGAGTGTCAGCAATTATAGGTCAATTCTTCACTGATTTCTTGATGGTGCTATTGTTGGATTATCGGCAAAGTGGTTCAGCAATTCAAGTAGTATCTTAGTTACCATATTTCTTCCACTAGCTCTTGAAATATTCTTGAGGATTAATAATTTACAGATCTGGAACTTTTCAAGTGTTCCAAGAGCTGCTGCACATAGAAATTAATTATTCAGCGTTCTTCGGCCAATTACGTTGATGCTTTTGAGAGCATGTTTTGTGCAGAGCCAAAAAAGTTATGTTTGTTTTACCATCCTCCTACTGACTGATGAAATAAAAATTTTAAAACTGTGAACACTCATGTCCTGTTCCTTTCTCTCACATGCATATATGCACAGCACAGAATTTTGAAATTGTCACTGGAAACAAGAGCTATAACGAAAAATTACTTAAATTTAAAAAGAAGCGTAGCAAAATTGTTCATATAATTGTTGACATCTTTCAAGTATATTGGTAGTTAGGATAGTATTTAAAATTAATGAAGTCTTTCTCTTGCACTTTGCTTCTCTCTAATATCATGCTGCAATAGAGCAAGATTATAGGATTATATATTGAGACATAAAATCAGATTAATTAGTAATTCTAAAATCCGCTAGCTATTAGTGCCATCAAACATGTCCTCTTGCATTAATATTTATATACCTTGAACATTTTCCTCAGACTTCATTCCCATGAGCTATAATACCATAATGGTTATATTTTTTTATTGTAGTTACACAACACTTTTAGGAGAATAAAATGGTTAATTTCCGTGTGCTCAAGATGTATTTTTTTTATTACCATAAATTATATTTGCATGGCTGACACCTGGAGTGGAAGTTTTATTTCATTTTTTATTAGTTTTGAAGTGAGGAAATACTCATACGTGTCTGGCAGTGTGTTTTATGAAGCTAATGCCCTGCCTAATATAACACCTGCTATCTATTCGTTTTAGGTGTAATTTCATTTGTTGCTGAAGTTGAAGACCAACAGCAGTCTGGACATAACAGCTCACCAGAGAAGACAGATGGTGAACAGGCCCTTCAGAAATTGTCAGCAGAGACACCACAAACTGTTGATGCAGCAAACATGGGTATGTTTATTACTGTGGTTAAGTAAATTCATTGTCAGTTTGTATAAACTTATAATTTCTTTTTAAACTTAATGTGTCTTTAGTATGCCAGGTCACATGCCTGCAAACAGTGTTAAGTCAAATGTTTCTTTCAGACACATGTGAAACTTCTCATTTTATGATTTCTGAAGAATTTTGAATTTTAATGAAATTTTAAACTCAGAATTTTTTTTTTTTACAGTCACATCACTGAATTTCACTTCTTGTTGGAGAGGGGCAGCATTTATGAAATGCTTTCTTTTAAACGTATCCAATAATATTAATAGTGCTGATGTCAAAGCAGGCTGTTTCTGACATTCATATTGCTTCATTTCATTACACTGTAGAAAAAAACTTACTTGTAACTGTCAGTCATAGACAGTCCTTTGGTCAATTACAGTTAAATCTAGGAAAAAATTCCAGAATACCCAGTTACATTCAGATTGTCACCTCCTACTTTCTGCATAATTTTTGAGATTTCAAGCATTCCTGTGGAATGCTTTTGTGATTACAAATGTGCACCCCAAAGGCAGGGATTTTGTTTGGGTTTTTGTTTTTTTTTAACATTAATTTATCCTTTTTTTTCTGTACATTTGTAAGTAAAGCTTTGACTATGGAATTAACTGTGCTTTTTATGCTTTTAATAACTAATTTGGAATATATTTAAATTATCCATCACTACTATGTTACATGGCTAAAGCCTGTTTCTTTCATGCAAAGCTATCAAGGAAAGTTCTTTTTAACCTGAAAAATAAGTTGTTTTAATCAATATTTGTTTTTTAGGAAATGGAGGAGAGATTGCAACTCGAGATCATTTTGTTTTCTTTATAACTGTATATTCACTTTAACAGAATTTATCTAGTTTTAAAATGAATTTTAAATTTTAACAAGGATTAAATTATGGTAACAGATGCAGGCAAAGAAGTAGATATAAGAATTAGCAGATTTCAAGATGTTAGGAGGAATTAATATTAAAAACATCTAGGGTGATGCCAAGTACTCAGGCATATCTCTACTGAATCTTCAATCTCTACTGAAAGCCTGAAAATGTTAATAAATTCATTTATGCTTCTATTGTCCAAACTAGACTCTTCTAATTATGAGATAGGCTTTGCAAAAAGTTAGGAATCATCAGTCTGAAACTGGTAGAGACTGTAATTGAAAGTAACTAAAAATAGAAGGTTAAGTAAGAAAATAGGAGTTTGAGTGGTTTTCTTAGTACTGTGCCTATCACTGATATGAATTAGAATCATGGAATAGTTAGGGTTGGAAAGGACCTTAAGATCATTTAGTTCCAACCCCCCTGCCATGGGCAGGGACACCTCACACTAAACCATGTCACCCAAGGCTTCATCCAACCTGCCCTTGAACATTACCAGGGATGGAGCATTCACAGCTTCCCTGGGCAACACATTCCAATGCCTCACCACCCGCACAGTAAAGAACTTCTTCCTTATATCCAATCTAAACTTCCCCTGTTTAAGTTTTAACCCATTACCCCTTGTCCTGTCACTACAGTCCCTAGTGAAGAGTCTCTCTCCAGCATCCTTGTAGGCCCCCTTCAGATACTGGAAGTCTGCTAGGATGTTTCCACGCAGCCTTCTCTTCTGCAAGCTAAACAGCCCCAACTTTGAATTGAGGGTATTGTTCTTAGAAAATCCAAGTTCGCTGTTTGCTATTATTATTGATAAGCCTTTAACTTAGTTTGATTCCCCATTAACAATGTGAGACTGACAGATCTACTTATGCATTTAGAATATGTTTTTCAAATGTGTTGGTGGGTGATTAGGAGCAGCAAGCTTCTACCTCACCTTTAAAACAACCAACGGTTTCTGGTCATTTCACAAAATACTGTTGTCTGTCACAGCTATTCATTTGTGCTAGACATCTGTAACTTTTACAGCTGGGGAAAGTATCTGCTGAAAATACCTAAATAGAAGTGAAATATAACAAGGTGTGATATAAGTTATATAATAGTACTAGTGTATTTTGAACTTACTTCAAATGGGAACTAACAGTCTTATCTTTATCCGACACAGTTTTCTTTTACATCTATATTGTTACTGTAGTTTTTAATAAAAGATAATTATTCTGTGGCTTTTCAGAGTAGAATGACTGATGGATATTTCTGTGTTTTTTCTTAATTGCAAGGTGCACTCCAATAGTAGGATGCAAACCACTTGCATTAGACCAAAGACATCACACACTGAAGATATCCCCAAGGATACCTGTTACCAACCTGGGCTAACAGAAAAAAGTAAATTTCTGATGTAGTGGAAATTAATATACAAACCTGATTTGGTAGCAGCCAAAACAAGTGTGAGGTTGTCCATAGGTGAATAAGGTTAGAAAAAGATTTCTAATGATAAACATATGTCCAGCAAACATTTTTGTCTTGCTGTCACTCAGTGGAAATTATTCCTTTTAAACATACTAGAAACAATTACCTTGATATACACACCTTAACATTCAATATCATCTTAAGATACCCATATTCAATATACATCTTAATTGTACATGTATTTAATCTTTTTTTCCCCCTCCAAATGACATTGTAGGTATTACTGTAAAAGACGATAATTTCTAGAATAGTTTTCATATATTATTTTCATAACTTCTACCAAAATAACTTATTATGCTCTTCCAAAATGCATAATTTGTTTTAGGATCTCTTTTTCCTTCATATGTAGTTAAGAAAAAACACTTTAATGCTTGCAGTGAAAACCACTGATACAGCAATCCTTATGACAAATCCTGTTTATGCTGCCTTATACCAGGGGAAGAAAAAGAAAACAAACCAAAACTAGTGACAGGGGCTTGCCCCTTTCTACACTGACGTGGGGTTTTAGCTCTTTCCAAAGCATGTTTCTGTCTTTTGAGAGAAGAGGTCCTAGGTTTTTTTTTCTTATGAGAGCCGAAAGTGAAACAAGACTAAGTGGTTGCTAAGACTGAAAGTAGGATGAAGCTGCTCTTCCATGTAAGATTTATTTTTAGATATTTCTATATCTGAAGTGCTAAAATCATAAATTGGTATTAGTCATTAATAGATATTTGCTTCAGAGTCTGCTGAATTGTCAAAATTCCCTTTCAAAGTAGAGGAAATTCTTCTACTCTACTATGGAGCCTGTGGTAACTTCTTAAACTGAACTGTCCTTGCACAATTACCCCTGTTTTGCACTCTTTGTTGTATAGCATGTGTGCAATAGGGAGGATGTTTGGCTCAGCTTCTGCTAGACCAGCTCAGCCCTCCTCAGGTATCTGTTCCAACAGCTCCCCTGTAAAGAGGAGTTAAGAGTGAGAAGTTGGGGCAGTTGCTGCAGTGGCTAAGATTTGCACTGCAACTGAAAATCCTCCTCTATTCTTCCAGAATCCCTTTCTCAACCAGCAAGGCTTAACACAGAGCTGGCATTTAAGCAAGAGCTTTTAATGTTCCTGCCAGTGGTGATGTCTCATAGAGCTGAGCACTACAGATACAGAATATTTGTAGAACACAGGGGAATTTTGCATGTGCTGTTGTCTTACTCTGGCTGCCCTGAGCACTGCCTTTATCAAAAGATTGTACTTCCCATTGTGTTTGTCTTATGGAATGCATTTACATTTTTATACCATTGCCAAGTTTTTTGGATTTCTTTGTACTTGAAAGGAGTAGCATCAAAAAGATACACTACTTGTGAATAAGCCATAATAAAAAAGCATAGTCCGAAGGGTTAGGCAAGACATTCATTTTGGCAAAGCCTGTTTTAATTATCTTTTTAAAGCTAATTTATGATTCAGACAGGCCTTCAATAACTGGTGACATTTTCTAGTCTACATTGTCACTGTAGTTCTCATAATGTTTCTGGCAGTTAAGTGTCTTTCTATTGGTCTTTAAAAAAACCTGTTTTCAAGTAGATTCATTGTGACACCTTTGAAAAGTAATGATTCTTGCATATGTGGTCCTTCCAGGCTTTCAGACCTGAAATCAATCACTGAGAGCTGAACATTTGTGGTAACACACCGGGGTATTCACTTATAGAAGATATTGAAATAATTTCTTTGTGCTAGCAACTGTTAAAGGTGATTAAGAGGAAAACAGTACTCAGGATGGCAACACTTTAAAATAAGACTTTGCATTTATTCATGATAATTTTTAAAAGATTGTAGGAACTGAGTATACAATGGTAAATATTAGGATTTAGTAAGTATTAATACAGTAACATGATTAATATACCTTTAACATATTAAAGGTATAATTGATATATCTCACATGCATATTTATTTCTGGAATTACTATCTAACACGAATATCCTTAAAAGTTATGTACCTCATAAATTTTGATTGTTTCTTTAAGCTACTTTTCAGTCTAATCTGCACACTGTATATCCAAGCATACTGCACTCCACCATCAGATTGGCTTGTTCTAATTGAGTCACTCTCTTCAGGAAAAAAAAGATATAGAAAAAATATTCAAAGAAAAATATCTCTGTGTAAACTGCATGCATATTTGAAAATGTAAAATACCAAAGAAGGCTTGCTTTTTTTTAGATACCATTTTAGCACTTGCAGCTATGCTTATGCTGGTGCATACGAGCTTTTGGGGATAGTTTAGCATATGCAGAACATTAGGGATTAGGCGGTTTTTATGTTTTTTCCTCTGTCAAAAAGAATGTTCAATTGTTAGCTTTCTCAGTAGGTGTCCTACTAGAGTCTGCTAAGTGTTAACACATTTTCCTGTGCTCTTTTGAGACTTGCAACAGCTTGATTCCCCTAATAAACTAACCTGTTGTTCTGAAACAGTGTAGCAGTGCTTCAAGGATAGATGGCCCACATGGAATTTTGTGGTGCATGGTATGTGTGCAGTAAAAATCTGTGCAAACAAAATGTGGTAGCCCATTTAAAATTAATAACAAAAGCAGTCTGTAATTGCTCACAGTGTAATGCTTCCGGTGAACTTTAGGTTACGTCATTCTCCATGCAGCAGGTGTTTTAAAATTGCTATGCTGAGAAGCCTAGTAATGGTGCCTCTGACCTACCCACAAATAGGTCACTCCATTTGTACACCTGTACATCTGTATGTTTTTGGTTATAGCATGTAGGATTGCATTAGCTTACAAATAGATTAAATTATCTTACCTAAGTAAAAATATCTGTGAAATTAATTTTACTTTTTCTGATAGTCTATATAAACTATAGCTATATTACTGAGAAACACATTAATTCTGTTATGTCTGGCAGATCTCAAATATTTGTGTATATATGGAATTTTGTCAATCAGTAGCCCATTTAACGAAATAATAGTCTGGGGAGAAAAAGTCTTGAGCAAAAATAATGGGTATATTTGTCATGGTTAAATGTCTTCATGCACTCTGGACTTCTGCTCATCCCTTTTAAGTTCATCTGTGAAATGACAGGTGTGCATTGAAACACAGCAGAATCTGTGCAACAGAATTGCACTTAAATTTTTTCACCATCTAATCCTCTCTTCAGGGATAGGGCTAACGTGACAGGTCCAAGTGTAAACCTTTATAAAAAATAAGGATTTTTGAAACAAAATAGTAAAAGAGCTAGGAACAGAGCAGTAGTTTCCTTTACCAGACACTGCCCTTGCTCTTTATCTAGGTCATCATTTTGCCTTTTCTACTTTGTCATGCTTGCAAACAATTCTTATTTTTCCCCTTAGCAAGTACTGAATTATAAATGCACAGGGAGCACATAATTGTCATGAAAAAGAACACTAACATTTATCAGTCCCTAACAGTCATATAAGCACGTCTAGGGTGGAAGATAATGGAGTGAAGAGAGGACAGAGGGGAAGATCCCTAGAGGAAAGTCTCTTCTATTCGTGCTGTTTCAGTTGCTATGACCTGTGAAAGTATGCACTGAACCAGAAAAAAAAGTCAAACTTTAATATTTAGGACACTTCATAAGTGGAATTTAATTAAATACATTGGGGCTTTTTAAATGCCTTCTACAGTGTGTTCTTTTTCTGTCTGAATAGTTACTTCAGTCTATTACATGAATATAATTATTATGATGACAGATTCAGATTACAGTAACATCAACTAGATTGTTTAAGAGCAATTACTTAGAATATCCTATTGCTTAGGGGTAAGAACAATTTCCTTCAGGGTGTATGTTCAGTCCTCAAGCAGAGAAAAGAATTGCATATACATTCTCAGAGCCTGGTAGGGCAATCCAACAGTTAAGATACAGTATAGATACACAAATCCAGAGCAAAGGGTTTATGTATTTATTTATTTGTTGCAAGTTTCTGAAAACTGAGCAGTGCAGAAATACCAATTTAAACATTAGGTTGAGTAAAAATTATGTTTTTAAGATGGCAGAAAGTGTGTTAATTAACAACAGTTGAAAATAAAATACATTTCTCCATCCAACCTAATTTAATTTTTCATTTTGCTATCAGGCTCCCCCTCCAGCATTATCATTCAATTACAAGTAGTGTTATAGTTTCATAACCAGACAATTTCACACCACTTACTACTGCTGTTGTCTGCCTTTGAAGCTATAACTAAGTTGTTCCTGAAGACTGTTTGTAATTAGGTAGTTCTAAAGTTCACCTCATTGTTTCTTCATGGATGAATTTCTCTTGTATCCTAGATTGTCTTGTCCACTCAGTAGTTTGCTGCTGGAACTTGCAAAGGACTTTTATTCTAACTTTAGTAGCTGCAAAATAAATAGCCCATATAGAATTCTGCCTTTTAATTTACTCCAGACACTTGGATATTCCTTCATTCTCATGCATTCAATTACAAGGTAGGTTTGCCTAACCAACCAGCAAAGGACCACTCTGACATTTTTACTGAGTAGGTAATAGGTGTTTCTTGTTCATGCAGGGATTTTTTTTTTATTTTTTTTTTTGTTATGGTGTCTACTGTCTTTCTCAAAAAATTTCCTTTGCTTTCTCTATGGGCACAGTAGAGCCCTAATTGTTCTTGACATATGTATGAAATTATAAATATTAGGGAACTACTGTTTCCCACTGTGGCAAAAGACAGATGGCATTTTATATATTGTCATCAGAGAATGTGTGTGTGCAAGAAGTGTAATTCAGAGATTTGGATGCACTTGCAAGGCATTATTAACTTCTGTTTATGGCATTTGGCACTGATTTTGTAGTAGAATTTTGTGAAAGGGATTTTTTTGACTAAGTAGAAAGAAGTTCACCAAGTAACCTTGTTCTTTTGGTATGCCTTTTCCGTGTTTTTCTGTAATATAATTCATTAAACATTCCGACAAAAAATTCAGATATTCACAAGTCACACTTATCTCCCTCAGATAAACATTTCAGAGATGAAAAAAGGTTCAAAGCATGTTTGTTACTGGTTTGTGTTGATTACTAGTACTGCATATTCTACTGCTGATACCAGGAAAGAGCAGTTGCCAGGAAAGCCTCAATCACTGCAGTCATTTGCTGGAGCGCATACAGTTGCTGTGTGATGTTAGCATTATCACAGTGAAAGTTTGCCTGAGTTCAGAAGCCCTTGTGACCATTTTGAGGGGTATCCTACTGAAGCCTTTGGCCTTTAGCATCACTTGATTTCCGTAAGAACCTATGAATTTATTCATTTGTACTGCATTCTCTGCCAGTAGGTCCTTACTGTTCAGTCTAGGTTGACCCAGAGTCTTGCTCTTTCTCAGAAGCAATTGCAGGTTAAATTCAGCTAAACGATCAGGTGCTATTTATGCAGTAACAATAAGTGTATAGGTAAATCAAAAGTCAAATACTAGACTATATCTGGCTAGCAGTCATTGTGCTTTTCTGTGAGCTGAGGAAATACTATAGAAGATATTTTGTGGTGTCTTTCTGTCTCTTAAATATCACACTTCAGTTCACACCCAAAACATTAACTGATTTGCAATGAGCTGGCACATCTTTTTCCTTTACCTTGAAGTATCTGTCAGATTTCATATTACTGATTACTGAATATTAGTTTGACTGTCAATAGTAACCTTGCATATCCACAAATATTTTTTCTCTAGACAAACATAGTGGGCCTTTTTTTCAGGTGAGATTTTTTGAGAGATATTTTGATTTCTGAGCACATGCTCGTTTATCTGCACTGAAAGGTTTTTGCTTCTTCCTGTTATGTTTTACCCTGAGGTGTACTTATTTTGTTCTGCTGAACTTTTGACTCATATTTTTTCATGATGACTAAAGAAATCTCACTTTCATGCTTCTCTTTCAACTGGTTTGTCTAATTTCCAACCGCTAAATTTATATAGACTTCATGTAACATTTTTTCTTTATGATTCCATATAATGTTTTGTGCGTCACACTGGGGTTTATTGAATGCATGGTTTGTAAGAGCTATGCTGTATATCTGATCTCAAAGATCTTTCAAATGACCCTCATTTTTTATAGGTAGGTGAACAGGCAAAAACGTCTACAAGTACCACAGGGATTCCTGTGTCTTACATGTTTATAATCTTTAGATCAAAGTTTATTGGATTTGAATTAATGTTAATTTTTCAGAATTAATGTTTGCATTTATAGTGGAAATTGGAAATTATCCTTGAAAACAAACTTTGAAAAGCATTATTTTTACTGTTTAGAGTTTTGTTTTTGTTTTTTTTGTTTTCATATCAAATAGTACTGAACAGTGTTTGCTTCTTTTTAAAAGAAACTACACTTTTTCTTCCTAAATATGAAGATGTAGGCTGCATTCAGAGTCCCTCTTCTAGAATATACATAAGCATTGTTGCCACTTTTTAAAAGTGATACGACATTGCATTCAAATCAGTGTTACTTGCTGTACAATATGACAATTAGTATTGCATTGTTTTGAATTGTAAAATGCATCCTTTAAAACATCATATTTTTTGCTTTAGGCTTCACATAGTAATCACATTGCTGTAATTGCAGTAAACCGTATTTTTTACATAGCAGATGTTTTACAGGTACAGCTAAAGAAAAAGCATTTAGCATAAATATTTGTATGTCACTATTGTGGATTTGTGCAGTACTAAATAATGTGTAGGATGCACAACCTAGCAATTTCTGACTATTTTTTAAAAATGTGCATAATGTGTATGAAATATGGGAAAAGTGCATATGTAAATTTCTTTCCAGGTGTTTTTTTTGGCAATGTATCATGGTTCCTTATATCCATATTATTTCATACCCAGACTTCATGCACATTTAAAAATGCAGCCTCTAATAATGACAAACCTCATAAAATAGTTACAGTGCAGTAAGTAAAATAATTCCTGGGGTTTCTGGGGGAGGGGGTTACAAAGGCTTTTATAGTTTTGACAATTAGATTGGATTATAAAAGCATGATTAGTGTTCCTGGGAACACTTCATGTAAACTTGTGTTATTTATGAGTAATGTTTCTTTCACAGTGCGATATATATGTACATTAATTATGGTTGAATTAGAGAATTGCTTTCAATAAACTCTCTGGATTTATGAGTTATCTGCACCTTATTTGTCCACCAGTACATTGTGAATTTAATAAGAGTAGCCTGATAAAGTTCAACTTCTGTAAATAAGGCAGAGAATAGCCATTAAATGAATGAAGGGTTGGTTTTATTTAGCATGGAAATACATGAACTCTTCTGCTTGAAAATTAATGGAATTTGACTTCATCATTTCTTATTTTATTGAAAACATAAATTGTTTGCATATCTCTACAATAAGTTTTGCTGAAATCTAATGGAAATCTGCCCACTTCATCGTTGTGGTCAGGATTCTATTTCATATAACTAATTTTGTATTTTATGTATAGAGAAATAAACATAGTTTTTCTAAAATGACCTAAAGTGCTTAGCAGAAACATGTTAAACAGGTCATAAAATTATGTTAATAAATAATATCTTTTTCAGGGAACACTCTTTTTATCCACGAATAACACTGCCTTTTTTGTGTGTGTGAAGTTGCCTTTTTGTCTTAGGAGAATGAAATCAAATGCCTACTTTGTAGCAAAGCTCAGAATGGAAACTGATCCAAATCCCACTGAACTTGATTAAAAGGTTCCTGAAAAGGGTTATGCTGAAAAATAAAATAAATGGACACTTGTCAGATTTAATGCCTTTGCATTTGCCTAGCTGCATTGCCATGAAACTATATTAGGGTTGATAAAATGCTTTTGTTTAATGTTTTTAGCATACCACCTTTATTATGGAAAAAAATTATTGGCAAATACAGAATAAAAAAATTCGAATAGTTGTCAGGAATCACTCTGTAGGATGCATAAAATAATTTTTGTAATTCTCACATATCTTCACTTAGAAAACAGGCATTCTTAGCCTTAAGATTTAACACATTTCTCAAAGAAAACTGTATACAGTGAGCCTGTTAGTGTATGGTAGAGAATTTAAAAGTGAGACCTGTTTGGAAATGAGCTGTCTTCTCACTGAATTTTCATGGAGACTCATATATTAAAATCAAAGTCATAGTTAAATGTTCAGATAGAAATTCATGTGTATTCCAGGAAATGTTGTTAACTTACTTTTGTGGTAACTAGAAGGGGTAAAATCTTTGAATATGTATGTAGGTATATAGTAGGTATGTATAGGTAGGTATGTATAGGTAGGTAGATATATAGAAGTAGGTATATAGAAGGTATGTAGTTCTCACTGTTTCTTGTGTCTTTTTGATATTTTTTTTAAGATGCTGAGTTCCAAGCTAAGAAATAGAAAACTTTTAGGAAAAAAACATCAAGTCATTGTTTTTACAGCAAACTCCAGCTTCTAAACTTCAGATTTCTATAATTCAATTGATTCAATGACATTTGCCTCTCAAATGAGGCTTGTGCTGCTTAATGGAGTATAGCTTTGAAAGAGCTTGTATGTGCAGGAACTCACAAAAGCAGTTATTTTCTTGTGTGACACAACACTAGCATAAAGCTGGGCTTTGTCTCCAGTAATGTTATTTTGTATTTATTGTGTTGACAATAATAGAATATGACTTTGAATATCATAATAAAGAACATTTAACTTTTGGAAGTGTATTTCTCCACAGCAGAAGATACCATACCACCTGGAGGACTGTTAAAGATATTCCAACAAGCCTTAGCTGCCAAGACTTACTTAAAAACAAAAGGTTTGCTAAGCCTTTACAATAAATAAGTGCTAGATTTATGAGCAGACTTCTGAGATTTAAGAATGCTTCTTTTCTGTAACCCCCCCCCTTTTTTTTTTTGACTGCTAGTTTGATTTTCTGCCTGTAACAGGACATTGTTTCACTAATGAATTTTATATTTCATCCAAAAACTTGTGTTTGACTGAAAAAGTTGAAAAAAACACTATCTAGACATTGTTATGTTGTTTCAGTACCATGAAGACTTTTACAAGTTCTAAAATCATATTAATTTCATATTTGAATTTTTCTGGCCACAGTGTATTGATGTTTTATATTATATATCAAAGAGCCCTTAATAACCAACAAGTTTAATTTATGAAGACATAATAGGTAGCATAACAATGGCATTTATTAAAAAAAAAAGGAAAAAAGGAAAAAAACCCACCCAAAAAAGGCCGATCTATGACCAGTTAGGTTTTTCTCTTTGACACAATATATTTATTATGTGTATATATGTCTGTATTTTATGTATTTTGGATTCATACTGATTTGGAACAGAAAAATACCTAAGTATCATTTTAAGGATCTTCATGACTGGAAGTCATCTGTATACAACTTATCCTATTGTGCCAAGGGTATGTCAGCTGTGACTATGTGTACACAACTTCTGAGCTGGATTTCACTTTTTCAGACATGTCAAAATGTCTGTGGCACACAGCTTATCCAAGCTGTTCAGCTGGCAAGTGATTTCCTAGCATAAGTCACAGTTTATACCCTGTTAAAATGTGCAATGCTCTACTAAACCTAGCCAGTGAATACTGTTTCTGCCAAGATGCAGAATCCCTTTACATTCCCAAAATCTGGGTTATTTTACTCCGTTATTTTTTGGAATGTATTCAAGCAAATAGTATTGGTGGCTTTTCTGCTACACTGACATAAAACACTTTTCCCTTCTGTTCACTTTCCCATCCCATTCCTTGTTACATTGTTTGTATTGTCTTTATGTGCATTTTTAAATATTACTGATTATTCGCCAACCCTCCAGAGAGCCCACAGAGAAATTTAAGGACCCCTTTTTTCATAATCGCCCTTAACAGCTTTGTATTCCATCATAATAGAAGTGAGCAGTAATCCTTCAGTTCATTATCTGAGTCTTTATAAGCCAAAAAACAGACAGTTATCTTTGGATTATTCCAAAGTTAAGATATAGAATGACAAAGATTTAAAAAAAATATGTATAGTATCACCATCGTCATCATCATCAAAAGTTCTCAATAGAAATAAAGCCAGATATGGCAAATGGAGAAAAATCAATAGGCCTTTGGAAAAAAAACTCTTAAGAATTTGAGTCATTTTAAAAGTTGTATGAAGTAAGTGGGAGCAGGAAAGGTTAGAGCATAACTTGTTTGTGTTCATTGGGTTAAGTAGTTGACATGAGCATGATCATGGTTACATCTACTAGATTTGCGCCAAGATTTCAAATTTCATATGAGCTAGAGATTATGACTGAATGAGTGTGTGTTGAAGTTTTTGGTGGAATGTGAGAGTGTGTTAGTTGTGTGTAGTCTGGTAGTAAAACCTGTTCTCTTGTGGAATTTAACCACCATTCCTCTAGGATATTCTTTAGAGCTATTTACTAATGAAGACTGCAGTGACTCAGGTAACCTGTCCTCTCAACCATTATTATAGTAAGGTTTTCCTGATACTTTTCAAATGTACTAAAGCCCACCATTTGTTACTCTTTCCATTACGGACAGGGAGTTCACTTTTAGTAGCAATCTTTTTGTTCATGTCATGATTGTAACCATTGATTTTCCTTAAAAATCTTTCTGAAGAAAAATTAAAATAAAAAAAAATATTTAGCAATAGTTGTTTTCTGAGCTTCAAGATCACTCTTCTTATACTATTTTTTTTTTCATAAGTCTTTTCATCATTGCATAGCAGTTAGCAACTTTGTGACTTTTATTCTCTTCTGGAGCTTTTCTTGTCTATCTCCCTCCTTGGAATGATGTGCTCCTTTTACTTTTAGACTGGATTATCCTGAGCATCTCCTGTATTTACCTTCAGCTTCCTTCTTTGCCAGGTCTTTGAAATAATGTTACTATAATAATCAAGTAACATTCTTAAAGCAAATGTAATTTATCTTTACACTAGAAGTTAAACAATATTTTAAAAGCACATTAGTATTCTAAGCAATCACTTCACTATATAATCTCTAGTTATATAAAATTTATTCTAATCAGTGAAAAGTTCCAGTTCCTCTTGCTTCTATCCAAACTTCTAAAACCATGATGTATTAGCTAAAAGCATATCATCTTCTCATAAATTACCACAAAGATTCTGCTTGTGATAATGGTCTGATTTTGAGATATACAGCTGAGATACGTTAATCTTCTAGACTAAGAATAATAAAGCCAAGCAGTAAAAGATTAAATAATACTGTAAGGGTAGGCTTTTGAGAAAACCAAGTGTTTGAGGTGCAGGCTGCTCCCAAACATGCAGACTATCCTACTTGAAACTTACTAGTGCTCCCCAGAGGTGCTCTGTTTATTTTCAGTGGCTCATTCATGACAGATTCCTTATGTAGTAGATTGTTTCATCTTCCAAGTGCCCATCCCACTTGTTCAGAGAGTATTTGGGTGGCTTAGGTTGCAAGTCTGAGGTTCTTTTAAGTGTGTGGCTTTATATTCTTACTAAAGAAGGTAGGGTCAAGAAATGTAATTGACATTGTGAACCTACTTTGATAGGTTTTGTGTACTTCAAATTTATTCCTACAACTGTTAATATGATAGAACATTACCCTTGCTCATTCCAGAAATTCAGTGAGTTTTTGGCTTGTGTTGCTAATAAGTGCTGAATTTCTGTTCAGTATTTGGAATTTTCTTTATCTTTGAATACTTTGTGTTCATCTGTGTCATGCTTCCTGCAGAGCTTTAAAAAAATGAGGGGAGATGGATTCTATTGCCAAATATATTGCAAATATACTGCCTGTGTTATTGTTGATTTTGATCTCTTGGTTATATCTCTATTTACTTAGTGTTATGAGTGCTTGGTATCTGGATGGCATACTGGCATGTGCTCTGAGTTTACTCCCCTTGACTTCCTCAGGAAAAAGTTAACATGTGAAGGAGATCAGACACTAAATTCTGCCCCACTGTGTACCAGCAGATGAATGTCTGTGTGTCACCAGTAGATGGATGATAGCAGATTAGACTAAATTTCATTAAAGGTACATGCCTTGGGTAAGTGTAGAACACAATATAAATGGAGACTAAAAAGAAACCCCCTACAAACCTGTAGAAGGTGATTAACCAAATTTGCTTTCTTTATGTTCTATCACCCAGCTGCAATGGAGAATGGAGAGCTGTGAAATCCTTATATTAAGACATAAAAAATTCATATAGGGTATCAAGATTATTCTATATTATAGGGATCTTTTTCCCCCCAAATCCTATGGATGTAGAAGATTTGCTGAATGAACCTGTTAGCTGGGAGATGGAGATGAGAAAGTGTCTTTGTGGCATAAAGGTGTCTAACTGAGATATGGTGTTATGACATCATATTGTGATTATATTAATAACATGGAAGACTGAGCTTCAGAAATGGAAGATGTCAACAGCTCTAGTCATCCATTTCTTTGAAATAAGCTCTCTGTAGTGTCAAAATTCTCTCTTCTCCTTACAGTTCTGGAGAAAGTTTAGCAAAAGGGGATATGATTTATGGGCTAGTGGTATCTGCGTTTCTACCATAAGGTGGTGATCTTCATTTGGAAAGACGGCATTGAAGGCAGAAAAGAAAAAAAGGGATTCTGGGGTTCTGCCTTGAAAGATAACAGACACTTTTTTTAAAGCTGTTAAAACAGGATTCAATTTATAAACAGTTTTCAGTGGAGTGATGAGGCTCCTTAAATAGAAAAATAGCAATTTGAACCTCACACATATGAACCAACTGGATTTATCCAGAGACAGTGTTAAAAGAACTATCCAAAACCTTATTGTAAAGAGTTTCCATGTCTTTGGACAGATTACTGTGACTAGTTTTGTATCTGGAATAAACTTTGAGGTGTAAAAAACAAAATATGCATATAATTCTGTGGATTTAACATGGTAGAGAAACTTAAATTGTCAGGAAAATTTTACAGAAGAAACATTAGGTCCTTTTACTGTAATTCTTAGATTGCTAAGGCTTGTAAAATTTAAAAAATGAGCATAAATCATTACATGTGCTTAATAGCTAGTCTGATCATATATTCTAAATCAAAAATGAAAAACAGAATAAATATGACATAAACTTATTAACCGACTCATGAACAGCAGCTCTTGTCCTTCAAGAGATGACTCTACATAGGGTTGGTTACTTGTGGATGTTGTGTTTTCACATGAGCAGAATGAAGTCTAAATATCGATTTATCTTATGCTAGCAGTGTAAGCTCTTTACATATTGGAAGCTATTACATATTTACGTATTGCAGGGATCTAGGCAAAATGTCTTAATTTATATTTTTAATTCTGTAAAGTGCCGTCATATACTGTGAGAACAGCATGTAAGGGTATCAAATTCTCTCATTTCAAGAGAATTTAGATAACTACCAGCATGTAAAGTTTTTTATAGATGAAAAAATTAAGCTGTGTTATTCCTTTGTCTATTATTGCTAAAAAGCATACCCTTAAAGGCACATCTAAGAGTGTGGTTGATGTTTTATTTAAAGTTGGAATAAAATCTAATATGTATATATATATATTTAAATTGCTATATTAGCTCTGCAAATATTAGGTAAAAATACTGTGGAAAGAACACACATTGAATTTGGGAATACCACTTTAATTCAGCTTTTTGTTTAAATAATCATACTTCTGATGTTAATATGAGAAGTGTGTAAAATCAGGATAAAATATTTCAAACAGATATTTTAGTGTTTAGCAGCGTAATTCCAATTACAGGTTGTGTCCATATCTCCTCTACCCCAAAAACACCCTAGAAATCTACATTTTTCAGGAGACCAGGCAGAATATTCTTTCATCCTCAGTGATGTGTGATATAGCTGAATGATGGGCAGCTGTGTCCCAGTCAGGAGAAAAGGATCTTTTCTATTTTTAAGCTGATATATAATCACTGATGCTTGATGGCACATTTAATGGCTGGTGTAGCAAACAGAGGATGAAAAGTAATTTTAAGGAAAGGACAAGGAAAGGGGAAAGAGAGAACCGATTTTTCAGTTTGTGGCTGATATGGTAGTAATGTATTCTCATCCAAGTGAGTAGAGCAAAGCATGCTGTGGATATAAGGGAGGGAATTTCAAAACTGCTAACTCTTCAGGATATGATGCAAAGTACAGGATTAAAAGTTTACGGTTTACAACACTGATTTGTTTAGCAGAATTTCATACCATTAAAAAAATTGTGAAAAAAAAACTTAAGAGATCATGCACAGGGGGAACAGCTTATTTGCATCACTAAATACACCAAACTGACTGGATTACAAAAAGTTGTTCAACCCTCTGGAGGAAAAACTGATGGTTTTGGTTTATAAGTTGCAGTGAGGAAAATTTAAAGAGAAATCAATCTAAATTCAAATGAATAAAAAGGACAAAAAGAAATTAAGAGTTCCTTCCTAAAACGAAAAAGGTTTCAATAGCTCTAAATACTTGAAGTCAAAACTGAACATTTCGACCTAAAAACTTTGCTTTTGAGACATGTCAGAAATTACAGTACTTTTAAGCAATTTGTGTGGGCAGAATTAATGAATTTGTATATAAAAGCAAGAAGAAGAAAAGCAAGTGTATTGTAACTTCTACATGAATGTAATTTTGAAGTACAGAAAAGTGATTCAGGAAAGCTGGGAATATAGAGGAAAAATATGTGATCAGAGACAACAAAGCAGGCTGTAAATCTGTATGGAAAATATCTTGGTAGAAGCATAGATGTGTTAATTGGTCCTGTATGCCATGTAACAGAGCAGTTCCATGAAACATATGGCTGTGCATTAGGATAAAAGTGAAGGTACTCCTAGCACATTGGAGTTACACTTCCAGTTGTTTTGAAGTGTTTCCAGATCAGTTTGCTAGAGACAGAATCTTAAAATATCCATCCTAGGGAGAAAAAGTGGTTAGGAATTTTTCATACCAAAACCAAGTCTTTTCACTTCGTTCTTTGTCTCTTCATAGGGAGAATTAGCCATTCCTGTTCTTTGGTTTCTGTATTTTAATACCGTCTTCTAATATTCCCTCTTCTGCAACTTAGTTTCCTTGCAAGCCTTTGGAAGGGGACCTTAGAAATAGATTTTTGGAAAACCAGGGTACTATATGAACCACATATCCCTTATTCGCAGAGGTGGTGAATTTGTCGAAGAAAGATTTCAAATAGTTTTGTGTGTTGTGGCTTCTCTCCCTTACTATAATTCTTAATAATTTTCTTCAGAATGTATAAACAAGCTTACATTTGTAATTTCTCATCTCAGAGACTTGTCTAAAAATTGGCAGCACGTTCTTTGCCTTTTAATTTCATTGTACCTGCAGTTAAATTAAGCAATGGGTCACATGCCTGTTTGCACGACCACACTTTCATACATGAGGTCCTTTTGAATTCATAAAATCACATAATGGCTTGGGTTGGAAGGAACCTTAAATATCACCTACTTCCATCACCCCTGCCATTGGCAGGGACACGTTGCACTAGACCAGAGTTGTTGGGCAGACTATCTTGCCCAGGTGATTTTCTGCTTTTGTCATTACCAGTCTGCTCCAAAATCATTGCTCCTGAAACTATAATATGGCAGGATCCCTGTGACCATTCCCCTCAAAACAAGCTCTAGCATGGGTAGAGGAAGCCCCTGAACTCCTGTATAACAAATGCTGCTGCACAGAATTAATTTGGTTTTTCTGCTGCAGCCTTATGTAACTTGGACATTGTTCATCCACCCTGACCATCTATCAGCCCTACAGAGTTTGGCAGGCTGCCAGCTTCAGATGTGTTTGAAAAGATTTTAGGACTCCTCTTTTAGTTGTCAGTCAAAGTTGTCATTGCTTTTATGGGGGTTTTGTTTGCTTGTTTGTTTTTGCATGGAAGGTTTAAGACAGGGAGACAAGCTTGTTAATTTTCTGTTTAAATAGCAGTTTATGCTCTTTTTTGTTTTCCTTACTTGTACAGAACATTCGTTCATGAATGTGTTGCTTTACTTTAATAAATGCATTTGTCCTGCTGTTTAATCATGTATCTTGTGTAAATGGAACTTTACCATTGACATTTTCCTTTGTTGTTTCCTACCTGTATTTTTTAGACTTCTGTTGTACCCTTTCCTACAGTTTGAGTACATTCTGGAAGGATGTGATGTCCCAGACAATGAGCACCTTTTGATTTTCTTTCAGTCTTTAATGGAGAACTTTTATGCCAGGTCTCAGGTCATGTGTTCTGTTTTTGCATAAGGATAATATGCAGATGTATACTTTTTTTTTTCATTTTTATAATTGATTAAACTCAAGGTCACATGCATGCCAGAATACTTTAATGGACATTCAGAAGATAAATTCTGAGATCTCATTCACTGATATGAACTCAATGATGTTAATTTTTATAGATCCTAAGTTACTCAGGCTGTTCCAGAAACTGGAAGACTGTAATACTCTGCTGGTATTAAAATAAGAGTAAATTGTATGCATATCAAATTAGCCTGAACAAAAGAATGGGTAAACTAATACAGAAAGTATTCAGTTAATATTTAAAGAAATTAATATAATCAAAACCAACCAGACACAGTTCTATTTGGAATATAGTTTAGAAACTATGCGGAGTGAGGAACTGCGATAAGGGAATCAGTGCCTCTGAGAAGAGCTGTGGTCACAGCATAAAAGAAAAACAGTAGGAGCTCCCAAGACTAATGCTGTGGTAAAATAGAACTGGTTATATAGCTCTCTAGTGTATAATTCAAGGAAGTGTGAGTAGGAGGATTAAGGTGAATTTTCATCTCATACAATATACTGACAAACAAGAATACTGCAAGCAGTTCTTGTGTATGCATTATTAAAAGGTGCTGAACAACCGTTGAACAACTTGCAAAAAAATTTCCACATGAAATATGTGTCGTGGAGATCAGGCCTAATGATGAGAGACTTTAGGCTCAGTCTCTTTTGTCTGTCTGACCAGGACTGAAGAGCTGATGTTATTAACATTCATGACTATTCTAAATACAGGAAAATGCTAGATACATAATGCTTGATCTCTTAAATCTGTTACAGCCATTGCAAGACCTTTTGGCTGGTTATTGAAACAAATCTGAAATAAATCAGAAATTAAACTCGTATGTAAATGTTTTCCAATGCCAGCAATTAGCCACCAGAATAAACTGCTGGTGGATATCTTCAAATCAAGACTCAAAGTCTATCTGGAAAATATGCTTTATTAAAAAACGGGTCATTTCTGTGAAGCTGCACAACAATTCTGTGTAACTGAACAGAATTTCAGTTCTGTGATATACCAAAGGTTATATTAAGTAAACTAATTTTGATTTAATTTGATAGATATAATCTAAAATTATAAAAACATGGTCAATTTGGCAGTCAAAAAAACTGTCAGACTTCCTCCAGATCAAATGTCTGTTTGCCTATGCTTCCCACGGCTACTGGTAGTTAATGCTTCCCTGTTTCTGGCCTTAGTGGTAACATACCTTCAAGTTCCATTTAAGGGTTTTATAATCATCAGAATCAGCAGAATTTAAAATCTATCAGTAGAATTTCATGAGCATACATGTGTGACATAGTCTTCTGTGACTTCATAGATGATCTCCAAAATTCAAAAGGAGTGTCTGATGCATTTCAACTTTTGTGCATAATGTTAGAATTTCCCATCTCTTCTTATTGGACTAGGTAATATAAAATACTAAAGGGAATATTTTTTATTTCTTGATAGTTTATTGTGTAATTAAGTATGAGTTTACAAGAATTTATTGAGCATTTTTTCTGGACTGATTTTTACTAGTTACTAATAACACAGCTTATTATAAGGTTGATAATGAATCTGATCTAATAGGACAATGCTGATGCATTCATGTTTTGATGCATGTGTTTACCATATTTGAGCATTCTTGGTCTCTTTTGTGTCAACTTGTTTGTTATCACAATAACTCAGGACATTCTGTCTCAAAACCTGATGAAAAATGCATTGGTGTACAAATTATTGTTTATTCAAACAGGTATTTGAGGATGTAACTGAATAATCTGATCTGTTACATGAATAACTTGTAGTTTTGAATCTATGGTGGATGAGCTTTTATTAAAAAAACACACAATTTTAAATGTCTTCTAGCATTGCCTTTGTTAAAGGAAAAACAGTTACAAATCAATGATATTTAAAATTCTCAAACAATGTGATAGTCTAGGAAACTACTTTGCCAAAGTGTGATTTCCGTTCGGTTTGTGTACATATTGATTTTGTTACTCTTTTGAATCCAGACAAGAAAGAATTTGATAATGCAGTTGGTTGACAGCTATTAAATCAGTTCATGATTAGCTTAGTCTTAATGTGAACAATGACTGGCATTTAAAAGTCCAAATTTCTCACTGATTTGAATGCTGCTAGGATTGGTCATCTCATGAGATCATTTGTAAAGACATTTTATTCTTTTTAACATAGGAGGAAGATCTTTACATTGCGAAGTGTGGTTCTCCTTAAAGATTAACAGCATACCTGCACCACCAGAAAGAATGATACATGTGCAATGCAGAGTTTTGGTAAGATTACTTTGAACGTTTAATTTTGTTCTGCTGCATTAGAAGAAAAATGTAATTTTTACTGTTGGTCTGTCTGTAATCATGGAGGATTATTCAATTTTATTAACTAATCACACCCCATCACTTTTTGAATAATAAAACTCAAAACATATGAAGACCTCATTTAAGCTCTGTGATATGAACTAATATGAATACTTGGAAAAGTGTCTTTTTTATCCTATTTAAAGAATTACATTTTTATTCTTCTGACAACTTCTTCTAATTTTGGATCTCAGATAAGGTTGAAATCTAGAAAAACTTCAAGCAGTTCCTGTACAGTTCACAACAGAATAAGTCTCTTCTGATACCCTCGTTTCTTATGTATGCCAAGTTATTATTGTCATTTATATTTCATTAATTATTGGGCTGTATTTTTATTAGAAGATGAATACATACTTTCACTCTCAAAAATGAATTAAATATATTAGTCATTTTAGAGGAACAATGAAATCACATTATAGAAGATATATGATTTAAATCACGTAAGTATTCAAAGATAAAACAACTTTTTAGTATGCTTGCTTAATTGCCATTGGTTTTATTTGCCAAAGATTTGTAACTGTATTTATCTTTGAATTATACTTTGTGCGGTTTTTATTTTCAGAGCTAATATTTTTCTTGTTCTGTAAATGGATATTTGCTCCATCATCTAGATATTCTCCTTTCTGCATGAATTGTAAGCAGCTAAGAAATACTGACTTTAATAATGGATGCTGGTAACAGGTTCTGTGAATAGAAATGGCTGCTATGGTGTTTGTCTTCAGGAACAGTTTTGTAAATAAAAATATATGATACAAGAACTAGGGGACTACCTCTTCAAGTAACAGATGCTGGTAAGGAAGAAGGCTATCCTCCGTTAATTTTACATGTAAGCATGGGTTTATGTGGAGGAAAAAGTCCAAGCCAGTAAGCATTTCTAAAAATATTTAAAATATTGTTGTTCATATATCACTTCTGGTCTGCTCTTCTTTCCTTAAAGTGTAGTATCCTGGTTGTGAACTTCTGTAGAGCTGAGAAACAGAGAATGATGTGTTCAAAATCTTGGTGTTGGATGAGCATGGTGTAGGGAGGTGTCTAGACTACAAGAATTTGTTTGTGATTTGAGACCGTGGAAAGAATACTCTTGTATAATTTTCTGATCTGAAAATACTGTTAAATGGTAAAAGAAAAACTATATTTAAAGTATTACTGACCCCTATTACATAATAAATTCCCAAGGTGCATTTTAACTGCCTTTAATTTTTAATCTAATTCAGTATGAAAACTTGTAAAAAACCAGTAAAATCCAATATAATTTTACAGTGTATGTGGCACTGAAATTGTTGACCTGAATAGGAATAACTCCTTTCTATGAGGGTGAAGGAGGTAAAGAAGTAGCTCTATGTCTTTTTCAGATCTCCATGGAAAATCTCATAAATTCCATTTTTCTTGGTGAATTTTGAGGATGACTGTCAGTGTGACATTGGTAAAAGAACTAAAACAAGCCTTAACTGCTGAAGAATGGTCAAATAAAAGCAGAAAGCAAATAATGCTGGTGGTACTGCTATTAGAATATTGTTCACAGATCTGGTTCTTGGAGGTTAAGAATTGTATTGAAATACTGGAAGAAAATTGAAGACGCCCACTAAAAGCATGGGGAACTGGAAGAGCAGACCTTTTCTTATTAATGCTAAGTACCTCTATGAGCTTAGTTTGCCAAAGAAAAAAATGGAGAAGGAATGTGATCATCCACTAAAGAATATAGAAAAGATAGTGATGGTCTCTCAGTTTTGCTGACCAACATGAATTAAGAGCTAGTGGTCAAGTTTCATTTGAGAATATTTAATGTTGCATTGAATTCCCTAGTAAATAAAACTTCCAATAAAACATTGGAAGATCTTACTGGTGAAAACAATTGACAGAATCTTGTGAAGCTGAGGACTTGAAATAGTTTCAAAAGATGGTAAATTTTTAAAAAGTGTATACAGCTGGGACATCTGCTGCATTACTGAGTCAGATTTAATTAATACATAGATCTCTTTTTGACCTCAGAGTCTGTCTTCGTACTATCTGGCCCTTGGAAAGTAAAGGATTAGCAACATTTAATTTCAGATACTAATAACACTGCTTTTGGACAGTAGTTATAGCTGTATGTTGTAGTCAAATGCAATACAAATTTACCTTCTGCATGTCAAAAGTGTTTTTCCTACCTTATGTAATGTATCAGATTTCTGAAACATCAGAAATTGCCTCCAGCAGAGGTAAAATTGGCAGGACAGAGTTTTGAAATGAGTAAGGTGTATATCAAAATCTTGCTCTTCTTTATGGTAGATGTGTGGCTATGGTGACTAACAGCCTACAGACTGTGAGGTTGTCTCCAGAGAGGTGAGGGCTGGTGGGCATCCGGGGAAAAATGGACAGTGTGGGATCATCCTGACATATGTTATGTGGGCGCCATGAGTGCTATAGATGTTAACAAGAGTATGGTGAATACACTTACAGATTCCAGTTTTGTGTTTGAGCTTTGGAAATGCTTTTCCCTAATTCAGCGTTTTGAACTTCGCGAATGAGTGTCTGTTTGAAATGTAATATGTCATATAATATGAAAAGGAGTGGCAAAATGTGCGTGTGAAGGTTGAAACTGAATTCATAGCTGTAGATATTCTGACCATTATGGTTGGCCTGAGACAGTGACCATCAGCTGATGTTGCGAAAGAGTCCTTTGTTGAAGAGAGCAGAGAATTTTAAAGAAACAAGTAAGTCTACCTGGCAGCACAATGCATGGCACATGCATGGATACAGGACAGAGTTGCTATTTTCAGCTTTTAGTGTGCAAAATCAGGTAAGAGGAAATACCGCAGTTCTGTCTGTACTGCCCTCCCTATCCCCTAGATCTTTTACAACTTCAACAAGTCATTGTGTCACCATCCTTTTTCAATTTGCTCAGGATTTTCTGTGCTAAGTAGTGTTGTATGCTTTTTCGTCTGTCTTTCCTCTAATACTGGCTAATACTATCATATCCTATAATTTTCCTATAATTCTGACTAAATTCCAGTTTCATTTATATTTGGTTTGCACTGTAAATTCTGTGTCTTACCATCCATAAAGTGCAAAATTTCTGTCTCATAAGGTATCTTGCAGGTATGAAAAAATGTCTGAAACACAGATGATTTAGTTACTTGTGTTTTTAATATAATGTAATGAATTTGCATTTCTACATTGATGAGACCCATTGTACTACTTATCACATTTAGATGTGTTCTATATCTCAACCTAAAATTCAAAGTGGAGGTTGAACTGTTAAAGTAGTTAAAAACCAGTTTCATGCTACTCAGGTTTTGTTAAAACCCTTTTGGCTTGTCATAGCTGAAAACAGTTAAGCTAATATTTTTCTAATAAATCAGATTATGGTAAAGCTACTTAATGGAAATAAAAGTATTGAATAAGTGTGCGATATTGAAAAAAAAAAAATTTAAACCCTAACCTAATTTCGATTACTTCAGTCACTGTATATCAGTAAAAGAAATGTCCTTGTTTGGCTAGAATGCTTGAAAGGAGTTCTCTGGCTGGATGAAAATACCATTTTTCATTAGGCAGAAATTTGCCACCTCTTCAAGGGAAACCTAATTTTGTTTTCCTTCCTCCAGTAACAGCCAAAAAAACAGGAAAAATATGAATGTAGCAAATGATGATCTTCTTTTGGGTTTTCTCAACTTCATGTGTACATAATATATATATATAAACACACGAGTATATATATTAATTTATATTAAAGTATACAAAGGCAATGAGCTGTGCTAAGGATACGTGTTCAATCAATCATAATGTCTCCTAAATGCATTTTGAAATAGAGTAGTAGAATAGTAATTCTAATAAATAAAATATCATGATTCCTCATAATTTATCTTTTGATCTGTTGTACATGCTTTCTGGCAGCAGAATCACTATAAATCAAGATAAGAAATTAACTTTTAGACTGGTTTATCTAGCTGTAAACAGTAAGTTTGAGTTCCATTTTGTCTTAGATGTACCTCCATTAAAATGAGAACTTCAGTCTAACCCAAAGTTTAAATTCAAATCCAACTATAGTCCTTACTGTACAGTAGATAGTATGGGTTTCTGTGAAATGGATGTGTAAAGAACTCAGAATCAATCATGAATTGAAGAAAATTACTTTTTAATTTTAAAAGATATTTATTTCCTAGGTGTTTTTAGCATAGTAACCCAATAATTCCTCTAATTTATCTGTCTGTAAATTGAAATAGGGTTAATTTTTTTGTTGTTAACATAATGTCCTCCACAGACTGCATATTATGATACAATGTTTTAAAGCTCAGTGTAGTGTTTCAATAGTAAAAATATTTTAATCTCTTTTTATATGCGTGCACTCAATTTTTCTATGAAGAAAAAAACAGTAAAAAGAATAAATTGCCTCAAATCTGGCCCTTAGTAATGCTAATGCTGTTTTATACTGTTACATTCAGACGTTTTGGGACAGTGATCCACTACCATTTAGCTTTTCTCCCAGATCATTAGTGTTCAGGGTACCTCCTGTGTTTGATAAATTCATGATGCCACTATTTTGAAAATGGCAGAATCAAATATTGATTTTAAGATTTGTCATTGTAATTCCACATGTCTGTATTTCCAAGCAATGGATTGACAACGGTTTCTCTTTCTCCAGTTTTCAGGTGATCATCTTCTCTTTTTATTTCTCCACCAGGTTTGGGTTTTTCTTTATATGTTTGGGTTTGGTTGGGTTGTCTGTTTTTTGTTTTGTGCCTTTTTTTTTTTTTTTTCGTGGGGAACAGGGAAGGTTAGGGTTTCTGTTTGCTTGTTTTGTTTTGTTTTTTCCAACCTATGCAGTTTGGTAATTATTTCAGATTGCATTTAAAATACTTCTAAAATGAATGGGGATATTATGAAAAACCACACTTTTACTTTCTGGGGAGGCAGGTACATCACTACATCACTTGAAAGTCTAGCAAACAGTTGACAAGTAATGTTCTAGTTTCATATCTTCGTATAATTTCTGCATGACACTGAATAGTCTGAACAGTCACAGCCTCATATTTGTCTTTTAGGCCATAAAAGGGTAAGTGTTCTGTTCTCCTTCCTCTAAAATTTTTGCTGGGCTCTCTGAAACTTATTGCACTCTTCGATACTCTGAAAGTACCTGACTTACTGGGCACAGTCTATAAAAAGTTAAATGAAGTGGTAGGATAGGAAACCTGGACCTCTCCAGGGGAGTTGAAAATGTCAAGAAAAAAAGCAAGAATAGGTACACATAGTATGATACTTTCACATATTTTAAGTTTTTGTTGAGCCATTACCTTTTTCTTTGGCTGTGCTCTTTATTTTAATTTGATGCCCCCTAGTTCCTAAATTATAGGAGTTAGTGGAGAGCTAAACCCTATCCATTCTTTTCATGTTATGCATGACTTTGTAGACTTCTATATATTCATTCTGAATTATCACTCTTTCAGGATGAAGAGTAAAAGATAAAGTATTTCTTTTAAAAAAAAGTCAAAGCAATGATGATATAATTGAGCAATATCTTAAGATTAGAAATTTTACTGCTTTGAAAGAACCAATGAAACAAATACCAAAATATATATTTCCATCAATGACATTTAAAAATATTAGGTGAAAAGTTACAAGAGTTGCTTAATCCCACTGACATTTTAGAGTAATTCATAGCACACCAGATCTTTATATCAAAAGCCAATCTATGGCAAACTTCCTTGATGCCAGTGCTTGACCATAGCAACCATTTAAATGTAATCTTAGAAATGGTGTTAGAAGAACTCATTATCTGTCCCACTCTCAAGAATCAAACTTAATTCTTGATATTGCTCATAACCTGTAATTGCTGTTAGGAAATATTGCAGTGAATATTGAACTGTGATTCCCTGATTGTAAAACACTTAAATAAAGGAGAATATTTAAGGTTTTTATTTTTTTATTCTTGTAGAATGATTAAATAATTTGTCAAGTAAGAATACTTTGAAGAAAAGTGTAACTCTGATGTGAGGTTACCTCAGTTCCTGGTCTTTTCATGCCCCATAAGCAACATTCATAGAGTTAAAAGTAGTGTTAATCTGCTCAACACGCAGGAATAATTTACATATTTCCCAGCAGGAGAATGGCCAAGATGTAAGTGTAGCTTCTAGTGAAAGGGCAGGTAGCATGGAGTGTGATAAGGCTTTAGTTTCTGTAGGTAGATTCTAGTCCTGTTCCTGACTTTATTACAAGTATTAAAAGGAGATTAAGCAGTTAGATCCTGAAGTCATAGAAGGGTTTGGTTTAGCCAGTTTTCATTTTGTGGAATAAAGATTCTTTAATTTTCCTGTATGTAGTCTCCATCTTTTGTGTGTTCAGATCACTTTGACTATGTCTTCTTTATGGACACTGACTACAAACCACTATTTCACTCTAATGTGTCTACTTCATTGTGTTTTGCTACATGCTAATATAGATAAATCATAGCACCTAAGTCTTTGTGACTTTTCCTATAAAAAACCCCCAAACTACATCACGCTTAATCTAGCAGAGGTTTGCATTTTGTGGGAACTGCATTATGTCAATAAACAAGTATAATGTAGAGAGCTTGTTACAAATATAACCAGTGTTAAAGAAGGTCCATCTTAGAATTTAAATGTGTCAGCATCTCCTATTATTTATTTCATTATTTATTTAATTAAAAGTAAAAAGCGTATACTTAAGAATATTTTGTAATTATGTAACTTGGAAATTGAAGAATGTCCTAGATTCAGCAGTAGCAGTCATTTTTCTCCTTCTCAGTAGATGGTACAGTGCTGTGTTTTTGACTTTCAGCCTGGGAACAATGCTTCTTACACCAGTAGTTTTAGTTGCTGCTCAGTAATGTTTACTCTGACCAAGGACTTTGTGAGTCTCCTGCTCTGGCAGGGAGGAGGGGAAGCTGGGAGGAAGCAGAGACAGGACACCTGACCCAAACTAATCAAAGGGGTATTCCATACCACAGCACGTTATGCCTAGTATATAAACTGGCAGCAGTTACCCGGAAAGGCTGGTCACTGCTCTGGTCGTGCTGGTTATCGGTCAGCAGGTGGTAAGGGGTTGTACTCACTTCCCTTGTTATTTCCTTTGTCATCATTATTATTGGTGGTAGCAGCAGTGGTTTGTATTATACCTTAGTTACTGGGCTGTTCTTATCTCAACCCATGGGAGTTACATTCTTTCAAGTCTCCTCTCCATCCCTCTGGGAGTGGGGGAAGGAAGGGTGGGGGTGAGCTAATGGCTGCGTGGTTCTAGGTTGCCAGCTGGGCTTAAACCACAACAAAGAGTCACACACTGTTTTCATAGCTGTACGTTAGTTTTTCACAAATCATAAAATAAACTGTAATCTAAATATTGTTATATATGGCTGATGCTTGGATCATATTTTCAGAATCTGAGAAATCTGAAATTAAAAATCATGCCCTATGACCAATTTTTAGAATATGCTTCCATAAAAATTGGTAGCATAAAAAGTAACATTCTGTAAAAGAACCATGGCAACATGGTTTATGGAAGAAATACAAATTTGTGAAGGTGGTAATTATTAATCAATTTAAAAAGCAGTTGGAAAATTATTCAGACCAGTCCATATTTATATAGTCCATTAAAAAAAAATTATCAAAAGGAAGGTAAATTATTGGAAATATTGGAATATGAGTGTTAATTTTTGATAAAAATACAGCAGCTTCTAACCTCCTCCTCTCTTCCTTACAGATGCATGAATCAGTTCTGTGATACAGCATTAGGAAGCTAACGTAGATCATAAAATGACAGCTGAGCTGTCGCTAACTGCTGTTGAACTATTGAACAAAAATATAAAGTTAGATTTAAATCAAGTAATTAGAGGGTTGTTTCACCTATGCTATATGTGTGGTCATATATATGAAAAATAACTGTCAAGTGAAGAAAGAGAGTAGCTTTTATAATTAAACTACCATGTCATTTGTTCCATAACTACTGTTGCTACTCCTGTGGCTTATGAATCAAAACAAGGGGGTTTTTTGCTCAGCCATTAAACACAGCAAGTCCACAGAAAATGTTCTTTTGAAAAAAATTGCTCACTGTCAGAATCTGAAGTACAGATTGTATATAGCTTAGTGAGTTAGCTACTAAAGTAATGTCACTGAAAGGAAAACTTAATGTTCGAACTCTGTTCCCTGGGTATACCTCTGTAGTGATTGTCTTCCTAGTAAGTGGAACTTGTGCTAGATTTTTAGCTCAAGACAAAAATTGTTGTATACACTTTGTGTAGGGTTGTGGGGTTTGTTTTGTTGTTTTGTTTGTTTGATTTTTGGTTTGTTGTTTTTGGTTTTTGGTTGTTTTTTTTTTTAAATAACAACGAGAGGAACCAGAAACAGATCAGAGTATTCTCATAAAAAATTAGTTATATTAAGTTTTCAAACTACATTTGGAGGCTCTTCCAAATGCTGATGTGTGAATTTTTTCTGCAGAAGTATAACCTTAAATCTATCCTGGCATTTTTCTGAGTTGGTGGCACTATCACTCCTTTTCCCTTCACTGATTAATGTGAATTAGTGATTACTGAGAACTCAGTGCTTTCCATGTGTAATATGAATAAGAAGGAAGAAAAGATCTTTATTATTCATCCCATTCTTATGAAGTTTGTCCATCTATATAACAGGAAGTTATATCTTTTACTTAAGACTAATTTGACAGGGGTACTACTGCTCTCAAAATATTTCCCCATTTGTCCGAAAGAGTATTGCAGTGTTCCCAAGATCAGGATGCTGTTTAAAAATGCTGGAGTCCAGTTAAAATACTAATTTATAGTTTTGCATCTCTAGAACATGTGTTGAAGAAGTTACATGGTCTTTTCTGCTGGATTTCTATGAATAGTATGCACAGCTTCTGAAACAACAAGTAATAATTAAATGGCATTATTCCAAAGAGCAAGAAGTTTATCCACAAAAAATTTTGAAGTGTCTGAATTAGGAACTTCAAATACATAAAATTAGTTGATTATGGATTTGTTTTGAAAGCAGATGCTGTGTTGAAGTTTGTAAAATGCCATTAAACTCAGGAAAAGCTTGCTTTAAGTTGTACAATTTTAGTTGACATTTTTACTTTAGGCTAAAAACCTATCAATTTTAGATAGTTCGGACAACTGAAAAAGGAATCCAGATCTTTCCTCTTCTATGTGAACTAGAGTAAGGAATAACTATTTAATTGTGACAATATGAACATATCTCTGGCACTGGCTTAATCATCATCCTCACTAGAAAGGAGTTGCCAGTGTCTGTTACTCTCTGAAGGTTGTTTCTCAGCATTTTTAAGATTAATTTTCTGCTTGAGTTCCATACATGGTGTAAAGGTGTATCAAAATCATTGCAACTGAAATATTAGAAGATTCAGTAATTATTTGTTTATATATTTCTCTGGAATTTAGAAAGGTTGCATTACAAAGAATTTTTGCAGTTCAAAGGAACCACCTGAGAAAACAGGAAACTTACAAAAACCAAAGAAAAATTTGTTAGTGAATATTCATTATCCATTAATTAAGTAACATGTTTGGTTATTATGAGTCATTTTTATGTTTGCCGGTATTTTTAATTCTAAATGCAGAGTAAAAAACCCATAATTTTTAATTTTACCAATTAATAATTATAAAGTATCTTTGGCCATTGACAACATTGTAACAATTTACAATTAAAAAAAATTAGGTTTTGGTTACTGGATTTTACTTTGGTGTTTACTGTGGATTATTCAGTGGGCAACAGTAGTACAGAAGCTGAACTTAAGCTGATAAATTCAGGTTCATTATCTTAGGTTGTTCAGAAAAATAGACAGTAACAGTTACTTTGCCTTCAGGTTGTATGTAGAGGTCAAGAAGCAAGCCAATTCTTAAGTTTTTATGTAAAATGTCTAAAAGGCTGTAGTTTACTGCTTTGAGCACACTTTTTAGCAGTTGTCTCTTTCATGGAGAAAAAGTCATCTAAGTGTATATTGCTGGTTCACTGAGTCAAGAGACTTTCTAATCCATCCATATGGTTGAAAAATGGTATTGGCTGTTTTGAGAGGAATTATCTAATATGTGAGTTCCAAGTAGGATCTGTACAGCAGGAGATAAGCCAGAGGGGAAGGTCTATTTTGAACAGTGAATTATTAGTTTCTGCTTTAATAAAACCAAATGCCTGGAAGAGATTTAGTTTGGTTTCCACATAAGTGAGGATACAATGGTTTTGTCTATTCTCTGCCAAATCTTTCTTTTTCTCTCTCTTTCTCAAGTCCCTGAGAACCACACTGCATACTCAAAAGTTGGTAATGTAACTCTGAAACATATGCTGCCCACCCCCACTTCCACGAGAGTTGTTCTTGCTGTGCTGGAGCTTGTGTCACTGTTGTCATTTGTAATGGTTCACAGATCTGTGCCACTAATGAACTGCTTCTGTGCTCTTCAGTGGTAATTTCAAAAGATCACAGTCAGAGTCTTCATGCTTAGCAAGATGTTTACATGCAGATCTAAGTATAGGCAGGGTGTTTCCATTACTGGTTCTGGCTCTTTCCAGCCTTTGAAACTCATATTTTTTGGCAATCTCTAGAAAAATTAATGCAACAGTCTGTTCTGTGTGACCCATACACAGCAGATGGTGACTGTAGGATGAATGTAACAATTGAGAAACACTTCACTGATATTGACACAAGCTTTAAAATCTAAATTGCAGTAGGATACCCTTTATAAAAGATATAACATGAAATAATGGCTCGTGTCCAGACAAATGGATATGCCCCCAAAAATATATTTCAGGTGACTGTGATAGAAGTCCTTTCCCTCACAAAAAGATCTATCAGGTACTCAAAACTGAGCCCACAGGAATATGGAGAGATCAGTATTTAAAGGCTTTATATTTTTATTCATAAATCCATGGTTCTCTAATAAAGACTTCCACATCCTTCTCATACAGTGGAAGAGGCTGCTTTCTGGGTGACAGCAAAACTGGTTGGACTGCATAGAGAAACCAGAGAAATGCAAGTGTAGCCTTCGTTCAGTCTGCTCTGATTTTAGCTCTTTCAGGGGTTCTAGTAACTAGTATCAGTCAATAATATATGTATTATGCTAATATTATTGGTAAACATTGCTTGTGATATAGTGAACTTGCATTACTTTTTTAGAGAAAATACTAAAGGAATGTTTAGGACAGATTTCTGATATTGATACCTGTAGTATAACACAGGAAGAAAAATTCATAATGCAACAGTTGTATGTGAGACAGTAATCTGTGGGCAAACTTCATTGGCTTAAAAGTTAACTTTTCTTGGAACAACAAAATGAGGATGTTTTCTTTTTACAGTTTATCTGACCTTTTAAGTCATAGTGAGGCACAGAACCAGATAACTCCTACAGAGACTATTAATTCAAATTTATATTTATTTTATTATTTCATTTTATTTTACGTTATGTAAGTTTATTTTAAAAGAAAGATCTGCACTGGACAAGAAGTGGATCACAGAAAATTCTAAAGGAATAAAACCATGACATACTGCACCAGAATGGCTCTTTCTTGGTCACTGGCAGTCTTTACACAAGAAATTTGAGGAATGTGATTAATTCTCCTCTTTTTTTCAGCTTTTATATTTTTCCTTTGTTAAAATAGTTATAGAGAACACAAAGCTGAGATGTTAATCAAAATTAATGAGTATAAATTTGTGTGGAACTTGGTTATGGTGTGAAACCTATGCATTCTTTATGGTAAAATGGTGCCTCCAGAAAAAAATATTGCTCTTAATAGTTTCATGGGCATTTTGTTATTTTTCCTAGTACTGTGCTAACAATCAATTAAGGCCTAGAAATGTACAATATATATACATTGTGTTGATAAATATGTATCTGCTCTTACTGCCATCTGTGAAGTAGCAGATCTTTGAAAACTATAGCAATTCCTGGGAAATTTCCTGAGAAATTCCAGGGAAATACGTAATCCTATGCATTTATTTTATACTGTCAGGGGAAACATATTAATCTAGTATTGTCAATATAAAATCTCCTTTGTGTACAAGTTTACAAAGGTTTCTTTGATGGTTGCTGCTTTTTTCCTAAATAAGATGTCCAATATTTCCTTTTTACTGTAAAAGTATTTTTTCAACACAGCATGTAGATCTTTTACTGTAAAATTATTATGAAGCCTTTAGCAATTAAATGGTAGATACATTTAGAAATTTGTTTACTCTGGTAAAAGACATTAATCTGAGCTTTAAAATAGTTTACAGCAAATTTAAATCCCATCTTACTGATACAAAGCACTTCAATGATTTAAATTGTTGGTGTAATCTTGCCATCTATAGAATATTACATGTGTTTTATGTGTGTTCCAGTAATAATTTTCTATAAATGAAAATATATAGAAATTTATAAAATTTATATATAGGCAGGAAATCTATATATAGGCAGGATCAAAGCAGGGTGATGCAGCTCTGTGAAGTTTTTTAAAGTATTTCAAGCTCAGTTTTTACTATGTTGTTAATTTTAATAGATATTTTCTGTTTGTCCTTTCATATTGCAATCTGAATTTTTGCAAAGGAGTATATGTCAAAATTTCCCAGTGAGAACCAAATCACCATATCTTAGAAACACCTTCCATTTTGAAATAAATGATTTGGTTAGAGCAAAAGAAAGGGACCAGAACAAGAATGGAGATAAATACAGATACAGAGAAATAAATGCATATATCTATTTTTGGATTTTGCAGACTTTATATAGATGGACATATATGAATAGAACATATGTATTTTAAACTGCAGGTACACATCCTGAATTATGACAGTGAATTCCTTCATTAATTCCTGTGTGCCCATTTAAAGTATTTTGTTTCATAAAGTAGCATACTAGCAAACATACAGCAAACACAGGATGGATTTATGCTTTTTTTAACCTTAGAGTAAAAAAGGGTGTCACTGTAACCCTACTGAAAAATAACTGTGTTTTGAAGGCTGCTCAAGAATGCACTTTAGGAGCTTTTCAGAGTGAGCCACCTCTCCCCAGCTCCCGCTCCTCTTAAAGGTGTTCCATGTGTAAAGTATGCACATTTATCTAATTAAGCAATCATTTGGCTTCCTTTTATTATAGTAACTGGAACTTAATGTATGTCTTTAGTAGTAGTCATGTTTTCTAGTGGTCAAAAGATTGTCCTTGTCTGGAGACCAGTAGTAAGAGAAATGGCGTAAAGGCATGAGAGAAAGTATGTTTGTTGTGGTGGTGTTGTTTTAATGTCAAATATTATGATGTAACTTAACAACGAAGAGGAACAGAACCTGCAGAATTCTGCCTGAATCGTCTAATAGCTTGCAAAGTGGAATTTTTCAGCAGTCTGTGGTTGGCCACTGGGAGATGGCTTGGGAGGGTTTACCTGGCTGGGACTACAGCAGATCTGTCTGTAAGGTGTTTTTTTGTCAAGTCTCAGCCATATCTTGGCAGGTTAAATAGCTTATTAGAATGTAGACTGGCCAGGAAGACTTGAATATTTCCTTGTTTATGGAATTGTGTTTCCTTATTTATGGAATTTGTATCCTGGGCTGCACCAAAAGGAGCATGACCAGCAGGTTGAAGGAGGTGATCCTGCCCCTCTACTCTGCTCTTGTGAGATCTCACTTGGAGTATTGTGTGCAGTTCTGGTGTCCTCAACATAAAAAGGACTTGGAACTGTTGGAACAAGTCCAGAGGAGGGCCACGAGGATGATCAGGGGACTGGAGCACCTCCCATATGAAGACAGGCTGAGAAAGTTGGGGCTGTTCAGCCTAGAGAAGAGAAGGCTGCGTGGAGACCTCATAGCAGCCTTCCAGTATCTGGAGTGGGCCTACAGGGATGCTGGCGAGGAGCTCTTCTGTAGTGATAGGACAAGGGGTAAAAAACGGGAAGTTTAGATTGGATATAAGGAAGAAATTCTTTACTGTGAGAGTGGTGAGGCACTGGAATGGGTTGCCCAAGGAAGTTGTGAATGCTCCATCCCTGGCAGTGTTCAAGGCCAGGTTGGAAAAAGCCTTGGGTGATATGGTTTAGTGTGAGGTGCCCCTGCCCATGGCAGGGGGGTTGGAACTAGATGATCTGAAGGTCCTTTCCAACCCTAACTATTCTGTGATTTGATGATTCTGTGAATTACCTACTTTTCAATTTGAAGATTAGCTGAAATGTCTCTTGCTGCAGCTTCTCTCTTTTGAGTTAGTTTACACATCAAAGATGAAGCCTTATGTGTTCACATAAGTGTAATTCACAAGTAAGTATCTTGTACTTCTTTGAGAAAGATCTTTTATGTGTTCTTTTTTTTTTTTTTTTTTTCTCTAGGATACTGTTGGAATTCATATTCCCATCACTAATCCCTCAGACAAAATTCTCAAGCTGGATGTGATGCTGGAGAATCAGTTTCTTTGTGGACAAAAATCCTTCACTCTTAGTCCCAGACAAACATTATTGTATGAACTGCAGTTTTCCCCAGCCTCTGTTGGCACTTCTGATGAAAGGTAAGTTGTAGAGCTTTCATACTTGTGGTTGTGGCTCTTGTACTAGTAAGTGAACTACTTTTACTGAAACCTCAGTCACTGGATGTGGATACTGTCCTAAAATAACTCCCAAAATCCAAAAAGCAAAAGGTTATAAATAGAATTTATATAAAAATTTCAACTTTAAATACATGTATCCCATACAGCACCTTTCCTCTGAAGGCAAAATCCCAACTGACAGGCAGTAGAATAACCCCTAGTTCTAGTTTGCACTGATTCTGTGAACAGTGTCTTAGAAATTTTTTACAATTAGAAGGCCACTCTGAAAAATTCAGATTAATTGTTTGTTTTCTAAATTTCAAAGTCCTGTAAAAGAAATAATTTCATTTTTTTCTTCTTAGTATAAGCAAAACTATAACAATCTAACTAAAGCGAGGTGAAGAGCCCTTTAACTATCTTCACATAAATCCATTCAGCTTCAGAATCTTCCATTAATTAACAATGATCTAGGAAATTAATATGGAGAGGCTTTTTCATGACAATATTTTAATTACATTAGGAATGCCAACAAAACTATGCAGGTATGATAATTAGCAGTATAATGACAGATGACATCTTGGTCTTAGTTTCAGCTGAACCAGTTCAGCAAGTGATGAGTGCAAAAGTGCAAAGCTTATTTTCCTGGAATTTGGTTAGCAAATGATTATTTATTTGAGGAAAATTATTCTCTCCTTTTCAGTGATATCAATTGACTGGCAAAAATATGGGGATGGGGAAGAGGGTAGCGTGGTATGGAGGACAGAAACAGATGACTTGTGTTCAAAGCCACAATATTTACAAAGCCAAAATCCATGTGTTTCCAAGATTTGTTCAATTTGCTTGCACTGATTTTTCCAAAGGCTAGAATGATTCCAGGTGTCATTGTACAATACAGCTTTCAAGCAATACTATTTTCTAAAAATGAGTACTGTTACCACTGCAGTAAATATTTTTTTTTTCTGTGGGAATTTGTAGAAATTATGCATTCTGCAAATTAACAGAGACCTATTTTTTTTTTTTACCTGATAATATTTCTGGTATCTTTCAAGTGCAGAATTTGCAAATAAAATATCTGGCAAACATTTGGGCTTATTGGTAGGCTGGGACATAGAGGAATATATGCAAAGATGACATAAAGCACACCTGTACATGTGAATATAATTATGCAGTACTGTACTACAATTACAGCTGGGCAGAAGTACTTCCACATTACATCCAGGCTATCATCTTTTTTTTTGAAGCCATGCTCTGTTTCCTTTACTATGGTGGCAGCTGGGAAAAAGTGTTATAAAAATGTTTGTGGCAGGTGTATCTTCTCAAATGGATGATTCTTTCCTAAGCTGTTTTTATGCTCACTTTAAAGGCTCTGTTATTCCGGACCCATGAAGTTATGGAGCAGACATATAGTTATCTATCATTTAGAACAGAACTGGCCCTTAGTGGGTCATGGGTTTGCACAGTGCAAATCTGCAATAGGAAAGGACTGTGTTAGAATGTCAATCACAGAAATATACTGCTGTACCTATCTCACCTAGGAGCAAGGAGTTTTCAATCATTGCAACATTTGATTGTATATAAAACCAGTATATTGAATATTCTTTTAAAGCATACCTCTTTGCCATGCTCATATAAAGGTGTCTATGTCTATTCCTCAGGTTCATCAGTAGATTTTAAAAGATTTTCCTTATAAAAATCAGGGACTGCTATTTCTGTTCCTGTGTCCTATGAGCTCAAAATAGATAGAATGAACATACTGTGACACTGAAATGAAATTACAGCTTATCTTGTAAGTTAGCAGTTGAAATGCTTTTGAGTTGCAGTTTTTATGGTCCCTAAAATGAGAAAAAAAATAATCCAAAACAAATTAGCAAACAAACAACATACAACTTTTAATGCTAAAAAGTTAAGAAAGATGATGAGATTTTGCTGCATCCATAATTGTAAATAGAATGAATATTGGTAACTGAATTCAGATAGCAGTGAGAAGTGCTATGGGAAAACTGGTCACTAATTAAAGAACTTGTGTTAAACCGAATTTTAACACGTACATTTTTAATTGTCTGCACCAAGGTTGTATTATATTAAGCTTATGTATCTGTTTTTAGTGTCATATTCCTGTCAGACATGATTGAAGAGTTCTGGTATGCACTGAAGTTGACTGTAGAGAAACCGTTGCCAACTAATATACCTGAAATAAAATGTGAGCTTGGAAAGTAAGTATGTAGTTCATAATGCTGGACTTAGTGTTTTAAAGGATCATGGAAAACATATGAAGAGTTTACATCAGAAAGCCAGTATAGTGTTGTATGTTTACTGTAGTAGTTTGCAGATGATTTTCATGGATTTATGTGTAGATACAGCTGGATAAATGGAATTGTAGTGTATACATAGATATCATCTGAAGTCTTTATATAGAAACCACTATGAAAATACTGCAGAACATAATCATAAAGATATGTAATACAGAGTTCTGTAGGTTTGTTTTATTTTTTTGTTTCATTTATCTTTCTGAACTAGTATTGAGCTGGTATTTCTATATTCTCTACTGTAGAGACTTCACTGATACAATACTTTGATAGTATTAGGCAGAAACAAGTCTGTCACTCAGCTGTGGGGATTTATATTCTGGAAGGAGCTCCCTTCACACAAGTTTTAGGCCTGAAGTTATGATCATAAAGCCTGAGTGGAAAACCTTCTCTTCTGAACATTGCTATTTATATTTTCTTTTTCCTTACTGATTTAGCTATGATTATCTGAATAATGTTTTCCAGAGGATAAATATGTGGAGAAATCTGGCAGTTACCTGCCAGAAAAGCTGCCACAGCTTTCACTAGAGGGAATATCCCTTAGATAGATAACTTACGGCAAAACCAATATATGTATCTCATTTTTCAAACTTTTCTTATTTGCTGTTTTCACTGATTCACCTTTAATATTTTTTCTGTGTCTCTTAGTGTTATAATGAGAATGTGATTTACAGTCATATATCTTTTTTTTTAAAGAGAAATAATATATTATTTTGATCAGAATAGAGGAATTTTGGGGAGTCCTACTAATTATTTTAAAAATTGTGCTCCCTATTGAAGATATCTTGTGATTGTTTATTCATTAATTAGAAAATAAAGAAGGCCAGTCTGTCAAACAGAGTGCCAACAGAAATAAAGCATAACACTTAGACAATCGGCATACTCTAATCTTTGTCCTGGGACAGACACAGTAAAATACATAATCTACATGTTCAACATAATGATTTACCATTATGCTGTAATGAATAATGTAACAATTGTACAAAATGAAACAGATTTAGAGTCCATCCAGAGGAAGAAAGAGGGAAACAGGAGGAACCTCCATTGAAATGGCTGGTGTGAAACACTAAGATTGATTTGAGATCTCAAGGTTACAGGGTGATTGAGAAGAATGCTTAGTGGCACTAAATCAGAAGCTATTTGCAGCACCACTTAATTAGAAGATTTTCCTGTAAACCACTGCTTAGGCAAAAAGGAGTTGAAGATATCATTTACCAGATTACCTTTTAATTTCTGTCCAGTGCTTTTCCTGATCTATGGAAAGTAAGGAAAGAAAGGCGAAACATGAATCTGCAAATTGGAGCTTAGGAATTAATGTGAAGCTGTGGTGTTGGTTACACTAGAATTCATTTCTACCATATAAAAGCTAGGCATCAAGTCTAAGACATTCAGACTAGGCTCCTTCTGCAGACTGTGAAAAGTGATTCCACATCTTGGTGACCTACATTAGGATCAGTTCTCCCTGAAAATGTTTTTCTTCTTTTTGAGTACTGAGGGAGCTAGATAGTCCTTTTAGCCAACTTTGATTTCCTGGCAACTGAAGCCCACCAAGAAAAATTCTGCCCTTACAACCGACCCAAGTATTAGAATGGTTATTGCTACCATTTATTATTGTTCTTAGTAACAATCATATTAATTAATACTATTAAATATGCATCCATACTAGTAGAAAAATACTAATACATAAATTATTATTTATATAATGAAGCATATTTTTTTAAATTACTAATTTTTCAAGAAAGAAAATGTGGTAAATAATAAAATGTGATGGAAGAAGCTTTGTAATTAATGGTCATTGCATATATGTTTTTTTCCAGATGTTCTCTTGTATACATACCTCTCTTTAATCCTACCCAAGAAACTCTGGAGCTAGAATTTGTTAACAGCAATCCTAGCAATTTTTCAATTGAGACTGATCCAAAACACCCTGTAAGTAATATTTTTGTTCTTTCACCTAAGTGATAGAAGAGAGCCTTCTTTCCAAAACACATTGAATTGTGTATCATCGTGTAGGTTCAGAATACACAACATAGTTTCAAGGACTGGAGGCACTATAAGTGTGTATTCTAGAGATTTTCTAGCTTAAGAATGAAAACAGCTAAACTTGAAAAAACAATGCAAGCTGAAGTATAGATATATTTTCCTCGAATGCTTTGTGGAATGGTTTTGAGAAAGACTGCAGGCATTGGTTGCAAATAATATTCAGGCAATATTAGAAGAAGAAGTTGTAAACAAACTAGCTGTACTAGAAGTTTCACAAGTTTCTAACAATCAACAGGATAACCAAGTAAGTATTAAAGGTAAGTAGATAAAATTTTAATAAGAATTTAAGAATGTCTCCTAGTCATAGCAGTTTTAACAAACTTGCAGAACCAACCTAATAAGAATTTTATCAATTTAGCCACAAGCTTCAAGCAAATACCTGGAATAATTTTATTCTCCAAACAGATATTTACCCTAGGATTGAATTTTACTGAGAAAATTGTCATCCCATTACTATGTAGACAGTGTTTTACTTCTCCATCACAGAAGCCCTTCCATCTTGCTGCCTAACTTTTTTGTCCTTTCCAGGACTTAAAGTAATATAGATGGGCTCAGCTTTCATATTTTCATTGAGATTAGTTAGATTTCTAGATGGTCAAGATTCTGAAAAATATCTTTTATTGACAATTGATTATTAGTTAATAGAACAGGTCCTATGAAGAACTCTTTGGATGTTATTAACAATGCCCTTAAGTGTGTCCTTTTTGTGGTGGGAGATGAGAATAAAGTGGACAGATGAATGGAAACTGTGGTGCAAGGGATCAGGGGGACCTCTTAGTAGAATGTGAATATAGAACCTTTAATGTAAAAAAAGAAAATGAAGAAACCTGTTGCAGACAGGAAATAAATGGCAATTGCACCTTTCTAGACATTAGGAAGATAATACAGGAAAGACATACAGCAGATCTGGTTTGTCCCTTCCAACCCAAACTACTTGATGGTTCTATGATTCTATTTGAGCAAACTAGTATAAGGGTCAGAGGGAGAGGAGAGGTATATTGTAATAAGATCCTAAAATAAAGTTGAGAAGGTAGAAAATAGATTGTATTAGGATCAAGGATTAGGATTAGGATATAGATTAGGATATAGAGGAATGATACAAAGCTATAATATGTGTATTTTTTGCTTTCTCAAACTAAACAGCTTTCAGCCTCAACCATAGCAGTACAACAAAACCAAATCTTCTTAAAAGGGGCTCTAAAGATAACAGCTAAATTAAACTGCCCTATATTTTGCATATATGGTATTATATTAAATTAACTATAAGCTGTGAAGTGGTTTAGTCTGTCTTTCATGTCATGCATATTAGCACATATTAAAACTCATCAAGTGGTATTACTAATAATGGCATTTGAATAGGAGCAAAGAAACATAATGGATACAAACTATGTTAATCATGCATGGAATTCTGAAATGTTCATTGTGAATTACAGTAGTTCTTCCAGTGAAAGGATAGTTTTGGTGAATTTGCTATAAGCAACTACCTAATATTTATTTAATCTCTCTGTTCCTTTTTTCCTCTGTTCCTTGTTTCTTCCATTGCAGACCCATATTTGGAGAGGTAACATGATTTCCTTCATAGTTTTGATGACAAAGGCAGGGCATGCCATTTAAATGCTTGTTCTTTCTCCTGACTATGTTGCATCCTAGGTTTAGTCCTTCCATACAGCACTGCATTAAACTTCCAGAGATTACTGCTTGTTTTTATAAACTGTAATGTGTTAACTAATATAAACTAAATATATTAGTTTATATTAATGCCTGGTTCAGTGTCTTTGTGTTGTGTGGAAGCATTTTCCAATCTTAATTATTCAAGTTTCTGCTCTCTTTAGAGCAAATAATTCTTTCTTATTAGCAGAAAATTTCCGATTTTAGTGATGCTTGGTTGAAATATGACAATAAAGAGCAAATTATTAGAACAATGGATTGATGATGGATTTGTCCAATTAAGATAGGTAATGTCTTAAAAGAAATTCTAGAATTCTACATATTCTAAATCAGTAATTTTACTATGTCATATAATTATCCATATTTGGGTTTATGTCACCTAAGACGAAAAACTGTTGAAGATACTGGGCCGTCAGTCAGAAATTATCTCAAATGATTTCACCAGTCACTGAGTTATGTTAGATAAAAAAGATTCACCAGATAGAAAAGAAAATGTTATCTTTCCTACAGATTAGTTGCCTAAATATTAACTAAAATTTGGACTAATATTTTAGAATGTAAACAAATTTGAATATCGTGTTTATTCCATGTGTGTAGAAGTTTGTTACAGTTTGAGTTTGCAACAGAAAGCATTACTGAAATACCACAAGGGATTTTCTATAGATCTGGTTCAGCTTCAAGTATTGTCATCATTAATAATAGGCTTTCCTGAGGTCCAGTTGAATTATGCTCAAGTATTCCTGAACTTCTGGTTGCTTAATGAAATATAAATTAAATTCAAAAGCTTTAAATCTCTTGTCAGTTTTATCTCTATTAGAAACAGTTCCATTAACTTCTTTGTAAACTGATGAAAATGAGAAAAGTGTATGTTTCTTATTAGTGACTTTGCAGTTGTAGCATAAGCCAGTTAATATTAAATGGAATATATAATTTTGGTTTTCTTTCAAGAATTTGATGTTTTCAAGGATTTCCTTTAATGTGAGTTGGATTTCCATAACATTTATTTACTTACTTATTTATTAGTAGGCTATGCTTAATTTTTTTTTTCCTTTTTTGTTGGTCTTATGGTGTGTGGGTTAACTTAACATCCTTGTAAATTCTGCCAAAATCTCTAGAAGTTGGAATAGAAGTGAACTCCCATAAATTTACTTCAAAATTCCCTGTCTTTCATTATTATAGTGGGCAGTACGAGTTTCTGAGAGAACAGTCATAAGAATGTTGAATTCTGTGGTATTTTCCTAACCACAGCTTGCTTTATCTCTAGAACAGAATGATTTGTGTTCAGCATTTAACAGATGAATATTGTCAATCATCAGTAATGCTATGTTCCCCAACTTATTTCTTTCCCACTATATAAATACATGGAATATAAATACAAAAACACATGGAATATAAATACAAAAAAATTCAAATGTATGTGTATTATATTTATATGCATATATATTTATGATGTAACTTAAATGTACAAAAAAATCTTCCAAATGGGATCCTCTATATTGCCAAAAAAAAGCATGCTTTCACTGTAAGTCTTCAGCTTGCTGTTTTCCTGGCTATAAGCCAGCTATCAACTATCCTAAACCTTCTCCATGAAGCTGTATTCCATCCTGATTAGCTGTAAACCACAATTTTTATTAAGGAAAACTAAATTATGAAAGAAGGGTTGTCAGAGAGGAGTGCAGTCTCCAAGTATCTGTGTAGAGGCTTTATTTTTATAATGACCATGAGTAGTTCTTTTCTGTACAGAGTAGAGAAGAAACTTCTAAATTTCATGAAAAACTTTCCTCCTTTGTTGGATTTGTAGCAGGAATAAGATGTGTAGTTGCTCAGCCTTCTCCAGACTCAGTTTCCGTATTTGAACAGTTATCTCTGCTACCTTATAAAAAGCAATACTACCAGTTTCCTTGCACATGAATATCTTAGAAAACACTTGTTTGCATAAAGTAAAAAGAAAGGAAGGGGATCCAGATTATGTTATTGAACAATTGCAGCAAAGTATGACCTTCTTTAAACATGTTGTTCGTGTTATTTCCCAAGTCTGTTTTTAAAAGCAATTTATTCTTTGATTTTCAGTAGAAAATAAGTTATATTTTTTACCCGTCTTTTTATTTAAACCAAATCATTTTCTGGATACAGTAGAAGAACATACTGTGTGATATAAAATATTTTAAACATATTTATAATGTAAAAAATAAATCTCTTTTCTGCTTTCAAATGGACAGTCTTCTGGATTATCATTACTCCATATTGATTATTTAGATTCATTATGGCAGTGCATTTTCTGTGTAATGACGATATGCCAAGTAATGCTTATTGAAAATGGATTTCCAGGCAGTTTTCATCTTTATTGGAGGGTTATTATTCCAAAGAATGTAGATCTCCTAGTAAAATTACTAAAAATTTTAAAACTGTTGTTTTACTTTAATCATATATTCTTATGCTGTGACAACTGCTTTTTCATTTCCTTCAAAAGTATTTGGGAGGGGGCAATCATTAAGATTCATTCTCCATTTGTAAGTCTTCATTTGATAAATGGGCTGACTTGTTTGGACAGAGTAAGCAGAAACCAAGCTGCAAATGAAAGTACAGAATCTCAAAAAAAGGTCTCTGGATACTGAGCATGCCCAGGAACTCAAAGAGAAATGAGCTGTTCAGGCTCATTTTAGATGATGAACAGCTAAATGAGCTCTGGGCAGTGGGGCAGATGGGGGTGGAGGTGGTTTGTGGGAGGTGACTCTCCCTCAGGTCTGTTATTCTGATTAATAGAGAAGCCTTGAAAAGGTGGTGAGTGTGGGATGGTGGCAGCTGACTGCTGGTGGCAAATGTGCCTTCAAGATACTACTCACCTACAGAACATATGAGATTGTGAAGTGTGGGTGATACAGCAGTGCTGTGCTCCCCTTATGGGAGGTGCAGGTGCTCTAACAGCCAAGTGGGAGTGGGCCCTAAGCAGTGAGCTGCATGCTCTGTGTGTGTTTTTATCATGCAGTGGAAACTGTAAAATGAAATTTTTAAAGTTAAAAAAAATACAGTTCCACCCCCTGTAATAGACAAGGCAGCTAACGTCTGCAATAAACTGTTATGGCAATATTTTGATAAATTGTTTTAAAACCTTCCCCCTCAAAAGAGAAAAATAACATTTCAAGTTTTGTGCATTAGTTGACCACATCTGAGCTCTCTCTTCTGCTCAGTGTAACTCCCATTGCCATCAGTAGGAATATCTATTGGTCAAGGCACATTAGCATCTCAGTCTGTAGTCATGCTGGTATCCTATAGACACACCCTAAAGATGACTGTAGGGACCAGGACACCTGTGATCTTTGCCCAGGCCCAGCTCTGAGATGGCAGAGAATGCCATGGGGCAGAGAAGAAAAGCAACATGAGCCTCATCAGGGGCCTCTGCCCTGAGCTGGGAGTGGACACCTCTGTCCCTGCTTCACTCTCTGGGGCTTACAGTTTGTTCTCAGCACTGTGGCCATCGCCAGTGGTCCTGATACTGCACTGGGCCCCCATACCTATCATCGTCATGGCTCTGCTTGCTGTTTCTGGGTGTAATGGGAAAGGGCTACAGGTGGAGGTCCCTGCCTTGGTGTCCCATAAGCTCAAGCCTTCCTTAGCTCCAAGACAAGTACTGTATCAGAGCAAAGGCAATTAAAAGCCCAGGGTAGAAAGAGGTCATAGGGCTTGTTGGTGCAGTCAAGCATTTTGCAACTATTAAATGTAGTAAACAGAAATGAATGTTTTAATAACTTGTGTTCGCTGCCTGTTAGCAGCCTGTTCTTCCAGGGCTGACATTTCCTTTATAAAAGGGCTTGTCAGTGCCAGCTGTTGTAGGGTGTTGTTTTGACCTTTATTACTTGCAAAATAGATTAGTTTTATAAAATACAGCTCTAGTGTCCATAATTCCAATCTTCTTACATGCAAACATTGTTTAGATATGTATGATATTAAAAACCTAGTACTTTTTTCTTTAATTAAACAGACATGTAATTGAGTATTCAGTGATTGTAGTGAATCATTCTCCTGATGCATTGTCATTTTTATTATTTATAATTATATTCTTTCATTGCTGATCTAGCTCTTAAAAACTTTTATGACCCCATTGTAATCAAATACTTTACTTTTCCATGTGCGATTGAGATTCAAGCAGTATACTTCACATGAAGAGAAACCTAGCAACATCATTTATAATGTTAGTTTAGATAAAGGTAAGCAGAAGAGAGACAAAACACTAGTTTATTAAAACCTGCTATGTATTTCCCTTATAAGCCAATTTCTGTCTCTGGAGGTCAATGTGATAACCTTTAAGTGTCATCAATATGATCAGACACCGAAGTCATGTTTGAATGGAATTTGTGCGAGCCACTGTCCATGTCCTTGGAGCAATCTGTAATATCAGCTCTGTAGTTTCTGGGGAATGAACATGCAGTGACTGCCACTAGGATTGTTTACTGCAGTATACTTACTGCTTTAGCAGGCTGTGCTTGCTGTGAGGAGAGAATGCATCTGGTGGAACACATTAATCACATAAACATCAACAGTGTTGATACAAAGCACAAAAGAGCAACAGACAAAAAATATCCCCAAACACTGATTTATTTGCCCACACTTTACTTTCTTGCATTTGTACAGGTGATTGTTGCTCCTCGTTCCACCACTGAAGTACCTGTGCAATTCTGTCCGTCTGCCCTTGGAAGAGGCAATCACAAAGCATCAATAACCTTCAGTTGTTCACAGGTATGATACTGTGTTTGCTGTCAACAACACCTGGAATTCAGATTAGATTATATTTAAATAGGCAAGTAAGTAAGGGTTTCAGTCTGTAGGTGAAGTTGAAATTCAATGGATGGATACATAATTCAAGAGCAAATGCAGATATTTGAAAGTAATAATTTGTTTTAACCTTTTATTTTTTATTACACAGAAATTTTTCTATTTGCAATATTAAAACGTGATGCAGTGGTGTAGAAGCAAAAATAAGTAATGCATAATTTTAGCTTTTTTGGTACTTAGTTTTGCTGTTTTTAACAGCAGAAGAATGTCACTTCTTAGCATTGTAACCTCTGAAATTAAATTTCTTTCTATTTTTCCCACTCCCCAATGAAATTAAGTAGATTCATTTTTTTATTTGATCTGAATTTTGGAAGATAATGCACTTGAAAAGTGAATTCTTCCTTTCAGTTTATCTGAAAATGTTTTTTACTTTAAGTATTTTAGAATTGTTGACAATTTAATCTCTGAATTTTCTTTCTTTTAAATGAGAAACAAATAAAGAAGCATGAGTCATAGAATCATAGAATAGTTAGGGTTGGAAAGGACCTTCAGATCATCTAGTTCCAACCCCCCTGCCATGGGCAGGGACACCTCACACTAAACCATATCACCCAAGGCTTCATCACCTACTAGCTGGTGATGAATTGTAACTGGAAATGAAAATGAAACTTGATAATATGGTGTAAATTATAATATTTTATCACATGAGCTGTGGTTGAAAGAAGTATTTGCTTTCTGTGTAGTTTCCTCTCTGTATTATTTTTTGATTTTCAGATAAAAATAGACTGCTGACCTGTAAATTACTCCAGTTACGTGCTACCAAGAGTTTTCAGTAGTGTTATAAGTAATACTGCAAAAAACAAATACTATTTTATATGAAGAAAACAAATTGTGAAGGAGGCGATGTAGCCTTTTTTTCCTGATTAAGTATGTTGAACAGACAGGTTATTTGTAGGTGGTGTTAGCACAACATTTATTTTCAGGATCTCTATTTTGAAATATTTATTAAGGACAAAACCAAGGAGACAGCAACTGTCATATAAATAGTATATATCTGAGGCCAGTTCAAGATGACAGTATGTCCTTATCTTTACAGGATTCTAATGGTACATAGAAATCTAATTTTTAAAACAAACAAACAAACAAAAAAGAATTCTTCACCAAATACAGAAGTAATAAAACAATACAATTCATTTTAAAAGTGTGCCCTGCCACCTGGATCTTGTCATCCAGTGCAACATCCTTTCAAGAAATGTCAAATCTCCAATTTTTATCTGCAGAAAACTTTAGTCAATATGCCATCCTTCTAAATGCTTTTTCCAGATCTCTTTGACCATATCACTGTATTGATTTAATATTTGTAATTTCTTAGTGCTCTTTTTATGCCTGAATCTTGAGAATTCTGTAAATTTTTTATTCGTTTTCACGGCTAGTCTTTAGTAAATTAATCTCAGACTACTTTAGTTTGCTAATTGTTATACTGATAGCTGACAATGAGTATTTAAACAGATACAACTGTTCTTTTTAATTAAGACTTGAAGAATGCTTCTCATCAGTGGTGGATGCCTCCGACAACTTTGAATGTAACCCCCCTACCCTGACATTGGTTTTCCTCCCTTGATTTCTCTGATTAGATGTATCTGAATGGACATTTAAGCCATCTGATAGCTGAATAGCTGACTAATCTAAAATCAGTTAATGACAGTACTTACAGGATAAGCCTTAACTACTTCTGATTGTGCTTCTTTGCTGAACTGAGAGAAACTGTTCTGTTCTATTACCTGCTTCATTTGTTTCTGGTTTGAAGCTGTATGAAGAGCTCTTTACAAGGTGAGTCTGAATTTAGCTCTAACCATTGTGAAAATCAGAAATTAAGTTTGTTGGGACAGCACAACTGAAAGGTCAGTCTTAACGTAATCCATACCCAGAGTTCTAACATGCCTGTATTTTCCTATTCTTTTATCATATTGCTAGCATTCAGGTATAATGCATAGCATTTAACAGAAGTAATATTAGAGAAAAAATGAACCCAATGTTAGATCCTATCCTGTTTTATTTTCCTAACAATTCTGTTTTTTAAATATCTTATCCTCTTGATTTCTTGCACTGATCATACATGGTCTTGAGCTCCATCACAGCGTGGGTCAATGAGGAACAGTAACTGCAGATCAGGCAAGGCAGGCCTGTCCTATAATCAGTATAGTTTTTTGGCTGTCTTGTTTTATATTCCAGACCAACGACTAATTTTGTTTGGCTCCTTTAGCTGTTCCATTTGACAGTTTCTGTGTGTTGTTTTAAAGGTGCTCAGCACTTGAAACAATGGGGATCAAAATGGCTCTGCTTGTTAACCACAGAAAATCAGTGGAAATCACAGTCTCTAGTTTTTGTAGACCATGAACCTGGGCCTTCAGCAATAAAGCTCTTCATAGCTCTATGATCTTTACAGCTCACCTGTAGAAAATATAAGCATGCTCACTCCTTCCACCCCTACACTGCACCTCCATGTGAAACTACTTGCTATGAACAAGGTGGTTCACACAAATTTAGAGTTTGGAAAGCATTGTTACACTAATAACTTATGTATTAAGAGATTTGCAGAAATACATATATATATATTTGTTGTGTGTGTAAGCAAGCACAAAGTAGCAATGACTGGCCAGTGTAACCATCAATTGCTTGATACATGCAGCTTTCTGAAAACATGATCTTCTGGCATGCTCATGCCTGTGTTCCAGTCCTTCAAAACAAACCTACAAATTGTGCTCAGCCTATTGTTTATATTTAACTTCTTGAGGCCAATGTGGGAAGGAAGAACAAGTCAGGAACACAAATGCTATGGTATGCTGGCTTGGCAACTGCTGGGCAGTTTCTTGTTGACTAAGATCAGCAAAGGGGCTTCACCACGGAGTTAGTCCTCTGTTTCTTCAAAGCTTGTACAGTGGCAGCATTCACCTTCCTGACAGAATTTGAATAGTGAGTGGTGTTAGCTTTCTGCTCATGAGTTTGTAACAATAAAAAGACCATAGGCCATGTTTAAGTCAACACTGAAATAAAATGTAATTTTAAAAGGAAGTGGTTTTCAATTTTTACTAGACTGAGAAATGCAGAACTACCTGCAAACCAGGTAATATAAATCACTGTCTAAATCCTAAACAAAACATAAGCCCTATTTTTATATTCTGAGTTTTAGTATTGGGTAATCTTTTCTCTACATCAGTATATAAACAGTTTTTTTTTTTAAACCCTGTAGCCTTGGATGACTTCTACCAAATAATTTTCTTCAGTAAGATTGAATGTTTCTCTGTAATATGATAATAAAGGCATGCAATTTTGCTGTCCAAAGCTATTTTCTGAAGATGTATGATGTGACATTTTATTTATCCCTGTTTATGCTGAGAAGTCTTAATGTATTAGTCACTTTTTCCTTTAAGTATTTCCGTATTTGTTGTTAGATTTTTGAACCCTGTCTATCACAGATTTTCCCTAATTATTTCAGACAGGCTATGCAGAAGTAAATGCAGTATTTCAGATAATGGAAGTAGTGGTTTGAATTTATGTATTTTCTATTCTGCTTATGATATATACCTTTTTGAGTTATAACGAACAAAACAGATCAAAAAGTCACTTTTTGAGTAGTTTCTAATAAGCATCAGATTTTAGTCAGTTATTTAAAGTCAGCAACATGAATGTGCAAATAAAACATTTTTCTTAAAGTAATATTACCTTTATATTTACCATTTGCCTTTGCTGCTCATTCAGCTTTGAAGGTACCACAGTGAGTGGCATTATTAACATCACTCTTTATAATCTTAAGAGTAAGTAAAGTGGAGGGCAGTCAACTCCTTACTCTTGTGCTGAAAAGAAAAAGAGCAAAATAAACACATCAGTTGAATTATATATATTTTTTTTTTCTGCTCTGTAGTGACACTCTATATCTGCTAGCTTTTTTCAATATTATAGATTCTTCTGTGCATACTGGTTAATGTTCTTTATTATCTGTGGAGTAACAATTTTAGCTTTTTGTATGATTCTGTGCTGTCCAATCAAAGAATTATTTTTCTTCTTCACTCTTCTTCTGAAAATAAATTCTCACTTCATCTGCTTTCAGGTTCTAATATATGTGCTTTGAACTGCCCTCTTGCAACCACCTACATCTTTCATTCACTAGACTGGAAGCTCTGAGTAGCTTGGAAGTTAAATTTTGAGTAGCCCAAAAGATAATACAAAGAGGAGATAGGAACATCTCCCAGAATGGGGTAGCAATACTTAAGAGTAACATAACAGCTTGCTGGAAGAAGAAAGCAAGCAAGCAAAGCAAGCATTTAACATCAGTTCACTTACAACAGAACAGAGACATAGAGCACTAGAAGGAAGGAGTAGGTAAAATGCCTTAAAATGTACAGATCTAACTTGTCAAATAGTAAATGATGACGTTTCATCTACAGCTTACAGAGTGGATATTCAACCTTTCGGGGACTGGTCTTCCTCCTCAGCTGATGGAACCAACCAGTATAAGTGCATGTATTGGCCAGCGTTCTTCTGTCATGATATCCTTCAAAAATCCAACTCCTGAAAACGTGGTGGTAGATGTCACGCTGACAGGTACAGAGGTTTGGATTTTGGGGGATGCGAAAAGGAACTTAAGCTCCTTGGGTTGCATTAGAAGTGAGTGGGATGTGATTACATTTACCTCATTTCATTTCCTGGCAATGGAGATATTGTGTATCATTCACATCTACCCTGGAAAGCTCTGTTAGGGAGTGCTGTGTGAGCTAAGAAATAACACAACCCTTTAAAAACTGTTCACAGTAGAACTCTTAGGTCAAACAGTCTCATGCCTACATGAAGCTGGTTATTGTCCATGGACTGCACTGCAGCATTTAGGCAGTAGGGGTCTCCTGGGTCTGTTTTGGGAGCCGTATGTCTAAGCCAAATAGCTAATGTGTTGTTTTGGTTTCGTTCCCCGGTTGTTTTCTAAAATATTTTATTTTATCAGCAAAAGGAGTTAGTAAGGGCACTGATTGACCTGATTGACCTTCCAGGGATGTATGTTTCAGCAAAATTTTCAAACATACTTTCAAAAATAAAACCCAGAATTATCAAAGATTGCCAAATCATACCGAGATTTCACGAACCCTGTAGAACTCAAGTCTGAAGTCCCAGATTCTCCTTGATGACTGAGATTTACTCAGTGAAAGAATAAATTTCACTCTGAGTGAAGCAGAGAGCTATAGAAGGTCTATGAATCTCCACCTAGTTCAGCATAATATGTAGTATTAAAAAACAGGTGCCAAACCATTTTCTGGCACCTTCATATAGCAAAAATTGAAGATAAAACTTCCAGTGGCCCCTGACACCAGCTCAGTAGATGAAGAAACATAAGAGAATAACAATTTCAAACCTGTGCAAAGGTAAGTTTTAAGTCAGGTTTACACGCTCATGCTGTGATTTGGGGTTTGTGACACATAAAGTAAGGGAAGAAAGGTGACTTTTAAAAATGGAGATTCATGTTTATTTGTTGAATAGAACTCATGCTTTTTAATTACACCTTCTGAGATATTAATCGGAAATAGAGAAATACAGCTTTAGCTGCATATGGAGTTAATATATGGGGGATTTTGCTGTTGATGTTCTCATGTGGACAGCAGTGAAAGAATTAACATTTTCCAGTGGATCCAGTGTTTACACACTAAGTTGATCATGGCTAAGCTCTCAGGGACAGTGTCACCTTTTACGTGCTGAGCAGGGGACCTGGCAGAGTGCAGAACAGAGTCATATCCAGCATATACAGAAAGCTCAAAAGTGATGTTCATATTAGAAAAGAGAGAATAAATGTCAACATCTTACATTTCTCACAGTGTTGATGAAATACCAGTTTCTTCCTCCACAGTGTTGGATCTGCTTGGTGTTATTATTATGTTTACATAAGGGTTTCTTACACTTGCCTTCTTGGTTGCCAGGTTTAGTTCTACAATGACCTCTTCACTTTGTTAGGTCCTTACCATACATTGTATAATTTCTTTAGGGTTATTCATCACTAAGCTGAAGCTTAAAAATAAGTAAGGCAATAGTTGGCACTTGGCAATGTGCTGTTATGGCTAAAATAGCTCAAGACCAAGCAAGATGTGACAAATCCCTGATGCTTTGCACTGTTGACTTACTATAAAGCCCCATGGCCTGTTACATGGCAATAACATGTTCCCTGTACTACACCTAGATGGAAGGAAGAAGAGAGAACAAAAGACAAACTTAAAAGTACTGTGATCATACTTAGCAAAATGATAATGAAAACAAATACTCATCAGGTGTGAAAAGTAACAGGGAAAGTATGGTCTCTCAAGAAGGGGTTCTAAAGGCAGGCTAGTTGCCTAAGGAAGCTTAGGGAAAATGCAGATAGTTTCATTGATGGATGAGGGAATCAGCTATTTGGACAATGCAGAAAAGGCTGAAGTGCACAGTGCAGTTTTTTGCCTAAGTCTGCAAGCAAAACTTGAATGGATTGCACATTGTCTTGCAATCCATTTCAAAGCACATGAAGTTCAGGAAGGTAATCAGAAGTAATCAAATAGATTTGTTAACTACAAATCAAAATGACTAATGTCATTGCCTTCTATATGGAAATCAGTGATTATGCAAATAAGGGAGGAGTAGTGGATGTAATATACTGTGATTTAACAAGACTTTTTTATTGTTCCCTGTTGTATTTTTGTTTGGAAGCTGAGGAAATGTAAGCTTGATGAGCAGACTGCTGAGTGGGTTGAAAACTTGGCTGAACTGTTGGTCTCAATAATAGTGATCAACACCTTGACAATCAATTGCTGGCTGGCAATGAGTGCAGTACCCTAGGGATCAGCACTGGGGCCCATGTTATTCAAGACATTAATGACATGGATTATGACTGAGTTAAATGTTAAGTAGGGAAAGTGGCTGACATGAATGTGAGATCTTCAGTCCAGAGGTAGTTCAATAAATTGTTAGTATACCTCTTTTTTTGAAGTGCTCTTTTTCATCAATTCATCGTTCCTGGAGCAGCTGAAGATACAGTAAGCTTTACATTGTTAGTAATGCAGTTTTCTTCTAGAAAATTAAATCTTTATATTTTCCCCTCATTCCATCTGTCCTTTGTGTTTATCTTAGCTTAGACACTTACAAAAGCACTGTGAATTATTTGACCAGGAAATAACTGGTTGTATAATCTCTTGAACTGTAAGTGTGTATTACACGTGTGCTACTAAGGTCCCCATTGCATCTCATGGGGTACAGCATGCTTTATTCTAGCTTAAAGTGCAAGCTGGCATTCTGATTTGTACAAGAGCAATTATAAGAAGCAAACTGGCTTTTTAAGCACAAATCTAGTGCTGGATAGCACCGTTTAGTAAGCTAACACTAAATATAATTTGTAAAAAAGCTAATCTAATGCGCTATATTCAAAAATAATAAAAAAAACCCTGACTTATCCATGATGCAATTTCATAATAATTTATACAGCATAGATATTGGTACTAAAACCTAATAAATTGTGATGTTCTGAGAAACATTAGCAAAACAGATGTTTAAGTATTTTAGTGAGAACATAGATATCTTTGCAACGATGGAGCATTAAATTGTCCCAGGGATATTTTCAGTAATAAAGACAGTGCAGAGGCAACTGGCTTAGTGAAAGATTGGTGTTGAGTTTTATGCATCAGAAGTTGCCAGTTTTAATTTTTCTCTACATATCAGTAGACCTGACATTATGGTCACCTAATGTTTTTGCTGTCTATGAAATTATGAAAAGCTTTCTTTGAGATAAATTATTTTTGTACTGTGATTTTTATGGAAGTAAGACCATACTTGTCCCTTAAAAGCTGTCTTGAATTTGTTGATCAGTTTAATATTTAATGTTACTTTTCTCATTCAGTTGCTGCTGGTGACCTGTATATTATGTTTGCTTGGGTTTAATCACAATAAGATAGTTGAGTTATGCTTTCAGTCTGTCTTTAGACATGTTCGTACATGCTATGATTTGCTCTCTGTTCTAATATTTACTGTAATTCTCATTTCCTTCTTCCCAGAGGAAATCTACTATTATATGCAAATTCAAGGATGCACAACTTCAGCTTAGTATTTCTGGCCCTTAGATATGCTTGGAAATAATTTCCATAAAGACCTATATATTTAGCTGAATATTATCAAGACACAGTTTGCCTCAGATGGAAGCAGAAAGTATTTTAATATACTAACTTTGATATTGTATATACCACAGCAATGCAGATATGTTAGCCCAGTGTACAGTAAAAGCTAATTAATTTGGGGTTTTGCAACATTAGGAGTGAATTTGCCATCCCACAAAACTAATCAGGCTGGTGAGAAAATTATCCTAGTATGGATACATTATTCTTCTACCAAGAACTGAACTTTGGTAGTTGTGAATTTGCTTTTTCACAAACTTCTTTTTTTTTTTTTTTTTTGTTAACTGCTGTTGGTTGGTTGGTTGTTTTCCCCGGTCTATTTTACTTGTATCAGTTTGAGCTGTTCAAACCTGAACGCTATTTCAAGACCATTTACAGTCCTAAATTATGGAGAAGACTGGATCTCTTATCCATATTATGATGAGCTATGTGTTAGTTTAATGTGTTTTGACATGAAGAACCTACTTTTGTCCTAGTTTCTCTCATGGCATTGCAAGAACACACTCAGAAAAGAAAAAGATAATTAGGAATGACTGTAATATTACTTCAGACATAACAGTAGGAACCTTCTATCTAAATTAGTTAAACACAAATATTTTAGTCTGAAATCACAGAATGATAAAATGGTTAGGCTTGGAAAGTACCTTAAGTTTATCTAGTTCCAACCCCTGCCATGGGCGGAGATACCTCACCCTGGATTGTGTCACCCAACACTCTATCCAACCTGGCCTTAAACACGGCCAGGGATGGAGCATTTATTACTTCTTCGGGCAACCTGTTCCAGTGTCTCACCACCCTCACAGTAAAGAACTTCTTCCTTATATCTAACCTGACCATCCCCTGTTTAAGTTTAAACCATTACCCCTTGCCCTATCTCTACAGCCCCTGATGAAGGGTCCTTCTACTGCACCTTTGTAGCCCCCCTTCAGATACTGGAAGGCTGCTATGAGGTCTTCACGCAGCCTTCTCCAGGCTGAACGATTTTCTCAGCCTGCTTTTATGTGGGCGGTGTTTAAGCCCCATTATCATCATCATAGTCTTAATTTATTCCTTAAAGAGGGACAGACTAGTCATTCTTAAAGCCTGTTTTTTTTTTCCTGAAAAATATTAATCCAAAAAGTAGAATTGTTCCTGTCAGGAGGTAACTTCACAGAAATTTTTGAATCTATCTCCGAGAACAGCACTTAATCTTGTAGTTTTAATACTATAAACCCAAAGCTACTACCATTTTGAAACCTCTTATCTGATATTTTAACATTAAAGCAAGTTAGTGGAATGCCTTCCTTTATTTAATGTTGCACTGCACTCATCATGTTCATTGCTGGTGTTATTGGAGGCCATCGAGAAGGCGGATTGGGGAAATTGACAGAAAGTAGCAAGTCAGGAAAATTCAATCATTGAATGAAATGTTAGATTGATCTTGGTCTCTACAAATTGAGTTTCAGACCATGTGCTTCTTCTTAAGAGAATTAGAAGTGGCAACAGTGAAAATAGGGCATCTTGATTAAAGTGTGCAAGTAATAAACATCAACATTTATAGATTCACCTAATACTTTAAAGAAGATCACGAAAGTTTTCTGTACCTTGTTTTCAAGTAACATTTTGATAGGCAGTTTCTGCCCTAGACAGTTGTGAAATTATGTTTAGAATTGCATAGTTTAGGAATTAAAATAGAAATTAATTGGGAATTGTCATATCTGGACCATTTGTGAAGCTGCCATTTGCATTTCTGAAGCTTTGTCAAACCCAAGAGCATTACTCCTCAGAAATGTTTCTTTCTGTGAATTTTGACTGATACTGTAGCACAAACAGTCCTTTATTTTGAATAATTATAGAGCAAGTAAAACTACCCACCATCTGTTAGTTTGTGATGCACAGATGAAATCTTGGACCTCTTAAAACTTGGTGTTTTCTGACTGATTTTAATAGCAATAAATTTTCTTCCCAGGACTTAGATACACATCTGTGGCTTAAATCTGCAGCTCTTATTCATGTGAGCCGTCATAGCTACACTAAGAATATTCTTGAGAGTAATGTTTATTTAACAGCAGGTCGTTTTCCCCATTATGAGCCAATGATCAGAGCTACAGAGTACACAAACTCTCGTTACAGATCATTTAAAAAACACTTGTACTATTTGGCTGTTTCAAGCTGAAAGTTACTGCTCTTCTGTAGATACCACTATATAATATTGTTACTAAGTCTTTATGGAGCAACTAAACCACTATAGATCATTGGTAATACTGAAATCTCCAGCATAAACCAGACCCCAAGAATTTACCTGTATAAGAATTGGCCCTAACTATTAGTGGTTTGTTAATACCTGTCATGCTTTATTTCAGTTTACATGGATAATTTGATTTCATGTTTTCAATGGCCAAATGTATTTTGATGTTTCTGGAAAAGTGTGTAATTGTTTTTTAGAGGATATGCACTTCAAAGTTTGGTGGGAAATGGTCAAATAAAAGATTAAAGTTACAGTAGTGATTAGAAATTGGATAAGGGAGGTAAATTGGTCTCTCTCATAAATACAGTGTTATCTGGGTTATCAAAATTAGTATCTGTGGCAATGTACAAGATTGCTTTTGGAAAGGTTATATGCACAGTCATATTGAAATAGCTCTTATATTGTTGATTGATAAAACTCACCTTATTTCTCAGATAAGATTGCATGCACTGCAGCTTGGCCATGTCTTTTTCCATACAAAGATTTCCAAAGTAGGAATGCCCCTTGTTAAATATACTTTGCAAAATGCTTTCAGACTCCTTTCTCTGACTTTTTTATGTAATAGAACTGAGTTATCAAAGACAAATCTGCTACTAACAATTTTTTTTAATTTCAGGCAAAATACACTGGACATAAGTATTATTGCATATGTTTAAGTCAGTGTTAGAACAAAGCATAACCTAGTGTTTTTCATTTTATGAAGTGAAATTATTTTTCAGAGATTAGTTAGCTAGTTCTGTGAAAACTATATTTAGCTGAATATGTAGATAGACACAAAGAAAAGATAAATAACAGATATTTTAAACTTTGGAGATAAAAAGTCCCATTCGCTCCCATTTGAGAATGAGTTTGTTAAAATGTCTGTCTAAGAAGCTGTCTTATTAGGGAAATTGTTCAGTTCGTTTTGACTTCAAAATGTATTTCTCTGAAACAATTTTTTTTTTAGATCAAAAGCAGTCCAGTTGTTATGTCAGTTCATCCTCCCTATCCAAGTCCACCAGTAAGGAATCTGTTTTCCGTCTTCTGTTTAAACAGCCACAAGGTATGTAATTTCTTGAGTTCTATTTTGAAGTTTTCACATGGTATTATTTTTTATGGTCCTGAAATCTAGAGTGTGTGAAATTCAGTGTTTAGATGAGTGCTGCTCATCAGCTGAATCTGGCTCCTTGTGGAAACAAGAATCTAGCCCCATGTCAGTGATGTTTTTTGTTTTACTTAAAATTAAGAGTAAAGTAAATAATAATTAGAGATACATGTAGTAAAATTAAAGGGTGAATGAGCCCATATAGTGATGCACTCTTGATGGATACCTAGGAAAGTCCTTGAATTAAGAGATTAAATCCAAATATATATAGTTGTATTTTAGGACTGTCAAGATAAGCAACACCACTATAAAGAATCTTCTGAAATTCTATGTAGAAAAGCATTAACTATTTATTAACATAAAATTCTTAATTATATTTAAATTGGGAAGCTTCTTAAAAGTATGTGTGATAATCCATTTCGTGTTAATACAGGTATTAGAATAAGCTGTATCATTTTCATTGAAAAAATAGTATCTGCCGCAAATGAAAGATCTGAATTAGGAAAATGAGGGTTACTTGTTTTCAATTTCATTCAAAAACTTGCCATTCACTGTGATTTTCCTGAAGATGTACTTGCCAAAACTTTATTTTGTGAAGAATGTTGCAGACCTTGCTGTTCCCAGCAAGGAACTGTTTCTGCTTTCTCTTCTTGAAGCTTACTGTGCCTGAACTATATTTTTGGGTGATATAGAAAGAATTTAGAAGAAAAACATGATGTAAGAATTGATCTGAATATCATACTATTTTTTATGTATATTTTACATGGCCATATGTAAAAATTGTAACTGTTGTCATAAGGTTTTTTTTTTTGGAATCACATTAAAAATCTTTTTTATGCACAGACTTTGTACTTCTTTTTCCTTACACATGACACTAGTTGAAGTGTGGATTAATGCAGGTGTTGCTGCTTTATCACTATTCCCTGTAATGAACAAAGAATTTTTTGAAAATGTTTTGGAACCACATATTCTTGTTAGGAGACTTGCTGGAATATAATTGCTAGATCATTTTATAAGCAACATTTATGCTGGTGGAGAAAGTGTGCTTGCTGCTATTTAATTACTTGGGTTTTTTCTTCACTGACTCTAAAAAAAGGAAGAAATTCTGAAATAGTGAGGCTGAGAATCTTGGAATAATTTTTTCTTCATACTTTTACAAAAAAGTCAAAATACTAGCCATGCTCTGAGATTGTTACTCACAGTAGACTATCCTTTTTTCTTCCCTTGGCTTCACAGTAGCCATACAAGTCTTCTGACTGCCTGATACTGTTTTCCAGTAGCACAGACTGCATTACCACCAGTCCTAATCTGAAGCTGTGATCTCATTTTGCAGTCAACCTCCAGTCATTGCATTTTATGGATTATTTGATGACTTAGGTAGTCAATAGCCTGTCTGTTGTGAATGACTTGGTGTAGCATCAAGCAACAACAGTACACCGGGCAGTTAGCTGAACCTCATCTTTTAGGTATCTCTTTTTATATTTAATCATGAGTTCTGTATTTAGAAACTTTTGTATTTTATAGCTGTTATGTCACCTTTTGTGTGTTCATCTCTTTTCCCTTTTTACTTGGATCGCTAAGCTTAGCTGTTTGATTTTGCCTTCTAACTTTGTTTTAATGTCAAATACATGTATTAACTCTCTGAAGCACTTAGGAAGAAAAGATAAAATATATTCCATAAATGTATATGCTATTAGGAGACATTTTCCAAAAAGCTGCATGCAGTATTAAATCACTTTGGGCAATCAAATTTGATATATAAAAATGTTGTGTTTGCACTTTGTAAGTATGTTGCTATTATAGTTTCATATTTTATTCAACAGTGTTTGAGAAAGCATTTTAGCTTCCTTCTGATGTCATGTACAGTCCATGATGATTATGGTTAACTTGGCTTTTAAACTAATTTCATCTAAGAAATGGCATAAATTTTGTTCAGGTACTCAGTCCCTAAAATGTTAGATTTGAAGACTTCGTTCTTTATTTCTATGTTTATTTGCGTCAGCTTTTTTTTTTTCTTTCACCAATTCTGTATGCACAATCTATTTTTTCTTTTGATTAGTTTCCAAGACTGAAAAACAATGAAAGTAAAATACTTGATCATCCTGGTTGACTTCCTAGGAAGTATCTCTCTCTCTCTCTTTTTTTTTTTAATAGAGTTTTTATATCTTTTTGTTTCAGTAGTTTCTTACTGAGTCTCTGAGGTGCTACTACCATTCTGCCTATGTTTTTACCATTCTTATCTCACAAAACTTAGGTGTTTTCTCACACCTTACCAATTTTCTCAGTAAAATCAATCCAACATTGTGGTGCTGTGCTGCACCTAATTAGGCTTTGCATCATAGGCAGGCAAACTGCTACTCTAAAAATTATGTATGTTTTTGACAAAATTATTGTTTATGTTCACCATGAAATAGCAGCCTTCTTGACCCTGTGTATGAAAGAAAGAATTAGTTTCCTTCTTGGCCACCTTTGGCCCATATATATGATTCTTGCCCTTTTTAAACCTTCAGCTAGCATTTTTCCTTTTCCTATTATCTCTGAAGTGCTATCAAGGCACTCCAAAGCTTGTACAGATGCAGATTTGCTTTGTGAAATTTCCAGCAAAAGGGAAGGCTTGGGATCCCTTTCTACTCCACGTACATAGTAGGTTCCTGATCACTGAATCACCCTGGCTTGCCTTTCTTAACCAGGTGAAACCATTATAAATGAGCACTGTTGTAATGTTTTAACTGACAGAGAAGCTTTTTTACAGAGGTTGTCTATACTGGGACATGACATAGCAACATCAGTGATGCAGTATAAGCGATATTCTTTCCAGAGAGATATGCTAACCAAGTCAATGCATGCCAGCTGGTGGCATTCCTGAGTGTATGTTTTTCCCACCGGCAGCATGGGAAACCTTGGCGCCACAGCTCCAAGGAAACCTCTGTGAAGCCACAACACATTTCATACATTCCTCGCATGGAATAAGTATGGACATTTTTGTGTCATGTTATAAGACACTCCTGCAAATTGTTTTTATGAACGATTAGTTGGGGAATCTGTGCTCAAAAATATTCTGACAGACAGTAGGAATTGTAGTGTTAATGAGTTATATGCTTTTCAGCAATGAAAAAGTTGTGCTTGGTATATTGGTACATCAAAATATGAAATATTCTAATGCCATGAACAATAAAACTTAAAAAAATTTTACTGTACTTTTGTGGAATTTCTTCAGGTCACTACATATATCTATAGGTCCTGTTATAGGCAACTTTTTTACTTTTAAATTTTATTCTCTTTGCAAATTATATGGTGCGGATATATCCTTACGTGTTTTTGCAACTCCAGGCAACTGTTTAGTGAAATAGCTAATGAAGTGAAAGGCAGCACTGTAAGAACATGCAGAAATTCTCTATTATTGTTCTTTTAAAAAAGCAATCTCTTGAATTGAAGTAGAACACTACATTCCCTTGAATATGTAAGGAAATGATTTATCTACTTAAGCACCCTCTCCTGGTTTTGCAAAAAAAAAAAAGGAAAAACTTATTCAGGATACAAATAAACTAAAGGAAGACATCAGATACCCATCTTTTGCATAGTCTCATGAAATCTACATAAGATTTCCCATGTGTATTTATCATGGGAAACAGATTTTCAAACCCTAATTGCCTCCCAGATATAAACTAGTCCATGCAGTAAGTTTCATCAGAATCTCATGATTTGTTACGGAACATCCACAGTGTAGCACTTCGGAGCATTTAAACTATGAAAATCAGCCTTAGGGGAGGCTGTTATTTTACATTACCTTAGTCTATTTTTCTATTTAAAAATATCTGCTGTGTTTTATAACTTGATATGAAATTATCTCCTTCAATTTCAGTAGAGTTAGAAAATGCAAAGGTGATTAATTCCAACTTAGAATAGTGTATTGCTGCTAATCTATTTGATAACAGGTCTGGATGGACAAGATGAAGCCAGAATGTGTCCTTGAACAAGACAGAACTATTTCCTTCCTCCCCTTTTCTTTTCATTTTTGCTTCTAGGCGTCACCTTTTTAGGTAGCAAACCCAGTAAATACTCCAGAGACACAGATTTGTTTCATTCTCTAAATTAATCAATACATCTATGTCTGGCTCTAAATTGGCTATAAAAATTTTCTGCACTACTCTTTTGTTTCTAGACACACACACACCGTAGGAAAATTACCAGCAGTATTAAATAGTTGTTTCTCAAGCAGAACTAAAGAAGCTTGATTTTCTAGACTCCTATCTTCCATTTCTCCTGTCCTCTGCTCTTTGAATAACCACAGCATAGCTCTCTCTGCTATAAATTCATCTGCACAAGACCCTTCCATAACCATGCTCCACCCCAAATATATACAGAAGACTAAGTTTATCCCCTTCCCTAGACTCGCTAGTAATTTTGCATCTGGAAAGCACAACTGTTGAGACTCCTGTGGCTTTTCCTTATTTGTGTTTCTATGGTGACTTTCCATGTCTAGCCAGCTGTGGCTTTGCACAAAGCACTGAAGAAGTGCTGATCTGTGCCTGACTTTGCTGAAAGTGGACAGAATACTAAAAAAGAAACAAACATCCCCTACAAACACACCCTACTGTATTGATATTAATAACAAAATGTATGGAGAGATGGAGCAGTTGCATAGATCTTTTTAATAAAGAAGAGGCTGAAAACAGTTATAGAGTTCTTGAAAAAATTACCTTAACAGATTATATTTTTAAATGAGGAGGCATGTATAGGAAAGAAAATTAATCATTTATTTCGGAACTTCTGGACATGGAAGATCATGATAAAATTTGATGCTTTTCACAAGATGGATTGAGGGGTTGAGGGGAAGAAGAGCTAGCTCGTTTGAACTTTAATGACTTTTTTGTTTCAATCACTATATTCTGTCCAGGAAAGAAAAAACCAATTTAAACTTATCTTATTAAGTAATTGTCTGGGGCACAGATTTTATTTCAAAGCACAAATTCTAGGAGGCAGTATTAAAACAGCTTTCAACCTTAAAGTTTTATGCCTTAAGAGTACTTGGTAATTATACTGTTGAATTAATGTTCATTTTTTTCCTGCACTGAGATTTTCCTAGATTTTCTTTGCAAAATGCTTTCATTGATTTTTTTTTTTTTTCCTCTTTTGGTCAATGAAGAATAGGTCTCAAATAAAAGAAGCAAGCTAAGGCAAAGTCTAATTCTTTACATAGCATGCATTCAGTAGCAACAATTCTTACCCAAGGCAGTAACAGAATTCTTTTCTGTTTTCAGCTAGCATTTTTCCTTTTCCTATTATCTCTGAAGTGCTATCAAGGCACTCCAAAGCTTGTACAGATGCAGATTTGCTTTGTGGAATTTCCAGCAAAAGGGAAGGTTTGGGATCCCTTTCTACTCCACGTACATGGTAGTTTCCTGATTGCTGTATCACCCTGGCTTGCCTTTCTTAATCAGGGGAAACCATTATAAATGAGCACTGTTGTAATGTTTTAGCTGACAGAAGCTTTTTTACAGAGGTTGTCTATACTGGGACATGACATAGCAACATCAGTCATGCAGTCTAACAGAACAGAATTCTAACAGTTAAACAGAACTCTTCTCTTGCTGCTGTGGGTAAAAATTATTAATACTGAATGCATACTATGTAAAGAATTTGCCTTTGCCTTAGCTTTTTTCTAATATGGCTCAATATAGTGGCTTACATGTTAAAGCCAGTGAAGACTTTTCTTAATGGACCTGCAGGGGCATTGTGTACTTCTGCTTCATATTTCCCAGGGGTTGAGCTTTTTATATACCTATTTAAGTATGATGATCCCTGCTGTGACTCTTATTTTCTCATCCAAAGTAGCATCAAATATTCTTAGACATTTAGGCTCAAGTGGCAGAGTGAGGAGTTACTGGGCACAGGTATTCAGAAGGCAACTGTAAGACCTTTTTTGCAAACTCTTGGTACTCTTGGTGCTATACTGGGGCTCTGCGAACGACAGGGATGTACCTGTAATTTCTTCTGGAATTCTCTGTAATGTAGCACAGATCCTGGTATGTTACACAGGAGCATCTCTTTTTTACCTTGTGTTTGTGTAAAACCCAATTGCACAAGTCAAACTTATAGAAATAAATCATTTCAGCGTTTTCCTGCCAAACAACCTCGCATTTAAACATTTCCCTTCAATAGACACATATTTCTGTTGCTTTCTGAAAACGTTCTTGCTGTACAAACTCAGATGGAATGACATGAAATCTCAATCTGAATTGCAGTCAGCATGGAATAGAAAGGCAAGTTGGTTTGTTTTATTTGGTTGTATTTTTTTTGTGTGTGTGTTTAGTCACTAAGTCCTCTGTGGTAGTTTTTTAAATTGGTTAGGGAAGTTGTCAGTGTGCTGGGCATGCAGATATGTATTTTCTACTTCTTGGTAGAGTTAGTGTTGGCTGGGCTTTAGTTTAGCAGTATACAGGATAGATAGTTCCAGAATTGTTGCCAGTAGCAGAAAAAGTCTTGCTGAATAAGGAGGTTTAGTATTTAAGAACATCTATGATGTAGCAAAGACTTAGTATGCTTAAAATGTGAACCTCAGACTGAGAGGTAAGAATCCACTGGACTTTGGGACCACAAAGGATTCTCTTTACCCTTCTGCTGGAGCCAGATTCAAGGCAAGGGCTTCTCCTGCCCACCCAGCAGCCAGGCTGAGTAGCTATTTCTGTAGACAGACCAGCAGACACACGCAGAGTACTAACACAGCCAACCACAGAGACTGACTGACACAGAGGTCAGTGCTTTTACCAGCACACCCATAAACACAGTCAGCACTCATGTAAATAAGAATAGCATGAGCAGCCTGGTGAGAATGGTGCTATTTGTTTAGGACTGAACTGTGATGGAGGTACATGCACACACCTTTAGTCTATTGATGCACTAACACCCCTTTCCCTCATCTTTTAAATATCAGCATAAACTTTAAAGTTTATCCAGTATGCGTCTGGCTTCTAGCTCCTTATGTGGTCACTGGTTCAGATCTTGGGTATTTCTGGTTGTTGGTCTGCTCCTACTTGTTGGCTAGTCCAGCTCAAAGTTCAGTCAGAACATACAGATACATTCACTCAGCTCACAAATGCATGCATGTCTGCTTTTCTCTTGAATATTAACATGGATTTAAGGTTGCCCTGTATGCATGCTCAATTTGTAGTCCCTTTACCAGGTTTCTGGTCCTGACCATGAGTTGTTCCAGATGCTGACCTCCTGCTACTTGCTGGCTGGTCTGATTTGGTATTAGGTAGCAGCTGACACCCAACATCGATGAAAAACACTGTTCTCTCCAGTGACTTGTCTTAGTCCCTCCAGTAGCTGGCACTCAGGCCTCATCCTACTTGCTGCCAGTGCAGTTTGAACTTTGTTAGAGTGGCCAACTCACATAGAAGCTCAGGATATGGAATGAACTTACACAGAAAATAGGCATAGGATTTGATAAAAATATAATCAGTTCTGAGGCATTGTCAGTATTACTGGCTAGCACCTGCTTACATGACTGGCATAATTTATCCTCTTTTACCTTTATTCTCCTATGTTTGTAACTCTCTCATCCACTTTGGTCTTTCTCTTTTCCCTCCTGTGTTATCTCCCCTGAACATCCCACAATAAGTTTTGTATACACTTAAATAGTGTATTTGGTTCTGTGGTAGAGTATGTGATTAATTGAAATAATAGCTGCTAAAAAGTCAGACAAATTATTCATTATAGTGGAAGATGCATCTAACTTATTCAGTTCTGACTGATGGATGAAGTTCTTGTTTCAGAAGAACATTTGAGTATGTTTAATTTCAGGTATGCAAGGCAATCCCTAAATAGCAAAGGATTTAAATTTAACCATCTGTTTTAGTTGCACTGAAATTATGGGAAATGTAAATGTTTGTGTTAGGCATGTATTCTAATTGCTGTAGTATGAATTAAGATAGGATTATTTGTATCCTTAATTATTTTGATAAATACTTTGGTATGCCAATATCCCTGTGTTCACCTCAAAATTATGTATTTCTTCTTGTTCAGAAGGTAAAGCCTGGATCAATATTACTGTAGCTGCAGCTCTTGAAACATGGGGTCTTTAAAATCGTTCTCTGTAGGAAAGGAATAATTTAATTAACATGAACATAATATCCTTCATACTCTGCTGCTTTATTTCTCTTCCCTAGATATTTTGTCATGCTATTACTAAGATTAACAAATTATTCAAAATATTTTTTATGGAGGAGATAATAAATTATTCACATTCTCATTAAGAACTGATATCCTTCAGTTATAAAGGAGGAATTGGATTCCCTGATTTACTTTTCTGTCACAAAGCCTAAATGATTAGGCAGGGCCTATTTCAGTTTGATAAAGCCACTGGGATTATACCTGCTTGAGTGTACTTGCAAAAAAAATCATACCACTAGTAACTCTTTCCTGTTCGTAAGATTCAGTAAAATTTGATTTGTCTTTCTCTTCTACCTTTTATGATATGTGCAGGACCATATTTTCTTCTTTCGCAATATTTATGCTGAAACCCTCTTGCTTACATGAAGATGAGGCTGATACCTTCAATCACCAGCATCAGTAATGATCTCAGCATCAGTAATGATCTCACATTTTACAATAATATTTAGGTTTAAGCAATATTTTTTTCTTTAAATACATCATGGATACCAAGCTACAAAAACCTACCCGAGACCTAAACCACCCAGGAAAAAAGGAATGTGGGCACTACTGCTGTGTTTGCTGTGTGTAAAGGGAGGACATTCTTTAACTGTAAATTAGCCTTTGTCTCTGTTTTAATGTAATGCTTATCCTGTTCATAAGTCATAGTATATAAGCATACAGAGGCGGTTTTAATATTAAGTATAATTTGGGTATTCTTAGGGTAGTGCAGAACAAAGATTTATGTTACAAATAGATGAAATCATAAGTCTGAATCATAACCTTTACTGTTACAAGGAGTAATATTGCATAACCACTGAAGCCCACAACACAAAATTCTTCATTGGACATCAGGGTTTATGTTAACAACACACATAAGATGCTTTATTGCATTCATAGTCAGTTGGTCTAGTATCGTCTGCTCAGTGGAGGAAATGGAACTTTTTTCTTTGCACAGTAATATCTTTTGAGATGACAACAGTTTTACAGGCTCATGAAAACAAAGCTGGCAGAGTATTTTATTTTCTGGGACTCTGCTTGCTGTGACATTAATTTTGCCATGTAGTGGTTTAAGCCTAAGTATTTGACACTTCTGATATTACTGTTAATATGCTATGTAAGGTAAAACATGTATTTGCAAAAACAGATATAGCCTTTATAATTTAACTAAGTAATGAAAGTGCACCAATACTAAAGTACTTCCCACCCTTCCATGTTGGTAAGGCACTTGATAATTTTATTTTCACAAATCTCCACTCTACTTGAGGGAAGGTATTTAACACTGTATTCATTTTAACCCAGAGAAACAGAGGCATAGGTGTACTAAAGTTTTCCCATACTAAAATAAAACACAGAGGCTTGAAAAGTGAGCAAATACTTTTTTTCTCACAATTATGTGGTGAAACATTTGGAAAACAATTTCCATAGAAAGTCTAAAGGGCAGAGACCTAGAATGCAAACTATTGCATCCAACCATCAAGGAGTCCATGAAACTCTCTTATAAATGAAATAATATTCTTCTGCCTTTTTCACAATGAAGACCAGTAATTTAAGCTAATTATTGAGGTCTGCTGCCATTTTTACTACCCATGCTACATACAACCAGCAGAAACCACAAGCTGAATTGTAGGCAGTCCTGTCAGAAGCTGTTACAGTTCCTTTTTTTCTAGCCATTTTATATGTTTTTTTCTTTTCTGTTAAATAGGAATATAAGAATTTGATTGTTGAAAAGAACTGTTGTTCACACCTGTATGAATAAGACATTAAGTTTTCAACATGCACAAACAAGCAATTCAGTTTTCTCACACACAATAGTGCAAGACCACAATACACAATATAGTAGCATGTCACTACCTATTGACGAGCCTTTGCCTTTCCAGCTTGCTCTACATCTTTACAAGTGCGAAATCACCAACTGTATCCTATTAGTCTTTTCCTCTTATTGATTATTCCCTTTTCCAAATAAAACTGAATTTATATTTTATTTTTGTTTCTTGGATCCACAGATTTACCTTATTTTCCCAACTGAATTAAGTGGAAATGCTTTTTTTCCCCCCTACTTTTTGGTACCTCTCCCTGTTGCTAAGAGGAATACAGAGTTTTTTCAGACTTCTTGAAGCCTATTTACTTATAGGGTTCCTCATTTGATATGCAATGTTAGCCTGTTTTGCCTTCTACAGGTGGTGTTTGTCTTTGCAATACAAGCATATTCAGGTGATTCAGATGAGAATGAGAGATTCAGTGATCCCAGATTATTTAGCTGAACAAAGAGAACTTTTTTGGTGATAAGCTTATTCTACCTCCCTAAAATCAGAATATTAATAATGAAGAGTTTTCACTTTAACAGGAAAATCAGGGACTGTAGCCAGATCAGTGTTATTCAGTAGCCAAATACAAAATGAAATATATTTTTAACAATGAGCTTAATAAAATCTGAGAACAATTCTCAAAGAAAGGTGAAATAATCATCACTGGCAAATATTACATCAAGTGGAGCGGGTTATTTTCTAGTTAAATTCTCTTGTTCCAGAAGAGTTGTTCACACTGAGCCTTGAGTTTTTCAAATGAGTTCTAAGAAAACATGTTTATTAATGTCAAATTAAATGGTTGCAATGACTGAAATGTTTTGCAGTGAAGAAATGAAAAAAAAGCTCTACAGAGTTCTGGATAAGTAAACGTTTCTTTAAACATGCTTGTATTGGTTCAATCAAAAATGGCAAACAATACTTTGAAGTTTCTGAATTGGCATTTTCAGAATTTCCATTATATTATTTTGCTTATTCTTTTACTAATGATGGATGAAACCTGGGACAAGAAATCAAGTGCCAGCAATTTCAGCTACAGGTTGGGCAGAGAAGAGATTCTGAGCAGCCCTGAAGAGAAGGACTTGGGGGTGTTGGTTGATGAGAAATTGAACATGAGCGCCAGCTTCAGTGTACCCTTGCAACCCAGAAGGGCAACCGTATCCTGGGCTGCATCAAAAGAAGCATGCCCAGCAGGTTGAAGGAAGTGAGCCTGCCCCTCTGCTCTGCTCTTGTGAGACCTCACTTGCAGTATTGTGTGCAGTTCTGGTGTCCTCACCATAAAAAGGACATGGAACAGTTGGAACAAGTCCAGAGGAAGGCCACGAGGATGATCAGGGGACTGGAGCACCTCCTGTGTGAAGACAGGCTGAGAAAACTGGGGCTGTTCAGTCTGGAGAAGAGAAGGCTGCATGGCAATCTCATAACAGCCTTCCAGCATCTGAAGGGGGTCTACAAGGATTGTGGAGAGAAACTCTTCATTAGGGACTGTAGTGATAGGACCAGCGGTAATGGGTTCAAACTTCATCAGGGGAAGTTTAGATTGGATATAAAGAAACAGTTATTTACTATGAGAGTAATGAGGTACTGGAATGCATTGCCCAAGGAAGTTGTAAATGCTCCATCCCAGGTGGTGTTCAAGGCCAGGCTGCACAGAGCCTTGGGTGACATGGTTTACTGGGAGGTGTCCCTGCTCATGGGAGGGGGGTTGGAACTTGATAATTTTAAGGTCCATTCTAACCCTGACTGTTCTACAATTCTATGATTGATACAGATTGCACAAGCTTTCTTTTCTTTACACATAACCACTGCACTCTGTTGGCTCTAATGAATCACCATTTTCTTTTCAGTTTTATGGTCATTAGTCTTTACACAAAAGGAAGATATCTAATAATTAAATTAAATTTGGAGATCCAATGTATTCCCTTAGGTTTTAGGAAAAATGAACTGTTTTTGAACCCTTTTCTAACCTTTACTCCAACTTAGTGCTGCCATATATCAGAAAATAAACCTTTGTATTTTTTTCTTTAAGTTATACCGAATGACAGTTTGAGAAGATCTGTTTACTGTCATCTTTATGCACAGGGATTTTTGCTCTACCTTTTATTCAGTTGACACCTATGACAAACAGCTATTGGGAAAAGCTTTTGTGCCTACATTTGTTCAACTTTTGACTGCAACTCACTTATGCCTTGGGCTTTTTTAGAGACTGTCCTCAAACATATGGAAAATGAAAATGCCTTAGATTTGAAGGCTGTCTGCTTCTTCTTTTGACAGGTTTAAAATAGATAATCCGAATTGATTAAGTCAACTTCCATGACAATTTTCAGTCCAGTTTTCTCATGGCAAGATATTGTCAATGAAAGTTAGAGTTACTGACCTTAAATGTCTCCTCCTATTCCAGAAAGGTATTGTTTTAGTGTGATTTTATCCACTACTCTAAGTATAAAAAAGAATCAGCAATGATGATCTGTTTTCTTTCTTCCTGAATCAAAGAAAATCAATGTGTCTCTTACTAAGAACTAAAACTGAGCAGCCACTACAAAAATAAGTAAAAGCTAAATTATAGAATTTTGTTATATTTCCCATGAAAATGTTGATGTTGGTAGTCATCTTACCTCCTGATTTATGGATTACTTATGATTCCCATTTCTGGCTTCATACAGGTGTACAGGGTCTGCAGCAATCAATTCTATTCAGAAACACTGCAGCTCACATTTAACGTTGAGTCATCCAAACCCTGTCTTCTATGTCAGTACGATTCAGAGTGCTCCTGATACTATCAAGTAATTTGGGTCCTTGATCCTTTCCAGAATATCTTATAATGGCTTCTCTCTCTGTGTCTTCACTGGGGGACTTTATTAATTTCCTTTTTTTTTTTTTTTAGCTCATACTATAGCAAGACTCTCCAGTCCAGTAAATTTCCAACATGTCTGCTTCTAAGCATTTTGTCCTTTTCTGCCGTTTCTCAAGGGCCCAAACATATCCCTCAATATTCCTTTCTGAATTTGAGAGGCCACCAACTCATGTATTTATTGGATTTTTTGAATACTGACTATGTTTTGTTCTGAATTAGCACTCCTGAGCAGGTTGTAACCTTTTTCACACAACAGGAAGCAATGCACAATCCTCAACCAAGAACTGCTAATTGTCTTTATGTCTTTATGCTATATTTCAGTGACCCCTCAGGAAACCAAGAGAATCATAATAAATATCGTATTAGCCACAGGAATTTAGGGAGTAAAATATTATGAGTATTTAATTAAGTCTTAATAGAGTTTAAATATGATCTGTATCTATACCTGAGTCCAACAAGTGAGTATCTATGTGCCCAATGTATCCCAGATCTTTGCAGTAGGGTTTAAATATTTCTGAACATATAGCTAAACTGATGTGTCCTTACATGGTATAATGACTGAGGAGCAGAGGTGTACATAAGTACCATGTGAGACAACACTAACAATAAAGATGATATGTGTAGTCATGAGGATCTTCAGAATTTCAAAAATAAATTATTTTGTGGTTTGAGACCTATGGACCTAAAACAAGTACAGTATGTGCATGTTTTGTCAGAAATCATTATTGTTAAAAAAAGAACAAGTTGGTGATTACAGTTGCATCAGGGCTCACTCCCAAAACTATAATAAAATCCATCAGCAATGACATCCAGGCCATTATTTGACTTAATTTCCTACTCTGGACTACGAAAGTAATCAAAATAACTTGATAATAAATTTAAAATAAATGAAGGTTATATTTTCTGAGGGCTTTTATAGAATAGAAATATTATAATTATTATAATTTATAAATTTAGTCCTGAAACTTTGTTTTTTTGGAGTGTATTTTTTTTCACTTGCATTATGCCAAAATAAACATCTTGAACTTATATCTAGCACTAGGAAGATATGACTGCTTGGTTTAAGTACCAAGTTGTCTGCTGCTGCTGTTCTTAATGCGTCATAGCTATTTCTGTGGAAAGCCTTCAATACTTCTAAAACCAAATAAGCAAACAGAATTGATTTCAGGCTCATATTACTTCATATGTGTAGCATATAAAACACAATAGAACAAAGGTTTTGAAATGTTTATTTTGCTGTCTGAGCAAAAGAAACTACTCAAAACTGTGAAACAAAAATTCTATTGAGAGAAGTAACTTGAGGCAATAGAGGTCTCAGGCCTTGATGACATTCGTCAAAGGTATCAGCTCCTAGCGAAACCCAAAATACTTCAGTTACATTGCAGCAATATTCTGGCTAATATTTTATCTATAAGGACAAGGACAAAGAAAAGTGATCTGCAAAGCTGTGAGTAGGAGAAAAATTTCAGTTAAGGGGACAACTTTAAAACAGTTCATGTAAAGACTGAACCCCCAGCTCTAAAAACCATTGTTCTATCTAAGGATTTTGAATGAAATGCAAGTAAATCTATAATTCTCTTTTGTCTTTTATTTGCTTTTCTGCTTTGTTAGGTAAGAGCTTGACCATATATTTTCATTTAAACCTGATTTCCTTTTATTTTCAATTTGAGTAATACATGTAGCTAATTCCGTGAGAATGTTTGAATCCAGAGATTATCTGCTGACAGGTTTCAGGGTTTCACACTGAGGCTCACATTGCCACATATTTGATTTTAGGATGCTGAACACAATTATTCTTACCAACTCTGCCTGTTTTCTTGAGTACTAAGAAACCAAAAATGTAAAGTGGAGCTCAATTCTACCGTACTACAGAAACCCTTAAACTTAAAAAGGTGAAGAGTGTATAAACATTAAGACTATGAAAATGCATAACTTGAGAAATATATATAAATGTGAGTCACAGCAAAGAATAATAGCTAAACTGCCTGTTTCAAAGGTTTTTGAACTATGTCAAGGAAACAACTTTGGAAAAGGCAAAAGTGCTGAGTAATCTTTCTATCCCATTCACTTAAAAGAGACAGTAAGAGACACACACACATATGTATATGTGTATATATATGTATATGTTTCCAGTAGCTGTCTGCTGTGTGAAGTGTGATATTTCTCCAGGAAAAAAGCAGTACAATTTTTGGTTGTATATAAAAAGTAGAAGGATATAACAGCACTAGTGTCATTACTGATTTCACAACACTTTGCAGATTTTGATTAAAATCTGCCCCAGCTTCAGAATTTTACTGTGCTTTCAGAGATTGGACTAAGCGATAAGTATAGCCAGGAAAAAGTTTAAAATTGAAGTAAAAATACATCTGTCAAAAATAATCAGATATTTGACGTATGTCAAAAAATTCAATTATGTTTGAACCGAAGCAATTATAGTTTCCTTTCAGCCATGGACTCAAGATATTTTTGTGTGTGTTTGAGCCTAGAAAAAGATTAAGAAAAGGGGAAGCTGTCATAGTCTTAACTTATTTGCTAGTACTTTATCCTAGGGTAACATGAACTTTCTTCAAGAGAGAAAGGATAAAGTTTGGTGGGTTTTTTTTTTTGTGTCTGGGTACTAAAAAGAAAGTCACACTTGTTCATAAAGCATATATTGTGTGTTTCTTGCATTTTTATAAGTATTTCTGTGGTTATTTTCAATTATTTTTTTTAAAGGTTTTAGGCAGGTTATTAAGTGCTAGTAGACTAGTCAGATACAGAGCACATTTAATTCACTGTCGCAGAGGGGGATAGAGTTTGGCCCATAGTTTTCCTGTTAGCACAGTAGGGCAGAAAATCTAAGATCCTATTTCCAAAAAATATTACTATCTAACACTCCACTCACCTCAGCAATCCCTTTTCATCCACACTGTTTCTGGTCTTTCTTCTATATCATTATTTATGAACTAATCTGTCTTGTGAATACCAGAATTATATTTAAATGTGTTAAAAATAAAATTAAAATTTAGTTAAGGAAGAACCAATTGACCTAATGTAACTGAGTTTTACTTGTCTGTTTTTTAGTGTGTCACAAATTGAATCATTCAGAGAAAAGGAGTACTGGTACATCTCTAACAGTGCTGATATAGAAGAGATTTTGCATTGTTTTCCTTCAATTTTGCAGTATGTCTCCTACTTTCTCTGACTTTGGATCTAGGACATTACTGTGCTGCAGACCTTTATATTTTGGATGCCTGGATCTCACAAACTTTTATCAACATAAAGTTGTCATCAGGGAAATGAAGATGATTGATAGACAATTTTCATATGTATAAAATGGTCAAAGGGAAATAGGATACATCTACTCTCCATCAGATTATTGGAGGGAAAAAATAGATTTTGAAGGAAAAACAAGAGAAACTGTCAGTCCACCACAAAGTTTTAGAAAAAGTGTTGGACCATAGAATAATTAGAAAACTTTTGTTACTTTCATGCCTGATTATTCTTCTTCACTCCCTACTCTTATCTATTTGGCATTCCTTCTGCCAGATGTCTTTCATATAATGCAGGGTGGCCTCCTCCACTGCTTCTGCTTTCATGTCAAAATAATGCTTTTGATTTTGGCTGCAACTGCACAATAGGCTAATAGAGGATAATTTTACAACTGGAAAGGAAACTTTATGCTTGGCTTTTTAGACATGCTTAATTTAAAAACAAAATAAATAGCATTAAATGAAACAATGTATTTAGTTACTGAGCCCTGTTTTCAATCAATTTATTTTAACCTAAATAGCAAACATTTAATTTGTTTCCATTTTTCGTACCAGAAAGAAATTTCTCTAGATGAAATCTCTTAATGAAATAAGCCAAAAAGACTGCCAGTCTTTTTGTGTACAAAATTGTATTAAAGCAAGATTTATAAAATGGCAAACAAATCTTATAAACATGCGTATCTAATGAATTTTATTGTGTTCTTATGACAATGATGATGTAAAGCCTTTCAGATGAAGGCTCAAATATTCATTCCTTTATTTGTGCCATTATTTTTTAAAGCAACTTCTCAAGTTTTAACCAGTCATTTGTAGAACTGTTTATTAACATCTGATCTGCATATTCATGAATTAATTTTTTCAACTAAGGAACTCAGCAACTCGGGAGCAGATCTTATTGATGTATATAATAAATACCTGAAGGGAGAGTACAAAAAGGATATGGTCAGGTTCTTTTCAATGGTGCCCAGTGACAGGAAAAACAGGAGCTTCCATCTGATCATAAAAACTTTTTTACTGTGAAGGTGGCTGAGCACTGGAACAGTGAGACATACAGAGAGGTGGTGGTGTCTCCATCCTAGCAGATATTCAAAAGCCTTCTTGGACATGGTCTTTGGCAACCAGCTCTAGGTGACCATGCTTGTGCAGGGGGATTGTACCATGTCTGCCAGAGGTCCCTTCCAGCTTCAACCATTTTGTCATTTTGTGAAGCCTTCAGAGGTATGGGAGAGGACAACTCTAACTTTTCATAGAAGAAACCATAATTCAGGAATCAGAGTCCAAGAAATACAATCATCGTTGGCTACCTGTGAAAGAAATCTTTCTTACATCCAACCTACCTAATAAACTGTACTGAGGAAAGAAAAATGGTAATGTAAACATTAAAAATCAGGATGAGATGAATTTAACCTTTAGCATTTTGCATCCTTATTGTATTAGCTTTTGCTTACTTTATTGTATATAACTTGAAGTAACTTGAACTGCATTACATTCTATGCCTCTGCGGGACATTTGGTCATGTTGTTCCATCTGCATGACCTTGTACTTTGCTGAACTTCATACAGTTCTCCTGTCCCACTTTTCCAGCCTGTCCAAGTGTCTGAAATTTGGCTTTCCCTTCTGTCCACCTCAGTGGTTTAGTGTCATCAGCAAACTTGGTGAGAACCTCTTTCTTGGCAGCATTATATGTAACTAACTTCCCTGACCCGTTTAGCAATGGGACTGTCTTCCTTGTGCTTCTGCTTGCTACTCACATATCTGAATTTTTTTTTCCTTGCTGTTTTGATATTTTTGTCTATTTCAGTTCTAGCTAAGCCTTTGCCTTTCTGACTGAATTTCTGCATAGGCTCCTGTAGTCATTGATGGATATCAGTCCACATTTCCATAGCTGGCATGCTGCTTTCCTTGCCTTTAGGTGCACTGAAAAGCTAATTGTTAAGCTGTGGTGATCTCTTGTTCTGCCTTCTTCTTTTCCCTTTGTAGGAGGTGAACTGTTCTTCATATCACCTGCAATTCAGTGAGATGAACTGGCTGCATCTAGCTTAGCAAACAAGAATGTATTTTATATAGAATCATAGAATAGTTAGGGTTGTAAAGGACCTTAAGATCATCTAGCTCCAACCCCCCTGCCATGGGCAGGGACACCTCACACTAAACCCTATCACCCAAGGCTTCATCCAAAACATGTGTTCATAAAATCATAAACAAGACAAAGAATAGTGATCTATCCTGATCATAGAATTGCATAATCAGAGAACTGTTTAAGTGGTAAGGAACCTCTAGAGATCATCTTGTGCTTTCAGCCCCTCCCTTCCTCAAGCAGTCATCTCAAGTAGGTTGTCCAGGACCATGTCCTGTCAATATTTCCACAGATGGAGGCTGTTGGCTGTCAGTTGAGAAAATTTTATTCATATTTACCTATTTACTCTGCCTAACTATAATACTGATGTAGCAAAAGTAATGCAGACTTGTACATTCTCACAGTTTATTAATTATAACCCACAACAAAGGAAGATGCAAACAAAAATGTATCTACCCTTAATAACAGCTGAGGCAAAAATGCTGTCTAATTCGTTATTAAACTCTTGGAATTTTGCACTGATCCACTTTTGGAAGAGCTGCTATAAAAATATCTTAGTCTTCATTTGTGACCCCTTCTTTTATCTCTGCTAGCAGGTGAAAATAAGTTAAGAAAACCTAGGCCTAACTTTTATTATGTATTTTGGATACTTAGTGGAATGCTGACAATATCTCACTCTTTACTGCCTGATATCAGGCCTCTTTTCGGATGAGTTCATTGAGAAATAGTTAGCAATCCTTCTCCAGCAGCAGCTGCTGCTGTCTGTGAATATTTTGGAGGTTGTCCTTTACAGATTCTGAGGATAATGGTAGAAGCCAGACCTGATTATATTATGTTGATGTTTATATGGCCAGTGCTAATTTTAGTAGGGCTGACTGTGGTTTTAACTGGAGTGACTCTATACTAATAATTTTAATGGAGAAACTATCCAGCCAAAAAAACACCCAAACAAAAGTGGCAAGTCTTAAATGATTCTCCATCAGACTTCAAGAAGACGTAGTGACCTCTGCCTCATCTCTCTTTTTTCAATTAGAGGAATCCGAACTGAGTGCCATTCTTCTGAGTACAATCAATGGAAGGCAATCTGAGATGCTACAAAATGAAGAGCAATACATCAAGGCGATAGTCCTTTCAAATTCTAGAAAATCTACCATCAAAGCACCTTACTAATATGAAAAAATACATGGCTTTATGATAAGGTTAGATGAGAGGATGATGATTCTTTTCAAAGATATTGCAAGATACTTTGCTCATTGCCATCGCAGTTTTATCACTGTGGCACTGCCTGTGCTGCTTGCTTTTAACCATTTTCCTAAGCTACTGCAGAGGCAACAACTGCATTTTTACCCATCTGTATTCCTTCCAAATAGCATCCCAATGATGGGGGTCCACTGCTTCATTACTTTAATTAATTTTAGCTCTCACAGTTCTGTGCTTTCTAGGGCTGACAGAGAAATTACACAGAACTTGATCACAATGCAGTGCCCTACAGAAGTGAAGCAGGGAATCTGAAATACACTCATTTTGATTTAATTACCTGATGCAGTTCTGATTTCTAGACTCAAGTGTCAAAGGATGCAGTGCCCAAGAAATCTTTTAATCAGCCTTTGGAGAGGCTTGAGGCATGTCTTAAAAACAGGTTACCTAGAAAAGAAATGAGGGAGGACACAGATCTCTGTAAGACAGTTGACTCTAATTGCAGCCCCTGGCTTGAATCAGATGGCTTCAGTTTTTTGAAGGGTCAGCTGAGCTTGCTTTGCTATCACTGTTCCCTAATGGCCTCTAGGACAGCGAAAGTCAGTTGTTAACAAAATCTGGCTCAAAGCATTTTTCCAAATGTGATGCAGCTCTATTAAAAAAAAAAACAAACAAAAAAACAAAAACAAGCAAACGAAAAAAGAAAAAACCAAAACAAAACCCCCCACAGAAACCTCACTATGGATTTCTTTGGATTTCTCATTAGGAATGTGTGGATAGTTATAGAATGCTTAGGTTTGGAAAGGACCTTAAGATCAATTAGTTCCAACCCCCCTCACACTAGACCATGTCACCCAAGGCTCTGTCCAGTCTGGCCTTGGACACTGCCAGGTATGGAGCATTGACCACTTCTTTGTGCAACCTGTTCCAGTGCCTCACCACTCTCCTAGTAAAGAACTTTCTTATATCTAACCTGAACTTCCCCTATTTAAGTTTAAACCCATTACCACTTGTCCTATGTCTTACAGTTCCTAATGAAGAGTCCCTCTCCAGCACCCCTATAGGCCCCCTTCAGATACTGGAAGGCTCCTATGAGGTCTCCAGGCAGCCTTCCCTTCTGCAGGCTCAACAGCACCAACTTTCTTAGCCTGTCTTCATATTAGAGGTGCTCCAGCCCCCTGATCGTCCTTGTGGTCCCACTCTGAACTTGTTTCAACAGTTCCATGGCCTTCTTATGTTGAGTCATCACAATATAAATACATGAAGATAGGGGTTCTACTGCTGGTATCAGTTTTTGGTATACCTGGCAGGTTAATTGAGGTCCATAGGCAAATAGGAGCAACTTGGCTGGTAATGCAAATTTGTATTAAAGTTGTCCACATAGATATTGTCTTTTGTGCTGGCTGACTTTCTCTAAACGAGAAGGAGAAAAAAGAAGCATGAAGCAATGTGTTGTTTTTGCAATTAGGTCTGTTTAATCTGTCTTATAAACCAGGGAAATTCATAAGGAATTAAATCTGTATTAGAAGTTAATGTTCAGTTGGTTAGTTGACAGCTGCAGGCAAACCCAGTGATACAGAAATTACTGTCATTATGAAAAGCTTCCACTAAGAAGATTTTTATTAAAATTGTGAATACCATCTGTTTCAACAGCAATATTGTAAAATTTATCTTTTCATGATCTTTAATAACCAATTTTCTGCCAGAATGACCTAGAATGCTATCTTATGTGTTCTGTATTTAAATTTATTAAGAAAATCCAAGACAGTATGTCCTGTAACAGGCATAACCAAGCTATAGCTCAAACAGTATACACAGTGCATATGTAGTAAAAATAAGTATTAGTTTACAGTCTGTTCTACTTGTCATTTGATAAAAGAGTTGCAAATGAAACTTACAGATGTATCGTGATGGTGTTACGAAGTGCTTGCATACTGTTGTTGATTACACTATTTTGATATGCATGTACTTGTATCAATATTATATAAGACAGTCTAATTGCAAATACATCCTGAAGAATACACTTCTAATTTAAAGAACTTAAAGGCCTCTTCCTCTCTACACCAGAGAGGCCCAAAGCAGGCAAATCATAGTAGAGAGTTGCCTTTTCTCTCACAGAAGGAAAATAGTGCACCAGTGCAGGAGCTAACTTGTGTTCCACAGTGATGGATACTATTTGAGATATTTTCAGACAAATGGGAATAATGTGTGTGGTCATCTTATCTATTTTGGATACTGTATTAAAAAAACAGTTGCTAATTTTTAAAGGTCTCTAAAATTACCATAATATTGCACAAAATATGCATATATATGTCATATAACTTTTAAATATTGGATATGTACTTAACACATCAAATAGGGAGATTAAGGTTTAAAGAAAAATCTTAAACATTTATTTATAGAAAACAAAAGATATATAATCTAATTTTTTATCTATTTTAAATTTTAATTTTATTTTTAAATTTTAAATTACTTTTCAGTGATATTGTCAAGCTATTTTGTGGTCAAAGATTTCTGAAATAATTATTTCAAAGACAAATTGCTCATGCTATGATGGTCTTAAAAAATACACAAAAATTAACAATTATAAAAGCAAAACAGTTCCATAACTACTACATGATAAACCTTTTACATGCAGAAATACAGACATAGTTAGGTAAAAGATCCTTAGCTTATGTAGCACCCATAATAATGTGAGGGAGGATCTATGTTTAAGGTCTTTAGGCATCGTTACTACAAGAGGCAGAAATCTTGTGGAGTGGTTTGTCTTTAAGTAATCCCAATTTTCCTAATTTAAGATCAATTTTCCAACCTTAATTTGGTTAGTTTATTTTAATTTAAGATTGCTTCTAGCTAGGAGATGTACAGCTACTGAAGCACATCAACTTCAGTTAGGTTGTATACTGTAGGAGGTACCTACACAACACAGTACAAGATAATTCTTCATGAAGGTAATCAGTAATACAGGGCAATTTATGAATTTAAACATGTGGAGAGTATTGCTAAAGACTGGCTACGTGAACGAGGACATGAAGACAGTGACATGTTACAGCTGATTCAGCTCTCGGACAGAAAAATATAAGGGAACAAAGTACGTGAAGCATGAGCCGAGGATGTAGAAAACTGTGGGTGAAGAAGCAAAAGTAGCAGTGCAAGCAAGAAGAAAGGAAACTGGGATGTGTTAAGACACAATAGTGAACTGTTAGCACGTTTTGGAGACCAGGCTCTCATCCGCTTAATGTAACTAATTGTATCTTAGTTGCTGCATGCTGCACGGTAAATGTATCCACTAATACAGCAAGCTATTGATTATGTATCCAATACTAATACAGCCATTTATTGTATATGTATCAAAGTATAATATACTAAGCTATTGTAAGCAGACACAGGCACTCTTAACCAAAGAATGATTGTTACTATGCCAAAGAATGATGTAAGGCAGTAGAAAAAAAGGTATATAAACTCTGTTAACCCTGGCAATAAACGAGGCTTGTGGATCATCATTGGATGAGCTTGTCTCCTGTCGTTTTCCCACATAAACATGCTGTTAATCTATTCAAGATACTCTGGGTATCTTTATTCAAGGTTGCTGTTTGTGTTGAAAGATTAAATGATAGCAAGAAGAGATTGTGAGGTAGCAATAGAAGTTGCCATGTCCAGTAGACTTTATAATTAAGTGGTAGCAGAGTTGGTGCAGATGAGGAGTCCTGACTTCTGTTCTGTGTTTTGGAGCGCTATATTTCAAGCCCATCTCTCTCACCTTCCTATGACTTACTTGACCTTTTTTGCTTCTGTCCTTTCCTGTCTGTCATCATTTTACTCTCTTCCTACACATCCACCTTCCATAAATCCACCTCTTTTTTATATCGAAGATTTCACTACAGTTTCCTTATCACCTGTTCTGGTACATGTCTCACCACTGAAGTATTCACCTTCAAGGCATTTAGGCTGCAGGAAATTGAACATTTGGATGCCAAGATAGTTTCCCTGCTGACATTTTCTGAGTACACAGTAACCTGTGGTTATCAGAAGAAGCAAGCACAGGGAGAGTGCTGCTTGTCCCATGCACACTAATTTGAGCAGATTCAGTCTCAGATAAATTTGAGCAGATTCACTGAGCAATCCTCATAGACCTTTATTAACACGTATGCATTGTAGCAGGCATGACAAATTATCACAGCAAACATTATCAAAGCTTAATGTAGAAGTAGTTATTCATAACTAAGTGGTTTTCCTGCTTACAGAATTAAAGGTGGAACCCTAACTCCGAGCTGTCAGTTCCATCAAATTGCAAGAATTCTTTTCAAAGCAAGGAGCTTAATAATAAAAAGACCATATGGTTTGCTTGCTCTATTCTGTGTAATTTCTCTATAACTTTATTTCTGAAATAGTTGTAATACCCTGAGGTAGATGTTGTGACACTTGGCAGACTGGCAAGTCATTGGAAAAAGGCCCTTAAAAATGCAATGTATCACACCACCTTCATTATAGGCAACAGTGGTTTGTTGGGTTTTTTTAACAGCAAATTCAATCAAATGAAAAATTGTACAGAAAACACATGGCTTATATAATAATGTAGATTCTTTCAAATTTATATCAATTATGTCCTGAACATGAACAATTACTTTTGGATTAGTCTTTTTTTATTCAGTGTTACTCTCTTATATTGCAGCCCTCATATGCTCAAAAAACATGACTTAGGCCCTAGAAAATAATAGGATTGTCTTACATATATTATACATGATTTTTGAATATTAAGTGTGGGACATTTGCTTGATCATGATTGTTTTGTTTTCAGCCTTTAGTGTCTCCCTGGGTTTCATTTCAAAGTGTTATGAGTGCTACTATACAAAAGATTTTGAGATTTGGCTGTAGCAAGAGCAGGGTAAAATGAAATCTGCTATCACTGGGAGAATGGTACACTGTGATAAATGTTACATAGTGTATCAGTCAAAAAAAAAGAAGAAAAGGAAATATATGAGTAAAATGATGCAAATAATTTTCAAAAACTTTTGAAATACCATAATATTCTGTTCTATCTTACAGGAATCCGATTAGCTCCAAAACAAAAACTGAACATCCCAGTGTTATTCATGCCAGATACAATGAAAACTTATGAGGCGGTAGTGGTAATACATGTAATGAGGGAAAATGGTGAAAACTGGCCTTATGAGGATTCTGCTAAATTAAATAAAGACTTGCAGAGGTAACTTATTTTAATAGGAAAAGTAGTTGAGGATATTCAATCCTGTTATTATTTTCCCCTTTCTCTATTTGTGTGTAGCTCCCAAGGGCAATAAAGTGTCTAAATTTGAAGGCACTAGGTATCCACCAGAAGTTTTAAAAGTATCCTGCAAAATATACAGATTTAGGGTAAGACTTTTATCTGTTTTAATATCAATTTTTTTTCTAACTTTAAATGAAGAAAATGTAAAGTACTAGTTGCCAGTGCAGTTCTGAGTATTAAGCAAATGAAAGCTCTTAGATGCCTTTAATTTTTTTTTTGCATATTGTACTAATAATAATTCTTCTATGGATATGTTTATTTAATGCATAACCTGTGTAAAATTTTTTTCATTGCAGACATGACATAAGAGAGAGCAGATAAGGCCAAATGTTCTCATATCCTTCAAACAATATTCAATGACACTAAGTGATAATTGCTGTTCTGATTTTGTTGGATTTTTCTTATATGCTGAAATGCTAAACATGGAGTCTCAACTCTCCAACAACTCTTAAGACTAGATTGCTTTTGAAAAAATTCTCATCAGTCTATCATAATGATACTTTCACTTATTTTCCAAACAGTGTTACTGTAGCAGAGAATGGGGGAATTAAAGGAATACTGTGGATCTATCCAGTTCATGGATTACCAGAAGCACCACAGCAGAAATTAGTTCCAAGTAAGTAATGACTGAAAAAACTCAAATGAAAGAAAATGAATGAATTTAAGAAAATGAAAGTCATTGCTACACCTGCTTGATCATGAGAATTTGCAGTACTACCTTGCTATATCTTAAAAAAAACCATAAAAACATGTACTGAAAATATAATCTCTTTCCCAATCTACAAAACAAATCTAAACCTATTATTTTGTTTTCACTGTGGATAAAAGGAGTCATGAACAGTTGAAAATCTAAAAATTTGTGCCCTTCAGTGTCCCAGTTAATGCTAAGTTAGAGAACTGAATATAAATCAAACAAAAGACTGACAAAAAAGTAAATTTCTTTCTTCTAGTATACCCAGAACAACCTGCTGGAGAGTTTACAGGGTACAAAATATTGGAGTATGTATCTGCTGTTTCTCTCAGCCTTGAATTTAATTCCTTAATAAATCCCAGAATATACATTAGTGTGAATAGCAGTAAGTTTTCCACTTGCTCCTGAGAAGTAAACTTATATTAAAAGAGAACTGTCATTCATAGGATTTTTGTTGTTACTTTTTTGGGGGATAGTAAATGTTTATAGGTTTGATGCACTAATTTTTTTAAAGGTATGATATAATCCCAGAACTGTGAAATAGAAATTGTGGATAGTATTTTAAATCTATAACGTTGATGAAACTACAGCTCAAGGTTTAGATGAGGGACAATTTTACACCAACTTGTCTTTTCATCTTGTCTTTTGATGAGTGAATATGGTACCTTTCTACACTAAATAGACTAAGGTACAGGAATAACTTATGGAAAGCTATAGAAATAGACATTTTTGCTATCAATTTAATTTGCTTAAGGACCCTTTTCTTGCAGACAAATGCCAATGATGTAATATTAATTAGAACTTTCACCTCTTTAATTTCCACTTTCATACCTTAAGGGATGAAGCAGAATATTATCATGCAATCAACCTGTTGCTCATAATGACAGTTTTAATGAGTCTCATTAGCATTAAAACTACGTATATTGATGTGAATGTTTGTTGTGTTATTTAAAGCTGTTGTGTTGTTCACTGGGAGACTTTGTGATAAATCTCCCTTTTATTGGGCTGCTCTTTTCGTTACAGAATCACAGAATCTGTGGGTGTAGAAGTTATTAATTAAAACTGTTAGTATACATAAACTGCTTAAGTAATATCACTTTTGTATATGATTAGAAACTTCAGTAAATCTTACATAATTTTAAATTCTTAAATGTTTCTTTAAAACAGCAAAACTAAACTGTGCAATATTTATAGCTGTTATTCATTAGTTTATGTTCAATAAATTTTTGTAATCCATTAATTCAAAATGAATTTGAATAGTCAAATTTGAATTTGAATTTTGAATACGTATCTCTCTTTGGTCATCACCATGTTCCATTGGGCTATATATTTTTTTCTATAAGGAAGTACTAGATCCTGCATTGAAAAATGACCTGGAATCCTGTTTATAAGTGTATCCATGAAACAGAATCCATTCCTGATATAATTGTGAAAGCCTATAGTTTTCAGTTATAAGTGGACTTTTTAAAAATCCCTGTTATAAGATATGAACCCAAAGCAGGCCGTTTACAGGAAATCTTCTTTGGTTTTAAATCATTGATTTAAAAATGATCAAAATAGTATTTCCATTTCTTTTAATGCAGACATTTGTTAAAATTGCCTGAAGGCTACAAACTGTTATGTCAAAAACAAAATCTGCCTTGCTACTGTATTAGACAGCTCATCTTTCATGTCATTCTTATTTGCATCTCAGTATATTTAAACTTCAAGAAGTTACTTGGCTTAGTATCTCATGAGACCAATTAAAATGATCTGTGGTCACAACCCATGTAGTACATGTTAAGGAGAGTACAACTTGGCTGTTTTATACAATGGAGAATCATCCAGAATTTTTTTTAAATTTTTTTATTTTTTTCAAATTCTTGTATAGTCAAAGCAGGACACAATAATTTGGGTTGGAAGAGACCACCAGAGGTCATTTAATCCAACTCCTTGCTCAAAGCCAGGTCTGACTACACCAGGTTGCTCAGGGACTTCTTCAGTGGTAATTTTTAGCCATAAATATTACTTAGCCGTATGAGAAAAAGAAAATGTAAAATCATTTCTCATAGTAAGAGGAGCTGTGGAATAGAAAATGATGTGACACAACGTGTGCACACAGTAATCTGAAATACCTGGTAAGCTGGTGTAATGCAGACAGTGTAATTTATTCTTAAGTACAGGGCCATGCATCTCAGAAAAAAAAAAAAGATGTGTTTGTAACCATCAACTATTTCAGTAGCTCTCCCTCATGGAAAGGCTTAGAAGAGAGCTAGAAGAGAGCTATAGAAATAACTTAAGCCCTGTTGAACAGGAAAAGACCAAGGGATTTTTTTTTAAATTTTATTTTTTAGAGAAAGGAAATTACTTGAACTTGGTAGGCAATGATCTGTTAAAAAAAAAATATATAGTTAATCAAGCTTCAGAACTCAAAGTTGAAGATAAACATGGTATAAAAGTAAGGGTTTCATTGCTCTTTTTAAAAACACTTTGCATGATTATTTACTAAGATATGGTTCTAAATTATTAATCCTTAAATCTTTATGGTAAGTTCAGAGTTTATTTTAAAAGAATTATTGGTAGAAATCTGATGAAAATAGTATTTGGGCCATAAAACTGAGAAGTAATCAGCGCTTCTTTTTCATGTTGATTTCTGTAACTCTAGAAAATTTTAAGTCTTTTCTTTAGGAAAATGTATTTTTCTTCAGTTCTTGAGTCTAATTTTTACCTCTTTCTGTGCCACTTATTGGCACAGAAAGAACAAAAAAAAAATATCCATTGCAGTAAGCTTTATAAAATCTGGTGAATAAGCTAAATTCAAACTACTTTGTAATGAAAAAAAAATATTTCAGAATCACTTACTGAACTGAAAAAACAAAAAGGGAAAAATTTGCAAGTGCTATTGGAACTAACTGTAGGAACAGACTTTTGTTTCCTTAGCAATATTTTGTACTGCTTCACCTAAACAGAGCAATAAGGACTGTGTGTTGGGTTAAAGCTTTCAGCTGTCTTGGTCCTTATTGGAATTCTCATATAACATTTAATATCAGTGTTCAATTTTTTTTTTGGTTAAAATCAAGATGACAATGTTTACTTGGGTTTTTGCTTCCCTGTAGCTGTGGTACGCTGTCGAGCCAGGCAGAGAGTAGAAAGACGAGTAGAAGTGCTGCTGACTGGTGTAATTCCTGCTGCAAATGCTATGCCTGCTGCAAGAAATTCTGCTATGGTTCATACAAACAAGCCAGCCAACACCCAAGAAAATGTTCAAGTCACTGATGGTAAGAATGTGTAGTTTGGATATCACACTGTTTTAAGAACATCACAAGTAAGGTTAGCACTTCACCAATTGCAAAGTTCTTGTCATGACAACAGATGAGGTTTAGACAGATCCTTCTCTCAATACGTATTTCTACCCTGTTTAAGATATGGGACATTTGTATGATTATATGTCTGCAGTTATAGGCACCTTTGAGCCTGGAATGATCTCTTTGTGTCTGTCTTGAATGTGAGGCTTGCAAACATACCATCTCTCCTTTAAAAGAGAACAGCTTGCATAAAGTCTGACGTTAGCAAAAGTATGTCTGCGTAAGCACTGCAAGGAAGTATTTATCTCCAGATTGTCCCTATTTGAAAGATGCATTCTCACTAGCAGGCCAGTATCTGCAACAAAATGGATAGAAGGAGGCTTTGTTCAAAAGAAGCAATAAAGCGTTATAAAAATAAAGCTTCCACTTACTGTTAAACAGTAGAGGACACAGTGAAAATCAATTTCTTCACAGATGCAGCAGCTTTTCATATTATATATGTCTTTGAAATAGAATAGTACAACATTTAAGTAGTGAGAAAAGAGTGCTTGTAACTGTTATATGCCCAGGACCTCTGTTAATATTTGTGTGTTAACAGTCATACTCAATAAAACAAACTATGAATTGTTACGTTTTACCTTCATCAATTATTGCACTTTTGAAACTTAACATTTTTTTTTTGGAGTTCAAAGTCATCCTAGTTTTCAAGAAAAATATTATTTAAAAATTGTGACCTGTGAAATGAAACACCTTACCATGTGTTTAACATAGCTGTAAATGAAGAAAAGGACTTCATCCATGATCCTACTTTAAGAGCGTGCTGCATTGTATAATGATAAAAGATGAGTTTACAGAAGTTGCTATGACTGCAGTCTATTAGGCAATCAGTTTGACAGGAAGCCAAGCTTGGATTTTGTGCCTCATTTCTGCCATTTAGAGTCTGGTTCACTACAGGCTTTGCAGGAATACCATATTACAGAAACTCTCCTGCCAAAGAACTGTGAAAAACTGAAAAGCTGTAAAAAGTAAATTGAGATGAATTAGATGCTTCCTTTAAAGATGATTTTCATGTAAACATGCCCCTGCCCTGCCCATTGACCAATGAGGTCTCATATAAGCAATCACTGTCCAGATCTTTAAACAAATTTCTGAATGCTTTTAAAACAGGAAGGGATCTGAAGTTGAGCAGTTAACAAGAGCTTGCATGGTATATGCTTATTAATTAGTTAATATTTATAACAGCTTAAACTTTATAAACTGTATTTATTTATATTTTGGTGTCAAAGATTTTGTCTGGACACATTATTATCTTATATGCCCATGTTACAAAGTGATATTCATCAATCTAATAAAATAAAATATGTGAAGTTTTCAGTGTAAATTCATGCTTCTTTGGAGAACTGTAAATACTGTTATAGAACTTTATTCAGCCTTGCGAGAAAAGCTGTGTATGAATATACAGGGTACAGGATTTTTTTTTACTATGGAGTAGCAGGCTTAGCTGATCATTATCAAAAAATCATAGAATGGTCTGGGTTGGAAAGGACCATAAGATCATCTAGTCCCAATCCCCCTGACATGGGCAGGAACACCTCACACTAGACTAGATTGATCAAAGCCCTGTTCAGCCTGGCCTTGAACACTGCAAGGGATAGAGCATTCACCACTTTGGACAACCTGTTCCAGAGCTTCACCACCCTCACAGTAAAGATCTTCCTGAACTTGCCCTGCTTAAATTTAAACCCATTACCCCTTAATGATTCACTGCTTCCCATTGCTGATCCTGCAGGGACTACATTAATGGGTTGTAACGTTATTGACTTGTCACATATGAGAAGTTCTCTTAAGCATACCTGAGCTATTTCCCTCCAATATGATGGTATCTGAATTGACAAGAATAGCATTCATTGAGCAAGTCGAGGCAGCATTTTGAAAGACTTACAGATTTATGATATGTAGTATGTGTTTTATTAATAGGAATAATATTTAATATTCATTACCATTGGCTTCTGCACATACTGCAAGACTGATCTGGGACATTGCATCTTTTCAAATGAAAAGTCTGGTAATGAAATGCTTTATACCATGAGTAGTAGGATCATTTATAACTATGCTTTTCATGGTTTTCAGTGACATTATATGTCATTGTCAATAGATGAATTTGATGCCCATTAGGAATCAAATTTAATGGTACTATCTAAGCTTTCTGCAGTCTACCAGTAATAAGTAAAAGTGTAAACCTAAGATAACAGCCTGGCAAGCTGTTTCTCATTTTTTTCTGTTTTGAAAGAGTGATTCATCAGAGTTTATATGTGATGTGTAGTTAGACACTTTTACATCCAAAGATAAATTATAATTACTGGCAGATCAGATTTAAGAAGTTACTACTGGGCTTCAATATTTAAATTATTTTGACAAGTATGAATTGAAGAAAAACCTTCAAGCAAGTCTTTTATGTAAAGAACTAAATTTCATCCAATCTAGAAGACACAATTTCAAACAGAAAGTTATTATAATTTTTTAAAAAAGAGGGGACAGTCTAAATACTGTCTAGCTAAAATGACATTGTTGTTCAGAAGTCAGCAGAGTTCCAGAGGTCAAATAATTAAAGCTTATTGGTTTAGACATAACAATTATGCCCCTTTTAAAGAATAATTTCAAATGTATTAAATGCATATTTCTACCCTCTATGTATTTTAAATCTATTTTCTTCCAAATGTCCCTAATGGTATTTTCAGTGAATGAAATTTAAGACCCAAGATTCACCCAAACAAGTCTGGAGATTGTTACTTTTTCTTTGAATAAACCAGCATTTTTAATTTACTTTAAATATTCAGTGGAAAATGCATGTTTCATTTTCTGTGATCTTCTAAGAACAACATTCCAACACTCACAAATTATCAGTTATAGATATTTGACTGAAATTCGTAACTTTCTAAGCAACCAGATTTGACCATGTTGAGAGCATGTGCAGTACACAGAGTATCTTCTGCTTGAGGAAATAGGCTTATCAGTCCTGTTCTGTCTTTTTTGTTTGAAATGGTAGTTTGTAACCACTCCCTTGCAATTGGTTCAGTTTGTTCCACCATTTGCAAAAACAGCAAATATATTCTATAAATTTTTAGCAGTTATCTAACATTCTAAAGTTCCTGCAATATAAAAAAGAACAAGAAAGTGTTTGCTTTGGATTAGCAATTGCTGAAAGCTGTGAGCAATGGCAAAATGAAAATGTTGACAAGGTGGTGAACAACCACCTGGGTCACTCTGTTATGGATTACTACCTAGTTTTTAAAGTTGAAAACTCCAGCTAAAACCAGAGAACTAGTAGAAGCAAAGATCAGAGCATCAGAGTAGAGATGGAAGCCTATGTGAGTTATTTTGTCAACTATATAATTTTTGTTAACGTCTGGTCATTTGATTTTTATTATGACAGAAACATGGGAGACATTTGATGTATTGTTTGTTTCCTTTAATGAACTGCAATATATATAGGTATTTTAATGAACAACTTCAAATAGGACTTTTTTTACCTGTTGATATACAAGGTTACCACTTAGTCCACTAAAAAAGAAACAATTCAGCATTTTTTTCTCTCACTAGTAATCCTTTCTACTCCCATTTCTTAATATAATTAGAATAATAACTACAAATACTGGAAAAAAAAAACTTGTCAGTTGTGAGGAAGAATAATTTAGAGCTGCTAATATTTCTGTTTACAGAAAATCTGTGCGGATTTGGTTTAAACCACGACAGTCACTCATTTCTGTTTCTTTGCCATTTCATAAAATTGAAATCTACAAGCCTTAAGAATGACAGCAATCATTACAGAAATTAAAAATTCCTTTCTAACACCTATGCAAAATCATGCTCAGTTAAAATATTCAATACATACAGGGAACCATATAAACCATTATATAAACTAATCTGATGTTATTTATTTAACTTCACAAAGTACAAAACCAGAAACTAATACAAACCCAGAAATTATGAAATTCTTCCTACCGTTACTTTTCATTATGATGGATGTCCAGGAAAAATAAGAAATCCAAAAGAATTGATTGGTTACCACAAAATAACATATCCCTGAAACAAGAACACACAAATAATAGATATCTCTTAAAAATGTATTTTGACTTAGCAGTTAAGGGAAACATAGGCAGTATCATTTGCTGCAAGAGTCTATGAATTACTTTAACTTTTATATGATTGTGCTTGCCAAAGTTCCATTTCTCCCAGTTCTTGTTCACAGAATTTCCTGTAATTACTTCCATAAAAGTGGAACCACTATATCGTTTTGTAAAGATATTCTGAGAAAGCTTCTGTAAATCGAAACCATAGTCAGCACAGATCTTAGTTGTGCTTCTGCAACATCCCAACACCTCACAATAATCTGTCTGCATTAATTTGCACTATTTTCATTATTTTCTCATTAATCATGGGTCATCAACAAAGCATAGCTTACCAAAGCTCTGAAGATGTGAACTTTGTAGGTTTTGCAGAACAACGGACTAGTGTTCTCCCTGTCTGTCTCAGCTGGTTTCAAACTTTTATTATAGAAAAGCAAGCAGAGGGTTTATACACCTAAATTTACATCAGATCATGTATCTTACAGTAATTGTACTACCAAACACTTGCACACATACTAGTCTATTCCAAATGCTCTTATATTTCCAGGTTATTATACCCTGTCATTTTTGTGCTAAAATTCTCTGTACTTCTGTTTCTGAAGGTGCACTGTTCAAGTGTTGTTGTTAGAGAAAATAAAGTTATTTACTTTAGATCTTCATCTCTCCCACACTGCACATTTCCAATAACAACTTGAAGCAAAAAAGAAAAAACAAAATTTCCCCAGTTGTTATGGACAATATGTATAAAACATTATGATTTTATAAATTAGTGCATTGGGCCTGAAGTTTTGACTGTTTAAAAACAAGCTGATCTGAAGCTTTGAAAATATAGATGGATATTAAATGCATAAGACAAGTAGTTGAAAGTTACATAGAATCACTATGGAACATTGAATGAAATTTCAACCTTGAACCATTACTCTTTAAACCAGTTAAGAAGACAGAGTGAAACCCCAGAAATTTACTACACAAAATTTTATTAGTGCTGTAACATGATTTATATCCAAAAAACAACACAAGTGGATAACTCCCATGAGATTGCATCTCTCTTATAGTAGAGGAATTTACAGTTCCCTGTGTTATAGATATTCCAGGTTATGTATAACTGAATGCAATTAATTGTATAAGGGAAATAGAGCAAATGAATGTGACCCTAGTGATTACATATGTTCCAGTCTCTGTGGCTCAGACTGTTTTGTATATTAAAAAAGTCCAAAATAATGTACCCTTTTTTGCTAGATCATAGTTTAGTGTGGAACTGTCAAAGACACATTTACAAATTCTAGTGACAGTACTGGAAACAATTTCTCTGCCTCAGATAAATGTGCAAAAATTTTCATTTTTTTATTTTTTATTTTTTTTCCAATTTTATGCACATGGAACATATATTCCATGTGCATAAACTTTCATTTTTTGTTAATTTTCAATGAAAAATTAGTGTGTGACCATTGAATCAAAATTATAGCACAGGTGTTAGAATTGGAATTATGTCAGGAAACATATAAACAAGTTTCCTTGTGATGTGATATGAGACACAGATTCTATCTCGTTTATAAGAATAATATTTGAACAGATGAATATATGTACAATACTTGCTAAGAAACTTTTTCTTTTTTTGATATCACCTTTCAAGTTAGAAAGGAAACAAAGAAAATCACTCCATCTGAGACTGCAAGTTTCTATTAACCTTCTTCTTGTGTTTAGTTTGTTGTGTAGTGTGCTTTTTTAATTTGCAGAGCTACAGAGTAGGAGGTTTCTGTGTGTTTCAAAGCACAAAAATCTCTTTAGACTGAAGTTCTTTAGTCTATAGTCACACAGACTTATTTGCATAGTGACTTAGAATAGAATACTGGGAAATAATCATAACCTAAGCTGACATTTTTGTCACCCAAACTTCTAATAAATGAAGGTATTAAAAAAGAAACAGAACAGAAACAATTCCCAGTTCCTAGGTCCCTGTTTCATATGATGGCTGTGAATCAACAGATACATTGCAAATTACTGTAGTTAGCATATGTCATTCTCTATGTAGACAAAACCCCCAAAAAAAACACACCCAAAAGCACTCAACAGACACATTCCCATGCTGCCCTTCTTTTTCTGCAACCTCCTACAGAAAAGATGGAGGACTTCTGGAAGTACTACGTCCTGTAGCTGGCAGATGTGATACATGTAAAAGTGCCTTTAAAATCAAGGCAAAGCTCTTTGCTACATATGAGGGATGTTATATCAAGTATTACAAATTTCAGAGATTTCAGATTAAGAGTCTTGGATTGGTTTGGGTCACCTCTGCAGAATTTCAAAGGACAAATAGATAGTACTGGATACAGGAATATTTTAACAGCAGTGTTTTATGTTTTATTGAAAAAACTGAAGCCGGTCTTGTGAGTAAGAGCCACATTTCAGTGCAACTTAATACATTTGGATTTTTAGCAGCAATCGGCTAAGGTGTTCCTTGTCACTTAAAATTATTCCAGACTGATCAAGGTTGATTAAAAAAAAAAATCTATTTTTATAAAAGCAAAATGGTTCTAATTTTACACTGAAATTACAAGACAGAAGTTAAAAGTAGTCATAAAACACTTATTTTATCTCAGAATAGGTATTTTAAACTTATTTATTGTATCACCATTAGTTCAGAAAAAACACCATACATTGTATAGACACACAGCTGATTTACAAAGTGATGCTTAGATCCACTATATTTTAAGATTGTATTTCTGAACATGAAGAATTTTGTAAGTAACTATGAAGGAGTTTTAATTTCTAAATGGGTAATTGCTCCTATTCAGCAGGACAAATTTTATTTGTATTTTACATGTAACGGCCAAGGAACTGAAATAGCTAGTGATTGATAGGCTAAATCTATTTGTTCTTCTCATTTGAAAGGTCAGTTTCATACAGTGTTAAAATTATATTTTAACTGGTAAGTGATACAGTTCCATGAATGGAAATGTTTCAAAATATGGGAAAGGGTGTTCCCGCCTCAGAGAAATAAACTTGAGACTGTACATACTGACAGTGCTGGAATACAAATGGTAAGAAGCTTTTTTAAAGCAAGTGAGTTTAAGAATGAATTTTGAAAAGAGAAAGTGATTAAGTGTATGCAATTTAATACAAAAAGATAGAAAATTCTTTGAACATGAGACTGGGATAAAGGAAGTAGAAGAAAATAACTGGTATCCTTTTAACTACTATAGAAAATTGGCATTTAGAGCCATTGATGCATTTAAAAAAACCCCAAAACATAAACCATGCCCTGTGAATCATTTATCTCAAGTAAATCAACAAACAATAAAAAAGAAAACTAAAAACTACGATACTTCTGGGGTGAGAGAGTGTCTGGGAGAGAGAAAAGCATAGCCATAATGCCAATATATAAAAAGACTGGAGAACAGAGTCTATCGCTTTGTGATCTGCTGATTATCTGGTGACTTCTCTGTAAACACACTGCCCTCCAGAGAAATCTGAAGAAATTTTCTTGTGTTGGAGGTTGGTCTTCCAAATGACAAGCATAATTCTTTTAGTCATAATGTATCTACTTTAATCATTGGAGCATATAGACATCATAGTGATTACAGTGGAAAAAAAATGTGAAATCATAAATAATATTGTTTTCAGTTTAGCATTTGTGTGGGCCATTACAAATTCAATGGTTAGATTAAAAGACATTTTGAGTTGTTACTGGTTTCAGTGGGCAACATTCAAAGTGAGGCAAATTAGTCGATATACTATTGAACAAATAATGTCTGTGTGAATTAAGACTGCATCATATGTTCTTGAAGAAGCTGGTTTGATGTTGACTGTGCCCAGGTTCAGATGTCATCTTTATTTGCTAGAATGCCTAGATAAATGAAGATAATGCTAAATAAGAAAAGAGAGTGTTGAAAAAGTAATAGAATGGGTTTGAAATATAAAACAAAACCAAAACATTTTAATCAGCTCCTTGAAAGCATTAATTTATAGAGTACAAAACTATGTAGAATGCCAGATAAAAATAGGGCACTTTTGTACCTGTTGGGAGAAAGGTAGTGAAAGGCATATTTAAACACAGCCAGGTCTTTTGAGGTTCTTGTGCAACTTCTTTATTCTGCTGCTAGTATTGTGGTATTATGACATTTTACAGCAAAAAGTAGGTATTTGCTTCTCATATAAGATTCATTTCTTATCACCCAAATGATACCGTCTACTTAAATGTTAAGATGTTCTTGACCACTAAGCTTCCTTTTATTTTATTCCTTTATTACTCTTGTGATTCACTTTTGCTACTCACTTGACTATTTACTTGAAAACTGTATTAAAATGATCTAATCTACTCTACAGTAATGTATTCTATCTGCAGCTGCTTTTGCTGGTAATGCATAACTGCATACTTAATGTTCATTCCCTTCTGCCTGCTGAGTTCCAGCAGTGTGTGTGAAGACTTGTGGAAGACAGTGGAGAAGCAGGAAAAGGCCAAGTGTCAAATGAGTGCTGAATGGAGCTAGGAAGAAATACTTTGTCTTTTAAACATAGCTGCTTCAGTAATCCTGCATACATAAATGTTGCCTAAAAGCATGCTACCCTTGGGAAGTTTTATTTACAAAAGGAAAACACTTAAAGACTGAGATGAATTGCCTTGCAAAACAAAAAAATATTTAATGCTTTTAAATAAACTGTCTTGGAATAATTACCTGGAAAAAAACCCAAACATATTCTTTGTCCTTTTCTTGCTTAAATAATGCATAATATTATTCAGGAAATATGAAGAAGTAATATATTTATAATAGGAATTTCCATTCCCTAGATGTACCAATCTGTGTATAAAGTGTATGCTTATATCTTCCCAGTGTTTGGATTAATAAATATCTCTATGTTGTGTCAGATGTGTCTAAAACTCTTCCTGCTGCTCTCTGTTTAGAGAACAGAAGTGGATTAATTAGGGTATACTTTATATCTGCACGTGAATTTTTCAGCTTGCATGAGAGAAAATAAAAATTTTACCAGGAACAAACCAGAGAATTTTTAAAAGAAAACTAGTGAATGGAGACATACAAATGCTGGGCTAAAAGGGTGTCCTGGGTTCAGCAGTAGCAGTAATTTTTCTCAGTGTTAGTAGCTGGTGCAGTGCTGTGTTTTTGACTTTCAGCCTGAGAACAACACTAATAACACCGATGTTTTTAGTTGCTGTTCAGGAATGTTTAGTCTGACCAAGGACTTTCTGAGTCTCATGCTCTGCCAGGGAGGAGGGGAAGCTGGGAGGAAGCAGAGACAGGACACATGATCCAAACTAACCAAAGATGTATTCCATACCAGAGCACGTCATGCCCAGTATATAAACTGGGGACAGTTACCCAGGGCTAGATCACTGCTTGGGTCTGGCTGGGTATCAGTTGGTAGGTGGTGAGGTGTTGTATTCTCTTCCCTCATTATTATTATTGGTGGTAGCAGTAGTGATTTGTGTTATACCTTAGTTACTGGACTGTTCTTATCTCAACCCGTGGGAGTTACATTCTTTTGATTCTCCTCCCCATCCCTTCAGGAGTGGGGGGAGAAAGGGTGGGAGTGAGCTGCTTGGTTCTGGGTTGAAGGCTGTGCTTAAACCATTACAAAGGGTCAAGGCATATTTGAACCATATGCCATATTGTATTTGTCATTACTGTAAAGAAAATATTAATTCTGTCTCCAGTGCTTTATTTATTTCACCATTTTAACTGAAACTGGAAATTCTACGAGTTAAGAGAACTCTGAACATTTGACAGTTTGGACAAATTTCCAGCCATGAATCATGGTATTTTTAGTAGTAGTTTTGTTGTTTTTTGGGTTTTTTTTACTCTAGTTTCTTCCAGTTTGTTTAGGCAGAATGTGTATTGTGGAATTGCCTAGAATCAAGTATTAACATATTCATAGAGGCTTCCCATAGTATGATAATATAGCAGTCTTCAGGGCAGCTGTGATAAAAATCTTATTACAGTTTTCTTTCTTGAACAGTACTAAATGAGATCAGCAGTGTAGATCAAAACCAGCTAAGTGACCAGCATAATGAGGCTTTCAAATATTGACACTTACAAATGTGTCATCGTTCCTTAGGTGCCGTAAATGTTAAAATATTTTAACTAAATACTTAATATGTGCATAGAACAAATTAGAAAACAGCCTGAAGCTGAAAAAATATAAGTATTTAATTGCTTTTGACTAAAACATGGTATATGCATATATCAAACCAAAACCAAATGTCTTTGGATACGAAAAGCAGCATGGAATTCACAATATTTTCTTCCTAGCACATCCAAATATAAAATAAGCTTTTCCTGAGTAGCATTGTGCGATATAACTACTAAAAGACACATCTGCTGAACAGTTGTGATTTTGTCACTGTGGAATGTCCCACACGATGTCATCTTTTGTCTCCCATGATAAGTTAATTTTTATGTCTGAATTGCCATGCTTTGGTGTTTGTTTATGGGGACTGCTTCAAGCTCTGGCCTGTGTTGGAATCTGAACGCATGGCATAAATGTTATATTTTTCAAATAGAGAAACAGCAAAGCATGGAATACTATAGGATGATCTCAGAAATTTTATTGAATGTAGGAAAGTGTTCATGTTTCATTTGATTATTAGAAAGTACATTTATTATAATAAAGTATATTTATAATAGATGCATTAATACCTGACAATCCTGTATACTTGCCATTCCATAATGCCACATGGTGGTAATAATACTTTTGTTATATCTATAAATCTTTGACCTAACATAAATTGTACATGTGTCTGTGCAAAGGATACATTTTACAGTTGGAAATGTTTCAATATAAACTGTAAAATTTCATATGGTTAATCTGTGTGTAACAATAATATTGGCAACAAAAGTTCAAGCTTCTTGTTAGTAATGGAGTAGGAAGACGGTATATGTACATTTCAGAAAAGGAGAAAGGACCACAGGCATAGGAAGGCAGCTCCATACTCAAACTTGGGTAGCATTACAGATTGGCAAAATCAAAGTAAGCTTTGTTCACCTATCTAAAAGTGAAGAGTTTTTTGGAATTTTTATATATGTAGTCTGTATTTTAGAATTTCAAGTTGGAAGGACTTGGGAATTATCTCTAGCACCCTATAGGTGGCATATGTATACAGGGAAGCATGCATAGGAATTATGCACACACACATTCTACTAAGCTGTGCAAATTAAAAATGTGCCCTGAGATACATGGTCATAATGAAATGAAACCTTCTGTAGGACTTAGTGAATGTGTTAAAAGACTTTTATCCATAAAAATGTGTAAAACTTTTAAATAGATTAGCCACTTGAGATTGTTTTCCTCATAGAAATGTTCCCTTCTGTGCACAAATTACTATTGCATGCAGAATATCACAGGAGGAGACACTTGCTTCAAGAATCTCAGATGTTTATTCTTATGTCATTACTACTTGGCCTTTTCACAGCTGCTATGGGGAATAAAAAGAGGCTCCTAGTGATATCTTCACTATTTTTCTGTATTCTGTTTCTCAGGCGTGCAGCCATCAATGGCACTGATGTCCTTAATGGTTTTGTTTTGGTTTGATTTTAAGGTTTTCCCCAACAGCATTAGTCAAAAATAGGCTTACATTAATGCAATTTTAATTTGACTGATGAACTAGAAATAGGCCACCATAATGCAGAAGTGGTTGCCAGAACAATATTGCTACTACTGGTCACATCTCCTAACTAAGCTTTTCAGCCTTCATTTTGCTGGATACTATATAGTCTGTCATATGAAACTGGAAGTTTTACTATGCAGTCAGAAGCAAATCACTCAAGTTTTGGATATCTACTAGGTTTACTTGTCATTTTTGAAAGAATTGTAGCTACTAGCCAGCCAGCTGTGTGATGTTAGGGTGTGCACAGACTGATCATTTTTCTCTTGTGTCATTTAGGTTTCTCTACAACAGAGGAATTTCTGTATGAATTGCAATATCAATCAAATGAAATTAAATCTCAGCTTGAATCTTTGGTTGGTATGCATCTTGTTGAAAGAGAATGGGATACAGAATCCAGAATTGCAACACTGGTGTTTAATATAGTGTTTGCACCTAACAAACCAATGAGGTAAGCTGTTGTTCCTTATTACCAAGAGAATACGTAATAAAATACTGTATGGTCATTCTTAGCTATGTAGGCATCTCCCTGCATTTTTTTCTTCATTTTGTTTTCACCTCAAAGATCAATTATTTTAGGTTTTCTCACTTGCTTCTTTTCAGTATGGTATCTCTGGTATCAAAACTGACAGTGTTTCTTTTAGATGTCAGTGAGATGGCTCTGTTGAGTTACTGCATTAGTCTGTGTGTGCATCAGTTTATTTCTAAACATTGGACTATTGAAAGACTTTCAATGCAAAGTAGTTGTTCTTAAAATTAATGGAAATTATGCAGACAAGATAGTCTATCAATCTTGGAAAAGTTTTCCTGGACAGCATGTGTGCATGTTCTTTGGCTGAATGGGATTGTTGAATTTGAAATTAGTCTCTAGTTCCCCAGTAACAACAGGCTACAGGAAAATATTATCCTCTTTTATATCTCTGATGTGAAAAATTATGGATTTGCTTTGATTTACATTAGTACATCCCACCTCCTTGCAAAGAAACTGTGAAAGGGGGATCCTTCCAGAGAGAAAGAAGTTGCACATTCCTTTTGAAGCAATTGGATGTGAATGGGGAGGAAGTTGGAAAGAAGCTTCAGTGACATACAGGCACATGATAATTTCAGATGCTCAACATTATGAGGAAGATTAGGGAGCAGTCACTGCCAAATATTATAAATTGCATGCAAAGAGAGTATTTTTAGGATGCAGGAGGGAGCTCTTATTTCCAGTAGTCCAAAAGATAACTGAACAAAGAGCAAACCTTTAGGAATGACTATCCACTCACCCCATGTAGTGTCAATTTAGAAGCCTGTTTTATTTCTACACTATCCTTCCTTATTTTATTATTGTATTTTGTTTTATCTTTGTGTGCTTGAGACTTATCAGGCTTCATGTAGAGGACTCAATAACTGCAATTAATTAGGTTCTTTATCTTAAAATCTACAGCACCAGCTCTCTTCTTAGAGGGTCTGAGGATATTAGAGTCTGAAATTTTTCTAAAGTACACGGGCCTTTGTCAGATATATTTGATTCCAGTACAAACTGTTAAAATGTTCTGGACAAAATTCTCTAACACCACAGTACATAAAGAATAATAAGTAAAAATATTAACTTTGTTTAATTCAACAGAGAGTAAGCAGAAGAAACAAATTTCATGGGTGTGCCAATGATTTTGCTTTAGTATTATGTCCTTTCTTGTATTTTGCTGCAAATATTGACTACTATTTAGTCTACATAAGTGCAACTGATGCATATTATGCCATGAAAAATTAAGAATGTGTTCCAGCTAAAGGTATCTGTATTTTCATTTCACTGTAGTATACTTCTACACACTCAAAGTTTATTCTGGACATTAGTTTACTCAGTTTACATTTTATAATATTTTTCCATGTATTATTCTATCCAAAATTTTAAGGAATGAAGCAACTCTTGTAGTACAGTACACTGCAGGAGGTATTTGGAAGTTTCCAGTGCTGTTCATTGCTTTGGAGCCAGAAGTGGATGATATCATCAACATTGAAGCAGTTGGCCTGAATAAGGAATCTGTAGTTGGCTTTAAGCTTACAAGCCAGACAAGGTAAAAATACTTATAATAAGGAATTTATGCAGTTTTCTGAGGCTAGAACCCACTCTCAAACATCAGGTAGGATAGATCTGAGCAACAGAATCATAACTGGGCTGCAGCTATTTCATCATCAATTTCAAGCGCTATATTTTATAGTTAACAAATGTGATTTTGAATCTATACTTTAGGAAACAGAAGCAGACTACATTTAGGCTCTTGCCTCTCAAGAGGAAATTTATAGAATAGATTCAGTAGATCAAAATGCTTATGTTATGACTTCAAAGTTTTGCCCTAAAATGCCTGTGTGTGTTAAAATGTGTATACAATGTTCAGGAAGGCATGTTGTGATACTAAAGGCTACTATTAAAACCTTCATGTTTTTACTATGTACTTCATACTTACACTGAGTTAAAAGCAGTTCTTCACATTGTGCTTTAAAAAAATGTAAATGTGCCATTCTTTTTAAAATATGTTTGGTTTATTATGTAAGCATGTTATGAATTCATCTCTACTCTGCCCTTTCATGTGATAAAATAACAGTGCCATTCTTCAGGATTTTATTATCTTTTTTAAAAGTCCTGCAGAAATCTCTGTTAATATATTTTTACATACTTTTCCTTATTTTCTCCAAGTTTCATAATGTTATAGGAAATCCATAGTGACATTTGTATCCAGCAGAAAGCTAAGGAATAAATTGTCTGGTAATGATAGGTAAGTTTTAAAATAGTAAACAGTGAACCTGAAGAAATCATGATGCTTACAATCTGATTAGCTTATGGTATTTTTCGAAGTATTTTTTTTTCCTTTAAATAAACTATTTTTACTATGTATCTAGAAAGTGTGCCAGAGATACTGATTGACAGTTAATTTTTATTGTAGACACATGCTTTTGTGATATCCCCAGCAGGAACTGTCCTTTGTTCCAACTGATTTTTGTTTTAAGAGTTTATTTCCAAAAGCTGTGTAAGATAGACAGTTGTTCCAGCTTTCAGATGGCTGTCAGTGACAATGATTACTGAGGATTCTGAAAAACGCTTATATCACAGTGTTCAAATTAACAGTTTGAATGGAATAGGCTGTTTCAGGAACAAAAATGAAGCAATTGCTCTGGCAATACTGTAATCTCTTGGTAGGTGTTTGATAGTAGTGAAGAAACCTAATGTTCTCCCAACAGATATTGTAAAACCTCAGTCATTACAGTTATAAAAAGAAGGAGCCATGATGGAAGGCAGATTCTCTTTTTTCCTTTAACCAATTTCCAACTTTATTTTACACAAGGGTTACCTGCACATAATTCAAATACAAAAGGTAATGCTTGCATATCCTGAATAAGCTCCATGTTGTAAATAGTGCCAACAACTGATCCATACGTTTTATACTGATTTATCTTATCTCTGACTTCCTTACAAGATTTTGGTGATGGAGGTTTCGTAATAGAAATAAACCAGCCAACCAATGTTTAGTATATTGGATCTGCAGTTTAAAGCGATTACACAAGAAACCAGCATACTACAGATGGAATTTAATGCTTAAATAACTCAAATTTCTTAGATTAAAAATAAAACCATTAATTATTAAATTATGGATTGAAAGTTTCAATTGGGATATGAAGTGTCATCCTATAAATCTCCCCTGATAAAAATGATCAGGCCTTTGGAGTTTTTCAAGTAAACAATTAGAAGCACAATCACATAGAGAATCAGTTCTGGTACTTAAAAGATAAGCAGGTTTTTTTCATCCTACATATAGATACTTTCTGCCTTCCTTCTGCTGGATAGTACCTCATGGCACTGCTGCTTTGAGAGTAACTGTGATGGAAACAAAGATGTAAGTCTGAGTAACCTGCTTGAAAGTGACTCTGCAGCTCTCTGTTTCTCCCTCTGCTATTTACAGGACAGAGTTGTACAGCATCACTGAGAAGATCTATACATCTTTTCAGGATAGCAGGGTACATAATGATGCAATAAAAAATACTTGTGAACTACACACTCCCCCCAAAGGCTCAGTAGCTTATTTAGGACAGATTAGGCTTCTTGCATATATACCAACTTGAATGAGGATCTTCAGTGATCCACAGAGCACCTTTGGTGACCACTGCAAAGCTATGACATCACTGGGTTTAGCTTCCTTTTTCTTTATAGCTACTGCAACTCAGATGCTTCTCCCTTTAATCTCACCCTTCTCCAGCAAAACTGTCAATGTACAAAAAATATTGCAGGCTGAATTAATGATATTCCAATTTACCCATAGCAACATTTGATGTAGTTGCTTCAGGAATTACAAAGTTAAAAATGGGAGGTAGTCAGTATGCTGTTGACAATGCTAACAAAATCACACAATAATTTAAGATCTGAAGGCCCATGCAAATAGGTAAGGCACATTCTTTTAACACATTTAAAATTGACATACACATACTCCCAATAAGCGACATCCTGGTATCTGCTTTAACAAATAATGAAAGACACTGAGAATGCAGCCAAACATCTTTGTTGTATGAATAAAAATAAATACACTTTTTTTAAACTGCCTGCACCTAGGACAGTTTTGATATTTAGTTCAGTATTTTACTTTCAGCTTTAAAAATTCACAAGGGACATGGTCGAATGGTTTCCTGTAATGGCATTAAGCTTGATTAGAGTCAAACCAGCAGATTTTTCTTGTTAAATAAGAGAAACCTGGCACTTTTTAGCATTTGCACGTGACCTTTTTTGTCATAAATATAGGTTTAATTCAACACCAGCTGAAATCAGTGGCAACATTTCCACTGAGGTATCTGGCTTTGATACAAGCCTCTAATGTTTGTGTTAACATTAGTGTTTGCTTTAATACCAAATGCATTAATGAATGCCAATGGTTTTCAAAATTGTAAACCAGATAGCTATATTATGAAAAAGAATAGACAGAATATTTCCCCTTGAAATAAAAATTATAGAAACTTAATTAATATCCAGCTCAAATTATTGTTCCATTATTCTATTCCAATATCTATACTTGAAACATAGACTAAAAATTCCGACAGTGATGCTTTCCTTAAGAAAACCTCTCAGTTCTGTATTTGTTTTACTGAAAATAACTTTTAACTGTATTTTTAATCAATAATGTTTTGGGATCAGAACATTTGGATTCATACAGAACTGGTTCTTGGAGAATATTTTTTACTATAAGTTCCAGTACTATATAATCCAGTATTTTGACGGATTTATTTCTTCATGTTAAAATGCCGATATTCAGCTACAACATATTGTTACCTTTTTTTTCCCATTGCAAATACTTCAGTAGCCAACATGAAATGTGGATAGATATGTAAGAACACCATGTTCACTTGGCAATTTTTTGTAAATTATATTACTTTTGAATGTTTAGTTAAGGTTGTGGAAAATTCTCTCCTGTTCATTCTACCTGCTTATTTCTCATACAAAGAGCTTCCTTTCGCCAATGTAATTCTAGTTTTCCAAGTTAGTGATTGTTTTAATCACATATAGCTTCCCATATACAGTAAAATTTTATCCATCCCTCCATCCCAAACTCTCATTCCAATCCTGTGTTTATCACAAGCAGGGTACTTGTTACAATGAGAAAATTTCTCAGATGAACTCAAGCTATGCTTCAGAAAAGTACACTTAGTAAGCACCTGCTATCACAAAAGCAAACAGCGTGGTATCAATATGGTCTCCATGGAGTACTATCTGCAAAATCCAAGGCTGCACTCAATTATGGAAACAGGGAAAGAATAAATAAAAAACAAAACTGGGGGTGGGGGGCAGGAGAGATGAAAAAAAGTTAAATTAGACTTTAAAATGACTGCATGTGTAGACTTATCTTAAACTACTTTTCACATTTTAAAAACATCATTGTGGATATTTTTCTTTATTTCTTCTATGTGCATTTACGAGCACAAAGAATGAATATTCAATCAAAACCATTCCTTTTTCACAAAAAAAATTATTTGAATGCTTTGTGAATAAGAGCAAGCAACCCATTTTTTTTCTGTGCCCTCCCGTAATTGTGAAGGGAAAACCAAGAAAATGTTTACAGTTACAACTTGGAGAGAGATTCCTGTTTTACTGTAATTACTGCTGTATTTCATTAGAATTACCATGAGCCAGAATTATGTATGCTGCAAGAAGATTAATTCATTAAGTTCTCGGCACACGTACCTTCTCCCTCACCCTCTCTCACACATTGCTGTGCATGTTACAGGCCTGGATTCCTATGCCAATCTCTTTCTAACGAGTTCTACAAAATCCTACCATTAATCTAAAGTCGTAATTAGACTACTTTATCTTAGCATCTCCCACACAGTGGCAGCTGCAAAGAACAAATGTTAACTGAGCTCAGTTTTTTTGAGTCTGAATAGAGACTAGTGGAAAACAATGATACACATGCATCAGAGCTTCTAAAAAATTATGATCATCCTTTCTTTTAATACAATACCTGACATGTCTCACATTTCCAGCTGTATCTAGTCATGTAACCTGGATCCCTTTCAGCAGAAAAAGTCAGTTTACCAATCTGCAAATGTGGTAAAGATGTGTAGAAGAGAATGAAGGGAATTGTACTGTGTGCAGTTCTGTGTCCTCAACATAAAAAGGACATGGAACTGTTGGAACAAGTCCAGAGGAGGGCCACAGAATCACAGAATCCCGAGGGTTGGAAGGGACCTCAAAAGATCATCTAGTCCAACCCCCTGCAAGAGCAGGGTAACCTAGAGTACATCACACAGGAACTTGTCCAGGCGGGCCTTGAATATCTCCAACGTAGGAGACTCCACAACCTCCCTGGATGATCAGGGGACTGGAGCACCTCCCGTATGAAGACAGGCTGAGAAAGTTGGGGCTGTTCAGCCTAGAGAAGAGAAGGCTGCGTGGAGACCTCATAGCAGCCTTCCAGTATCTGAAGGGGGCCTATAAGGATGCTGGTGATGGACTATTCATTAGGGACTGTAGTGATAGGACAAGGGGTAACGGGTTGAAACTTAAACAGCAGAGGTTTGGACTGGATATAAGGAAGAAATTCTTTACTGTTAGGGTGGTGAGGTACTGGAATGGGTTGCCCAGGGAGGTAGTGAATGCTCCATCCCTGGCAGTGTTCAAGACCAGATTGGGTGAAGCCTTGGGTGACATGGTTTAGTGTCCCTGCCCATGGCAGCGGGGGTGGAACTAGATGATCTTGAAGATTTTGAAGCTATCTTTCCAAAGCTATAGAGTGATAATCTGAGTTAAGCCTTTTCTCATGTACAGTGGTCAAGGCTTAGACTGGTCAACTAAATGACAGTTGGTTTGGGTATGAAATCAATTTTTTTTCCATTGACTTTTTTTTTGGTTGCAAAGAAATTAACTATATCATACTTTCACTAATAATTTTGTAGAATTTGGCAACTGCATTCAATTATTAAGTTTAAAGAACTTTACTGTATAGTGACTTGAATTTCTTGTGTCATCCAGCAGATGTTAACTACAAATTACAAGTGAGTTTAGTTATGATTAAGTTCTTTTGGAATCACACTGAAACATTTTTAAGTGTATCCCCTTCTTTGCTTAAGTAGTTGTGCACTTTACAGATTAAGACATTTTGTTATTCATTTATTGAAAGAAAAACTCGACAGATTTGACAAAAAGCACTATGTGTTGCTTTTTTATGTATAGTTTGCAAAATGCTTCGTTTTGTAAAGGAATACATATGGGAATACTCTATGGGAATAATTTACTGCTTCACTAGTTTGAGGAAGACAGGAGTAAATATTAAAGAGATTTTGAGCCTTAATTTTATAAAGGCTTATTTTTTTTTTTTTTAGATTTGCTGGGATTTTATAAATTTTGCAGTGAGATCACTATGGAACTGTAAATTTTAAGGCTTTCTTTAACTGAAGAAATAAGGTGCTATTCTTTTTAGTTTACTCATTTGAAAATTATTTAACATGAGAACACTGGTGAGCACTGACTGCTATTTAAGAATCAATGCTATTTAAGAAAAAGATTAAAGGCATAATTATAAATGCCTGTTAAGTACTAGCTTAATTTCCACTCTTCTTACCATGATTTAATTGTCCAATTATTATTTAAATTCAAATTAATATTTACTTTTAGTGTTTGTGTAAGGGCAGAGTTCATATTGTCTGATAGCAGTATCTAATCATTATGGCAGGAGTTATGGGAACATACAGGTGGAAAGACACACTTGCTTTCTCTGGCTTATATGGCCTTTGCCCTTATATTTACTAATTCATTTGTGCTTGGTTTTGTGAGTTTTCAAAACTCTACGTGTCATTAAACTTAATCAGGTTTGTTAGTATCTGCCACCCTTGAGTTAAACAAAAGCCTCCTTGAAAAAATCTCATCACTCCCCTTCATGTCTTCATTGACTCAAGAGCTGATTTACCTGAAGCAGTAATCAAAAAGGAAGAATTAATTTTAAATAATTTTAAACCACATAATTATTAATTTTTAATTATACACCAAATATACAGAAACTGAAAACAATGATATCTGAAATTCAGGTGATATTCTCAGAATTTTATCTCCTCCTTTCTCTGTGCTATAGAAAATGAGAGTGAGAAAACAATCTACTTATATTAGTGAGCTAGCCAGGATGACAAGTACCTGTGTGATGTGAGCATCAGTGAAAACACTGCTTGTTTTTTCTTGAGGCCATCTTTAGTTACATATTTAAAACAAAAAATCATGATTTATCAGTACTTCAGGGACTGTGAAAGGTTCCTGTTTCTGACCATAAGTTTTCAATTGCTTGTTCTTGTACTCCTAGCCACATCTTCATCAGTATCCCTGCTGGCCTGTGATGTTACTGCTATTCATCTAGTTTACCAGAATTGGCATAGTTTCCACTTTGGAGGAACATTTTGCATCCAGTAACTTACTTGACTCTTTCACTGAAAACTGCTAGGCTTTGGGAAGTAAGAGGAGGAAAGGAATGGAACAGGGAGATTTTAGGTGTTACTACATATGTTCATTTAAGTATGTATGTGTGTATATATTTTACTCAACACAAAGAAAATTTATAGCTGCCCTAGTATCTTGTACTAATGCTGTCAAGAAGCATGCAGATTTTCTTTAAAGCTTTTTTATTAGTTTTTCTCCATTTTTCTTTATGAAAAGTAAAATAAAATCATATAGATTATATCTTTCAGATTTTATCTAGAAAATACACAAAATCTGAAAAGGATGATGCAATAATTTTTATTTTTTCCTCTGGCTTAGCATATACCTTGTGTGGAAAATTATAGATCATGTGATCTCTAATTTTTGACAGTTTCATTTTAAATTGTCTGGTCTCCTTGTCAGGTCTTAAATGATAGCTTTTTCTCCTGTGTATTTTCTGACTAACTGTTTTGAGGTATTGTTTATGGTCTCTGAAGAAAACTATTGTTGCATCACACTCTGCTAAAATGCAATTTCTGCAGGAATATAGTCCTTATTTTCTTGTCTTCAGCACACGTAGCCTGTCCCATCTCCCTTAGCATCACATCATTGCATCTGTAGTCTAAGTCATGTTCTTGCATGTCTTGTGAAGAAACAAAGAAAAGAGGCTAAACATGGGAGATAAAGAAAGTGCTGCCTTAAAATGTTCCTAAACCTAGTCTATGGGACAATGACATTGTATAGGAAGACCTGTGTTCAAGTCTCTGTTTCCAGAACCAGGGCTTGAATATTCATCTTGAACGTTTTTCATGAGTGCTTTAGTCTGCTATTCAGTCCAAGAGGCATCACTTCTCTTTCATCCCATGTTTCTTTGTGTGTAGTGAGTATGCTCTAGGCATTTGCAGCTGAGCAGTCCTTGTAGGAAATACGTGTTTGAAAATTCAAGGCTGAGATGGCACATAAATGGGAACTCAGGCAGTAGCAGCATTAGTGCTTATGGCCTAGGGCTATAAACTCAGCTGCACATCTTTAGGCACCATGAAAAGAGATTGTAAGCATAAGTTTGATGTCACAGGACTTGAAGTGTAGTTTCAGACATTCAGTAGTTTTGCCCACCTTGATGTCACCTAAAGGAAAAGCTAAGCTGAACCTGCTAATGCACACAAGTCTGATGGCACTGATAAATATCAGTTTAAGGGTGTTTTTGAGGAGGCAGAAGGTTTTTAGCGGGACTCGCACTCTTTGTTCCTACAAATTTGAGAGTGTGACCTTTTTTTCACAAGAGCATTTTGAATTCAGGAAAACCTTTTGTAAGAACATATTCCAAAGGAGATCTATTTATAAATAAGATGCCATAGACTCACCCACAGAATAACACTTCCCCAGGAAATGTGGGACATTTCCACAGAGACAAGAATTGTCAGATAATATTAAATTTCACTTCTTTGTATTTTCTTTGAAAAGCAGTGTTATTTCTGTTTTGAGAATCCATAAATAGATTTGAATAGTTTTTCTTTGCAATGCTGTTAGCTTTTCATTCTTCAGGTTTTATAAAAAAAATGCATTCCCTTTATGCACACAATATACTTGCCTTGCTGTACTGTGTCAGGGTGTAGTGGATTATTTTTTTACATACTGTTGTCGTTTTCTAGTTTCAGTTTCTTTTCTTCTCTTTCTGTCCAGATAGTGATACAGTTGTCCTCAGCAACAGGTGTAAGAACTAAAAGGAGAATTCCTGACTGGAAAATACCTGCTGAAACAGTTTATGGCAAGGAATGCCTGAGCAATTGTGATAGACAGGCTTAAGTGTGGGATTGTCCTAAGATTTCTTTGAAGTCCTCACCCACTGTCATTTCCAGGAATAAGACATTTTCTTTGGGTGCAATGGTACTACTGTGAAACTAGCAATTAGACAAGATCTACAGTACCTGCGACAGAAATTCTTTGAGATGAGATATACAGTAATATTCATAGAGGACCCCAGTTATTACTATTGTAATATCTTAAAGTATTTAGTTTATGGGATATAGAAAATGTGAAAAATAGTGATAATATTATTTTTCATATGTTTATTTCAAGGATTTCAGAATTCCCTCCCAGCCTAGAAACACTCCACTAGATTACAAATTTAGTCCTAGTCATAAAACTTAATCAAATGGATGGCTTATCAGTTTTATTTAGTAAAGACTAGAAAAGTAAGGGGCTTTTAATAGAATTGGATTTTCACTCTGACATAGAATTTATTCCTATCACTATCATTGTATCTTTAAAGGTCAGATGATTCTTTTCTTTACAGTGTCAAATGCTATCTTTATTCTGTAGTTATTATTTGTATTAGCATGTAAGTATGTCTGAAATGGAAGACCAGTATGCAGGTCCCTGTGTATAAAAATATAAATATGTATTAATAAGTGTATATAATTACTGTTAATGTAGTAATTTTTATAGAATATTTGTTCTGTAGGTAAGAATACTATTAATATTTTATATGCATTCCATGGTCTGCCAACTTTCTGAGTCATGCCACGTGGTGGCCTAACTGTTAGATTGTAGATAAATTGTAATAAGATACCATAAAAGGCTCAATAGGCTTCTTTGCTTTTCCATAGGTACCCAGAGCCATTCACCGCCCACTTCCTGTCAGGCAGTGATCCTGAGTTCCGTGTACTGCCACAAGCAGGGGAACTTCTTCCTGCAGGCACTGCAGGAACCCATATAACAGTAGGATTCAAGCCAAGGATGTACAGCAAGAAGCATAAAGCAACACTCGTGATCCAGGTAGGCCTTCCTGAATGCAATACACAAATATACCTTCACATGTGAAAGGAAAAAACCAAACCCTATACAAAAAACCAGCACTGATACATACAAATGTATGCGCTATAATTATTTTACTACTCCTACCAACGGACAGGAATTAAACTAAATTTCTAAAATTAACTCATTACAAGCTGGAAAAACATTATATTTTAATTCCTATGTTATCCCTTTGCCATCAGCCTCAGAGAGATATATTTATCTTGGTATGTTTGCCCCCACTCCATAGGCAATATAACAGCTTTTCACAGAGAATCCAAATAATCGTGTTAAGAACTGGTGGAAAATATGTGAGTGATTGAATACATGAGGCCTAGGTTATTGATTATATCTGTATTATACCTTCTAGGATCAACAGCATTAGAAACTAGATACTAAACTGTAGAAGGCAGAATTTCAGAACACAAAGTTAGAAATAATTTTTTTAAAACAAGCCTCAAAATAATCAAAAAGAAGAGGTAGCCAAGTAGCGTCTGTAAATCTAAGTCAGGAAAATTTTTGAGTTATTTATTCCTTCAGTAGTAAAAATGTTCTTATAAATGCAGGAATTAATTTTTAAGTTTTAAGTCATTTTTTAGGAGGAAATTGTTTGTCTAAAGCATACTCTAGCAGCAAACATCCCAGACTCTACAAATCACGCTTTGCACTTTAAATCTCTTCACAGCATGCTGGCAATGTTTTCAGGCCACTATACTAGAAGTGAGACAGCAATATTGATTTAAAAAACAAGATGGTCGAAACAAAGTTGATAAAGAGATGCATGGTAAATGACTGAAGTGTTTTATCTCTCTGAGTCACAACCTGTACCACAGTGAATAAGAAATTCAAATCCTGAAAAAAAACAGAAGGCCCTTTAATCCCTCCTACTTGTTTTCTTTTACCATATTAGATATTTGATTAATGCAGTCTTTTTACATAATCATCAATTATGATGATAACTCTTTCATTTGAAAAAGGAAAAAATTGACCGAATTTATTCCGTGTTCTTTCATATTTACATAATGCTATTTGACACATCTACAGAGCTCAGAAACTTCTAGTATAGTTCTGGAACTGGCTGTTCTTAGGCATGACACATGTAAATTTACTAACTAGCCATGTTTGTCTTAACTTCCTTCCCTAACAAATTGCTTTAACATAATAAATTTGCCTGGAATGGGATAACGTGATGGGTCAAAGATTATTATTAGTTTTCTAAGTACTCAGTCAGTAATCCAGAATTTCCTTTTTGGAATATATCAGTACAAATGGGCTTTGAGTAATCAGAATTTTATCCTACATCGAGTCACACTTTGGTCTCTGGTTATGATCTAGGCAGATGGCTCTTTACACCTACACCTTTGGTACTGTGTGTGGGTGTAGGAAGTCACTCACATGTATTACATATACGTATCAGATCACATCTTGCATTGTCTTGTGTATTCATGTATCTTCAAAAATACTTTGAAGCCTCTTAATGGTCGTGAAATTTTGACCAGTATTACACCATCACAGTTTCTAATTGAGGTATTGTTTCAATGACATTTTTATAAAGTTTGTGTTCTCTTTGCTCTTAGAGATAACCTTTTGTGTACAACTGTACTTCCCCTTTTCCTCACCACAAAGGCCTTCATTCCTGTAGTTCTAATGTAAGCCAGAGCATCTGTGACAGTGTGTAATTCTGCTGCTGCGCTCTCAACATTGACCTGAAATAAGACTCTGTGACATGTTGAGAATACCAGATACTCATTTCTGCCTTTCCTGTTGAAATTGGTTCATTAGTGACCTGAGGGAGACAGACTTATCTAGATGGCAAAGCCAGTGTAAATCACCCTTATTTGGGGAATAATAGTGGAGGTAGTGAAATGCAATTAATGTTAGACCTAACACTGAAGAACCTCTCTCGTACATACACCTTCTAGCCAGTATACTGGCTGACGTTTTGGGCTATTTTTAGAAAAAGTGGTGAAATTTCTTTAACAGTGTTGACTCTCTTCTGATGCTGCTGTAGTAAAAGCCTACAGCACTCTTGCTATGAAATTTCCTTTGCATTTCTGAGGGTAAAGTCATACTTCTAACAGAATATATTTTTATTATTAAATTATTTGAACAGTGGTAACAGAACTGTCATTTCTGTGTGCTTCAATAAACAGTGATAATTAGGCTGCAAAGAAGCAGAGATGACAGTGTAAGTTGTTTGGTTTATGCTGGTCATTACAATTGTGTTGTAAAGTAAAATGGGAGGTAGAATTATGGAGAAAGATCCTACAGTTATCTTTTTCTCATTTGTTGTAAACACTAAACCCAAATTTTGTACATGCAAGTATTTTTCTTTGATTGCTCTGCTGAAAACCCAATCCTGATGAGCTAATTAGCATTAAGAAAATACAATTTGGCTTCACCAGAACTTAGTGTATACTTTTTATTAACTGAAAGTATATATATAATTGAAATAATATAGCCTAATTTATATTTTCTGCACACATATCAGGTAATTCATGGCATATTTTGAAGGTTCTTTAAGACTTTATTTTAATTCATGAATACTTAAAGTAAATTTTATCAATGGCAGAAAATGTTAATTACTTTGCTGAAGCAATTAAATGTTCTGAAATGATCATTAAAACTTCTTCTCTCCATGAACCACATATTAAAAAAATTAAAATTAGACAATTATTTGAATAATTATCTGTTAGGAATCTTCATTTTGCAGAAGTGACATAGAAAATATCTTCAAAAATTTCTGTAGATCAAAGAATGAAATGCCAGTAAAGAAAATAGTCATGCTTGTTTCTGCAGCTCTGAAAGAGAACATCATAACTTAGTTGAGCTACAAGTAAGAAAGTACGGATTCCAGAGAGTGACTCTTTATCAGAGACTATAGGGATAGGACAATAGGTAATGGGTTAAAACTTACTTAAGCAGGAGAGATTCGGGTTAGATATAAGGAAGAAGCTCTTTACTGTGAGAGTGGTGATACTCTCGAATAGGTTGCTCAGAGTGGTAAATGCTCCATCCCTGGCAGCGCTCAAGGCCAGGTTGGACAGAGCCTTGGGTGACATGGTTTAGTGTGAGGTGTCCTTCCCCCATGGCAAGGGGGTTGGAACTTGATGATCTTAATGTCCTTTCCAACCCTAACCATTCTATCATTCTATGATTCTATGAAACAGTGACATGGTGCCAGGAGAACATTTTAAAATAAGTACTATTCCAGAATAAATTTTCCACATTGATAACAGCCTTCATAAACAGTGCAGTTCTAACTGAAAAAAAAAAATGTATTTCCACTAATGATGAATTAATGAAGAGAGCATGCTGCTTAGATAAGCTATAAACTGTTGTGAGGAAAAGAAGGACTTCCTCAGCGGCACTGACATCTCAGAGCTGTGATGTGCTGTTAAAGCTGAAAAGAAAACTGAAAGAGTTTGGGGATGGCAAGATACAGCTGCAGCTGGGGCTGATCATGCAGGGCTTTGCATGATCTACAAAGCCTTTCTGGGGCAGGAATCACTGCCAGGTACAAGCCAGAGCAGTCAGGAAGCTGGAGAATCCATGGAAAAAGAAGTATTCAAGTTGGCCTGCAGTTAATTTTCTTGTACTGTGCTGAATTTGGATGGAGACCCAAGGAATTGCTTTGTAATTTATGAGTGAGACTTCAGAGATATTCTAAACCAGAAGGCACATGAAATAAGTCTTAAATGATAAAATACATGTCAGAGTGAACCGGATTGTAGGTAACATTATAAAGCTCTCCAGGAGTCAGGCTTGTGCACTTTTATTACTGAATAATCACTAACCTAGCCTATGGAAGACAGCATATCAAAACCATTTGTCATACAGTTCTGGAAATAAATGATGCAGTGTACAGTCACAGTACCCAGGTGTGACTTCTAAGCTTGTCTATGCGGACTTGCATATCTTAACAAATGGTACTACTACATATTCAGTAGCTTGGTGAAAATATGTTCTTACACTGTTCCTGGCAGATTTTTCAATTAGCATAGTTTAATGTGTTTCTAAACTGTATCTCTTAAACAGAATGAACAATGAAAAATGTTACTAAGTTAATAGGAAAATCGAAATATTTTCATGTTAAATAAGCAGAGGTTTCAAGGCACTTGCATAGATACTGAACTTTGTAGACTTGCTCTTGCTGCAGTTCTTATATTGGTTAGAATAGCTGATGTAGTTCAGCCCTACAGCTTTATCCTTAGGAAAATAGATATGGTTTCAGCAGCATTTGGAAACCTAATATTTTGCCCTGGAAATGAAACATTCTAGTAAAATAGACATTTATGGGTGTCTAAGGTTTTCTGAAATTACTGGATTCTAGGTTGTCTTGAAAATTACTGAATTGTAGGTGGCTCTAGTGCTAAACAAAGTGCTAACCTGAGTCATATTGACAGTTACACTAACTCTTTTCCTTTCATATAATATTTGTTTTCCCCTTTAGCAGAAGTTGCTGAACTAAACCAAGAGTATTTATTTCAGTAAATCAGTACACAAAAGCACATTTTTTTCACAATTACTGTCTTCAACTGTATTGGAAGATAGCACACAACTTACAATTGATAGACTATGATAATAAGGAGTCCATATTAATAATCCATAATCAATAAGTAATTCTAGCTTGATACTACCTAACAGCTTCATGTGATAATGCCCATAACATTTTCTCCATTTTCATTAGCAAAAAAAACCAACCTCTCCTGCCGCAGAATGACATCTGATGCAGTCTACCGCAGCCACAGAATAGGCAGCTTTTTTCACCAAGTCAAGCCACAAACGTTTTTATTCACAGAACATGCAAACTAGGATATTTGCATAGAAAAGAGAAAGTTAGCAAAAGGTATTGCTACCCAGAAGGCTGTATCAATTGTCTGATGCTGATGATAAATGAAGTTGGGAGTGGCAAAGCTGACCACTTTTGTTTAAATCCCACTTCAAACAATTGCTAACACTCTAAGCTGTAGAATTATGGTATGTGTGAATTTCATGAAGAGAAATAATTTTTTAGTGACTTGATACTCATTGAAACTGTTGGTTGAAAAACCTGTCAGATCTTTTCTCTGACCTTGAAGTGATCAATGAAGATTTGCATACAGTGAACATGACCCCAAGGTTAAATTTTCTTTAAACTAAATTGTTCATCTCACATACCAAAGACAGATAAAGCATTTCATCTTGCACTGAAGTTAATAAAACAATTAGTTAACTTTGGAGAACGATTTACGTCTCTTAAATACTAACTTTATCTTTGGACATAAGGTACTGATGGTCCATATCACACCTGCTTTTGATGGATTTTATCTTTACAGTCAGTGGTTACTAGTTAATTTCATAATATTAAATAAAATTGAGAATAAAGATGAGTTAATCTCTCTGTTTTACACAGGAATAATATTCAATTTAAATTAGATTTTTATTTTAGAAGGATAGTAATGAAAGTTTAAAAACTTATGCATGCATGATGAAATATCTATTAAGATCTCATGCTTACTAATCTTATTTGAATAAAGCAATTCATTCAGCAGACATTATGCAAAATCAGTACTGCCAATTTTAAAGTAGAGGTTTTAAAAAATGTTTCTTTAAATATACACAGCAAAAATAGTTACTTATGCTTTCAGCATTATAACAGAAAAATATATATCCAGTTACCAAAATACTGGTTAAAACTGGTTGTCTAACCAGAAGCACCACAGTTAGAGATCCATGTGGTGATGACATTTAAGAGCTATTACGGGTGTGAATCCTATAGTGAAATAATATAAATTCTGTATAAGTACATGGCAGAGAACAAAGCCTGTGCCAAAGGGTTTACAGTCTGATGGTCTGAAACTTGTTCTTGTTGAATAGCTGAAATATGAATGCAAAATTGCTTGCAGTGGTATCCCTTAAATATATAGCAATGACAGAGTAACAATCAAAACAATATGAAGGAGCATATGAAAGATAACATAGATAAACATCATAAATTCAAACTTTTCCAGTGGCAAATATGAAACTGATATTTAACAAAACTTAATAAAGTCAGAAAGCCACTTTAACATTTTACTCTCTTCATCATGTAGTTAAAATTATGGGATGACTGTAGAGAAAATTAGAGATGGAGAAGGTGGCTTTTGTAGTGCTTTACGTAAGCCATGATTAATTGGCAGAATGCTACAATAAATAACTAGAAAAGTATACACACTATGCTTTGGAGGTGGTTGATAGTGTTTATGTGATATGAAAAAATGTGATAATTTGTATGGATGTTGTTGCTCCTTTCTATAGGCCAAATCTGCTTGGTGCACTGACATGCTCAGAAGCAAAGCAGCAGAGTGCTCAAACAAGAATGAGCAAATGGGCCAATAACCCAGCTATGTCAGAAACTGGACTGTTAACTAAATGCTTGAGGGAAAAACTCACGAGCTTTGAGGTTGACTGTTGCACTGATTTCTGGATCGATCTAGGAGTATTTGCAGCTTTTCTGACCTTTTGTTTCCATAATGAAAAATGACACTGATGTTAGGTGTAATGTTTATATCTACAAATTATTGATTGGTCTTAAGGATTAAATTAGTTTTAAATGAAAGATGAATTACATAAATCACAAATGTTGTTGTAATGATAAATCTTTATGGCTGGAAACAGGATAGAAAGGTGATCCTACAAGCAATGGCTCTGTAGTTCAACACAGCATGATGCAGAACCTTAGCACCACCAAACCTGTAGAACCATGAGCAGCACAGCTGTGTGATTGCAGTGCTGTGCCGGATGAATAAAGGCAGATTTTAAGAATTTGTAAATATAAATTTTTTAGTGTGACTTTGCTGCTTTGAGGCTGCAGTCATAGTCTGATGTGCTCTGTGTGCTATGTACGTATGTACTATGGACATGCATTGTTCTATGTTTTGTATAAAAAAAAATCACTTTATGAATATATTTTAATATATGTATATCATGCCATATTTTTTACTCAGTCTTCCCTACAAGTTTTGGCTTGGAAGTAAAAAAAGCCTTCATAAACAGAAAAGGCAAACATAAAACCTGGGATTTCTAATTGCTGTGTGAAGGAATAGATAAGAGTGTATTCCTGAAGTGGGCATACAATACTTTGTCTTTTTCTTGCATAGTACAGCTGGACATAATGACACATCATTTGAGGGTTTGTAATACTTGTGGTTTGTTTTGCTGTTTCATTTGTTTTGTTTTTTAAAGAAAATGAGAGCAGAAAACTAAAAACCATGACATAATGACATAAAGACAGGACAATCCTAAAGATCTGGAGTAAAGACCTGCTTTCAAGCATTAAAGTGATACATTTGGAGAAAAAAAAAAAGACTGAAGGTTCTGTAATAGTTGTACATGGTTTCTAGCAACCAAAATTGTGCTTTGGGACACAAAAGGACATGGAAAATATACAGCAGCATAGCCTTAATATGCATCGGAATAATACTCCTTAAGTATGGATAGAAAGGATATGTAGTAAGAATCATGTACTCAGAATCTAATACTCAAGCATTACAAGACATGACATAGAAACATATGCTCTATTCCTAGAGACCATTTATAAACAGAAAGCAAATGAAGAGTGTCATTTTCAATTCTCATAAATATTCTTCAAACTAGAGATTTCAACATGAAGCTGCAATTCTCTTGTGCATACTCAGTCTTTTTCACTTAGTTTCATTCATTATTTTAATGCAAAAATTCCACCATTTGATAATGCCATTATTACCAATACCAGAGCTGCAATTAAATCCTACAGTATCAACCCAAGGCTTTTATACTGTACTATGGAATAATTATCTTTGAAAAACATATGAGCTATGGGGTTTACTAAATAAAAAAGGAATTTTAGATCAGCCAGGAAGCCATATTTCTCATCTTTGTTGTGCCTAATCCATATTAAAATTAAATCTGGTTTCTGTTCTCTGTGTTCCAGGACTGCAATTCTTATTCTGTGTTATTCCAGTACCTTACATGGAAAAGCATAAGTATCTTTTGAAAACAATGTAGCATGGTAAATCACTGTCAAATTTTCAAGGTATTTGATGAGTGATTTTTTTTCGTTTCTCCCTATGTCCCTGTTGGTTATTCCAGGCTCAATCAATGCAGTGGACATATGAGATCAATGGACTGCCTCCACAGAGCATACCACCCACAAGTCCAGCAAAAGTCATTTCTACTGGAGGTTACATAAGATCAGCCACAGTTCGACAACGCAATTTTTTACATGAAAATCTGAAACTTACAACCACTGCAGTATCCTCACCAATTAAGGGGTCACCTTTGGTCCTGAGAAAAAAATAAAGTTATGATCTGTTATTTTTTTTGGTGGGGAAGGACACTTTTGTCAAATAAATTCTGCAGATAGAAACAGTTTTGGATTTTGTGGTGTTTTTTTGTTTTGGTTTTGTGTGTGTGTGTGTGTTTTGTTGATTTATTGGGGTTTGCTGGGTTTTTTATTTTTTGTGTCAGATATGATATGCATTGATGTTATACTTTATATAGAGGATTCAGAGTGCCTGAGCTTTAGCAATACTCTTATGAGGAATTTTGGATGCTTCTCTAATGGCTTACGTATATCTGCAAATATCAGCAAGTTCCAATAAGAAAAATCTTTGAGTTAAAAAAAAAAAAATCAAACTTGAAAATTAAGGAATTCAAACAAATGCTTTGTGTTCTAAGGGATATTAGTTTAGAAAGACTTTAATAGGTAGATTTAATGAATGTTCTGTGTGATGTTTGACATATTACACCCATGCAAACCAACCAACCAAAGCCAATCCCTGATGTTTTTCACAGTAAAATCCTTGCCCAAAGTTTGCAGTATTTTGCTAAGGTGAAACATGTTTGCATGTTATATATATAGAGCTTGAGTGCCTTTCAGATTCTCTTAGTTTGTCGAATTTCATTATGACATCTTTGCTTCTTTGCTTTGCCTAAAATAAGAATCCTGATTTATTAAGCCCATAACCCTTCAAAACCCTAGATAATTGGAAGTAATAGCGACAAATAAAATATCCTACCTCAGTATTTTTGTGTTGAGCCCATGTTTAGAGAGTACTTTAGAGTACTGAAATATAGAACGCTATGAAACATCAGTGAGGAGTGCAGCCAGACTGTTTTTTGGGGGGTTTTTTTTGTTGGCTTTATTTTTTTTTTTGTAAAATAAACAGACCAGAGGTGCCTTCCACCTTGTGTTTCCATTTCCATTCTTCCCATTCAGAAGTGACTCTAGATGGGTATTTGGACTTTCTTTGCTCCTGGTGTAATGTGGAAAATTAGATCTATTCAGAGATGCTTTGTAAGATCACTGGATGGGAAACACCTGCCTTCATTCTTCATTGAGATTGTTTTGCCTGAATTTACTAATACAAAGTAAATTGTATTAGAGCCTTTATTTTGGTGGCAGGATGTACTTTAAGAAAAACTGGCTTCAGACATATTAATTGCTTTCTTGGTACAAATACAGAATGAGTATCATTGCTCAGGAATGGGGAGCCTGAGAACAGCCTATGTTGGTTAGTGTAAATGAGTACCAATAAAACCATTTTACTGCAGTGTGCTCAAGGATTTTGTTTATGCCACACATTTTAAAGAAGCTATTACAGAAAATGTTTGGAACTTAAAAAACAGCAATGGCACCATTTAATATCTCCTTTTAAATGCAGTGTGCCTCGTTTTGGTCAGAAACCAGGTAATCTGAAGCAGGAATAAAATTGCAAATTCAGTACACCACACGGAAAAGACATTCTCATTAGTGATATCTGATATGTATCTAAAAGAAGCTATGTATCTATTAAGAAGCTATTGAAAAATTTATCTTAAATGTTACCATAGACACAGCTAGATTTCATAGGAAGGCTCTATCTGCATATATAACAAAGCATGTCCCTGACTGAAAGGAATTAGAAGTTATGGATCAGACATATGGAATGGTTTCACCATTGATTATTTGTGTTCAGGAAACATATCAGTGACAACTTTTCTCTGTAAAAAGCTTTGTTTTCCTTCTTTTGCTTTCTAGCTTTGCTTTCCTATTTAAGATTACACTTATCTGCAAGATAGTCAAAACTGTAATTCTACCAGAGATGGATTAGCATGTGGCATAAAGGTGAATCACTTCGCAATTAAATGGTGCTCACTTGGCAGATATTATTTCACAATTTGCTTGCCTGCACTTGCTGGTACATGTAGTAGATGTTCAAATTCTGTCATACATTTCAATATTAAGAAAATCCATAGGCAAATATTAATGTAATAAAAAATATCAGAGGGTTGTTTTGTTGGGCTTTTTTTTTCAAATATAAATTTTAATTATACTAATTATCTTAAAAGAGAAAGGATAATTTATGCTTTCTAGACCAGATGTCAGGGTTTTTTCAATGTGGACAAGGTCATTAATGAGTTGGACTAGATATGACATCATCAGTTGAATTTGTTCCTATTATCAAAAATGTATTTAACTTTTATTACTTCTCAAAGCTTTTAATCAGAACTAAAATATATCTTCTGATATCAAGAACATACTTGCAAAGGTGATTTAAATAAAGACAATTGTATCTGTGTGGTCATAATCTGCAGATGAGTTCAACTATTGCAGATAGGTCTAAACAAAGATATTGCAGTTAAGGCTCAGGTCTAAAAAAGAAAGCAGTCCACATTTAGCTTAGAATTCATTCTGAATTACTATTTATTATCATAATCTTCTCACAGGGAAATGGGAGAGAATGAACACAGACTTGAGGTTACGGCTTTTGAAGAAGTGTTCACAATGTTTTCTATGCCCTCATGCCATAGCAGAGCAGCCACTAGCTGAAACTGCAAGAGAAAAAAGTTTAACATTGGTTTTTCCACATTACAGCACCCTTCCAGATTCTTTTCTTCTGAAAAGTATGGAGAAAGGACAATCTCCCTTCACTTTAATCTGTACAGGTATAGCAGAACCTCAGGGAAATGGGGAGATATTGGTTATTATATATAAGAGCTATTAGTGTAAATAATAGCTCTTCCTTTCTAACTGCTGATTTTTCTTAGACATCTAAAATTACTTCTACTGACCCCACATATGTATTTTGATACATATAAGTATCTAAATCACAAAATAAGTTTTTCAAAATCAATATGACACCTAAAGCCAATGTCTTCATTGTAGTCTTACCTGATACATGACTCAGCTGTGCATCTGCTTGCTCCTGGCTTGCTGGAAATACTATTGGCTAACCAGTGTAGTCACCACCTGCTTATTTATATTTCTTTCTTTTTTATGTCTCTTTATAATGACTCATCTTTCAGAGTATTGAGAGGTAAAGACTGCTTTAAGCACAGAAAGTAATCAGTCATGTCCTGGGAAGGAGCCCACTGGGGCATGGGGCTGTATAAATTTCTATTGCTAGCTGCAAGAAAGGGTATCATTTTCTGCCAGCTCTTTGGAACCAAAGCCATGTTAGAAGAGGACATAATACTGAACCAACAATATTCCTACTTGAATAAAATAACATGGCAGCAGAAAAATCTGGGCTTGCACTTTTTTCTCTATGATCACAAACCCAAAATATCAGGAGAAATGGAAACTTCTGACTCATCCTGCATATAGCAAACATCAGGAAAAAACCAACCCCAAACTAAAATTGCTCTGTATTAATAAATATTCCTGAGAGGAAGGCTTAATTTTACAATAAGAAAGAAAATCCCTGGCTTTGCCTTACTATTTATTTTCTTGTGAGGTGTTTAATAATTTTATTTCTCCCTGCGGTGACTGTTCATTCTAAAATAAATGACTAAACAGTGTTTTACTGCTGACACAGATCACAGTTTGTTGCTAATGGAATGTTAACTGCTTTTTAAGTAACTCTGAATAAACCTACTGATCCATAAAAGATTAATCTAAAAAGGAATCCAATTCTGGCTTTTCTGCTTCCACTGATATGAAACATATTTTTCTGCAGTTTACTGCGGTTATTGTAATACTGATAGTGTAAAATTTCCTATAGTCGTATATTTTACATTTTGAGACTATGGTGTGATGACATTGTGATGACATGACACTGATGCCAAGGTCACAGCACAGAAGTCTGTCCAAAAGGCACTACTTGGTGGCCAGAAATACAAAAGGAAAGACATGGGACAAGAAAAATATTTCATGTCTTTTTTTCTCTTTATTCCAGCATTTACATATCCTCTGCCAAGCACCAGTTTCTCATGGTCAAAAAAACCCTCCAAAAATAAAAAAATCAGTCAGTGGGAAACCTGATAACTCACTGCTCATCCCCACCATATGAGTACACAGTGGACACCACCAGATCAGACTGGCACAAGTCTAAGTGACAACAGAAAACCAAAAGTACAGGGAAGGGTAAGACAACAAAGTAAAATCTTGCTACTTCTTAAATGAGTAGTGCTGGTGTTCATCACATGAAATCCAATGTACTAATCCATACAGAAGTGAAAGGCTTTCCATTAATTACAACAGGCTTGCAGGGTGTCTTTGCTGTAGCCTACAGACCTGATACTGTGAATATAAGCTGTAAAGGGTAGCTGTGTCCCGACTCCACATCTCCTCAGCCCTGGTTAGTTTAGGTAAGTGCAAAATGTACATTGCAATCAATGGAAACCTGCAATTGCCATTCTCAAAAGAGCATAAAATAAACAAGTTCCTCCACCCACAAGCTTCTCTAAGGGAAACATATGGGAAGATGAGGTTTAATTTTGAAGAAATTAGTCTGAAAAAAAGAGATTCCTGATGACCTGTTAATAAACAGACTTCAGGATGGGGTTTGAAACCTCCATATTCTTTAATGAGTATAGTGTGCATCTTTCTAGTACTGTTCAGGTTTGTGTATCATAGAATCATAGAACAGTTTATGTTGGAATGGGCTTCTAAAGGTCACCGAGTTCAAACCCTTGCAATTAGCAGGGTCATCTTCAACTATGTCAGGTTTCTCAGAGCCCCGTCCAACCTGACCTTGAACCCTTCCAGGGCTGGAGCATCTCCCAGCTCTCTGGGCAACCTATTTCATGATCTTCATTGTCAAAAAAAAATCTTCCTTATACCTAGTATAAATCTATCTCTCCCCTTAGTTTAAAACTCTTCTCCCTTGTCTTTTCACTACAGGCCCTATTAAAAGTCTTCCTGCCTTTCTTATAAACTCCCTTTTAAGTAGTGAAAGGCTACAGTTATGTCTCCCTGGAGCCTTTCCTTCTCCAGGCTGAACAATCCCAACTCTCTCAGCCTTTCCTTATAGGAGAGGTGTTCCATTCCTCTGATCATATATTTGGCCTTCCTCTGGACCTGCTCCAGTATGTCCAGGTCTTTTTTGTGCCTCCAGAGCTGGATGCAGTACTCCATGTGAGGGCTCACCAGAGCAGAGTAGAGGAGCAGGATTATCTACCTGAACCTGCTGGACAGTCTTTTGATGCAGCCCAGGATACAATTGGCTTTCTGGGCTGCAAGCACATACTGCTGGCTCACATCTAGCTTTTTATCTACCAGTACCCTCAGGTCATCCACAGGGGTGCTACCAATCCCTTCAGGCCCCAGCTTGCATTGATCCCAAGGGTTGCCCTGCTACAGGTGCAGGACCTTGCACTTGGCTTTGTTGACACTCATAAGGTTCAAATGGATCCATTTCCCAAGCTTATCCAGGTCCCTCTGGATGGCATCCTATCCCTCAGGCACGTAAGCCACAGCACTCAGCTTGGTGTCATCTGTAAATTTTTACTGAGGGTGTACTTGATACCTGTACCTATGTCATTAATGAAAATATCAAACAGTACCTGTCCAAATACAGACCCCCTGAGGGACACTACTTGCCACTGGTGTCCATCCAGACATTGAGCCCTGTGACCATCCAGCCAATTCCTCATCCACCTAACAGTCCAAACATCAAATCCGTATCTCCCCAGTTTAAGGAAGGATGTTGTGGGAACGGTGTCAAAGGCCTTGCAAAAGCCCATACAGATGATATCTGTAGCTCTTTCTCTGTCCACTGATGTCATAACTCCTTCATAGAAGGCCACTAGGTTGGTCAGGCAGGACTTGCCCTTGTTGAAGCCATGCTGGCTGTTTTGAATCACCTTTCTGTCCTTTGTGTGCTTCTAGGAGGATCTGTTCCAGGATCTTTCCAGGTACAGAGGTGAGGCTGACAGGTTGCCAGTTCCCAGGTCCTCCTCCTACCCTTTTTAAAAATGGGTGCAATGTTTCCCTTTTTCAGGGCTGGGGATTTCACCTGACAGCCATGATTTTTCAAATGTCATGGAGAATGACTTGGCAACTGTATCTGTCGATTCTCTCATAAGTATTGTGACTGATCCTTATGGTATTCAGCATTTAATATATTTGGCATCCTTGCAAATGATCTGGAACACTTTTGATTGCTTAATATCAACAGAGAAAACAAACCCAAAGAAACTAGGTCACTAATATGTATAGCCAGCATACAAAGTCCATTAGTTCTGTCTAATGTGTGTGTTTATGGATTTAACATATATGCATCTAATGTAAGAATAAAACAGTGATATCTTTATACCTTGAAATGTAAAATAAATACTTACTTTCAAAGCTGTGCACTTGGAAAGTCAAGCTGAATGTGCAGGCAATCAAGTGTGCACTTCAAAATTCAGAGCATGCTTGTGGGTAGTAGCTTTAATATGTGGTAAATATTTAATATGTGGACAGCTCTGACTCAGCAGTCTTGCATTGCTCCTGACAAACTGTTGCATTCAAATGTAAAGCCTTTGATTTAAAAATGCTTTTCTGAGTCATGCAGCTACTTGGCTAGCATTAATTGGTGCTTGGTATTCATTTATTGTTGTTTATTTATGCCTTAATATTTGCTATCTTAAAAAAAACAATAAAACCAAACAACAACAAACCAAACAAAAAAATCCAACATTCAAAAAAGGCTACCTTGCCTAGGTGCTTAGCTATTCATCATTATAAAACAGTGACTATGAATCTAAATTACATTAACAATATTGTGAAGGGGATACACAGACAATCAAGTTCATACAAAAAAGTAAATCTTTAGGGTAAGGAAATCATATTTTCTAGAAATAATTTCTATGGAAATCTCTTTTCCCTTAGAGAACAGTGTTTAAACACAGTGGTTGTGATCATTGCCCTATTAGGGATTAATTGCTAATATGGTGCTACTATACTGAGGCACAAATAGCCTGCAGAAACATTAGACTAGCTCATTAAAAATGTTATTAATTGGGGTGCAACATCCGTAAGAGCTGTTTGGTCATTTGCAGGTCACAGAAGTCAAACTCCTAAAGCTCAGTAGCAGGAGGTGTCTGGAAATATGACACCCATCTGTGCTCCTATCTTGGATTGCAGAGGACAAAAGGCTGCAATGAAGCTGCCTGGAGTGAATGCCAGCAGTGAATCTCCAGGCAGCTTCGTTGCTGCGGTGCTACAGCTGCCAAGACTAGCACCAGTGTTTAAGACAGAGCTGTGCTGCTCTAAATAAGAGGGAACAGCTGGGTGATACTGCCACTGGGGGTCCCATGGCTTTAAATATAATCAGTCTGTGGTCTGCTACAATCCTTATGTTAACTTTCAGAGCATGCTGCAAATTATCTCTGCACCCTTTCTCTAGGTTTGAATTAACAGGAATAAATTCCAAATTGGAAATCTGCATTTAGCTTACTTCACTTTCTGATGATAGGTGATAGTGAATTGTGATGCTGCTCTTGGGAGATTTTGCCCATCATCTAGCCCATTTAGAATGATGGCTGGCTGCTGTTCCTATCACTTCTCAAAATGTCAAAACCAAAAATTTGGTTATTAACAGAGAGATTAATGACAGAAACACCTAGGTGGACTACCACTGTCTGAATTAATGAATTAAAAGCAGCATGAAGAGGGAAAATATTAATGTAGAGGCTTCACTGGAATTATTTGGGAAGAGAAAGCTTGTAAGTGAGGAATAGTTCCACCTTAAATAAAGCAGGACAAGACAGCTGGGATAAAAAACTGACAAGTTATGAAGGATTATTTAAAACAGAAACAGGAGCTAAAAATCAGCAGGTGTTAAGGAACACTTGAGCAAATAACAGACATCTGCCATGACTGTCAACACTATGATAGTATCTCTGTCACAATGTAAAATATAAGAAAAGTTATGGTAAAACTGGGGGAAGGAATCAGTGCAGATCCCAGTGGTGCATCAATGAAAATAATCCAAAGAAATTATCCAGTAATAAAATTAAATAAACACCAAACATAGTTCAAATCTCTTATAGAAAAAAAGAAAATAAACCCCATATTGCCAAGGAAGAGTAACTTCAGAGGAGGACTGTTATAATTCTGTCTGTAAAGTAGAAAAGGCAGAATTAGCTGCAGTGTAATGCTGTAGCAGTGGCACAGTTCCATAAAAATAGATTGAGAGAATATGTGGAGTAGGCCAATGAGAAGAGTCTCTAAGAATGTGGGTGCAAGAATGGGTGGCTCCCAAGAATCAAAGCACGTTAGTAGAGTAACATTACCAGCTACCAGCTTAAGAGAAAAAACACTGCATTCATAATGTTGAAGAGGAGCAATTAAAAAAACTAATACTTCCTCCCCCCTTAAATCAAACAGAGCTATATGTGATAAACTTCAATCTAGTAATATCACTTGATAGACAAAAGACAGTCAGGTGATAAGAAGAAATCAGTCCCCCAACAAAATATCCCTGCATTTGATTCATTTCCAGGAAGTATAAAAGGTAATTAAAGCCTATATCAGGGTAAATTTAGCAAGACCGAATATATACAATTGTGTGTAGTAAAAGTAGTTCAATAGCGTTGAAGAGAGTACAATTTTTAACATAGTGTGAAGGTAACAAATTAAAAAACTGGTGTGGAACTTGTGAGCGGATAATACTCATCATTTAAATAAGTTAAAAATGAAAAATCTCTACTCTGCAATGCTCAATAAAACCTGAAGCAGAAGAGCTTTTTCCCCAGATGCCAGTCACAGTTACTGACACAAATATCACCTTCCATCCCTCACTGTTCTCTTTTACATAAATATTACATTTATCCAAACATTAGCATGTAAATACACTGACTCTGGCATATCACTTTTCTTCTTCCCCTAGGCAAAAGTATCTCTTTGAGAAAGAAAAATGTGGGTGTACAGAAGGAAATCAAAAGTTAACTGATAGTTTTCAATCTCTCCCAGAACTAATGCATACTCAACCAGAAATGACAGGGGCAGGGGTGGTGGCATTGGCAGATTGTACAACCGCAGCTTTGGGCTGGAAGAATGCAAGCAAGTGCTGAGGAAATGATGATTGGACGAGGAAGAGTTTGGTCTTGCCTAGGCAAAACAACCAGGGTTTTAAGTTTGGGAACTCATCAGCAGCTGCAATCTGAAAAACAACCTCAAAACATCTGGCATTGATTATGTACTCTTCCAGCTAATTACTCCAGCAACTAATTAGCATGCATAGTAGAGATGCCAGGTGTAGGCGCCAAAGAGGTCAGCATGCCTAGAGTAATCTTGTGGCACTTTCTCCTTGAGGGGGTGAAGATCACAAGTACAATTTCACAGTAGAAGGAAGGAAAAAAAAAAAAGAAATGAAAACCACCCAGGACTTTGTCAGAATTCAGGATCCCAGATTTCTGTAGAATTTGATGAGTGATTCATTTCTCAGTGTCGCATACGAATAAATACCACCATATTCTTACATAATTCTATTATAAAATAAAATATCTTGAGTATCAAGTAGAAAAACATGCACACTAAAATTATAGAGGCACCTTTTGTAACTGCCTTAATTTACTCTCATCTACCAACATGTTCTTAATACTTTCCTCTGTTATCTCCAAAGTTATGGCCTAATACAACATTAACTGACATATCTATTCTCATTAGAAGGTTGAATAAGATGCCAAAGAAATGCCTCAACTTACTCAAAAACTGATAACTACATTTTCCTTGTTGGCAGAACAAAATACTCTGTTTCAAGAATGGTCTTGAGCTACACCAGAGAGTGATTTTGCTGCTGGGATCAGCACTGGGTTACAGTGTTGGGCCATGTTGCTCAACTCTGCTGGCAAACTTTATGTGTTTTCAGGCATATAAAATAAAACTGCTCAGCTAGAAAACTAACTGGCAAACTGAAAACAATAAAAAGAAGTGGGGCCTATGTAGGGGGACATAACAGGTTTTGCCCACTTTCACTGTCCTGGAGTCGTGCTGTTGTGGCAATTTCTGAATACGTTCCATTTTGAAAGTGCTGTAGTTTAAAGAAGCCAAAACCAAACTAAAGGGGTTGAGGAACAAGGTGTAAGAGTGTTGAAAACAGGGAGGTAGATAAAGGGTTGTGCATATGTGGTTCCCATGTACAAAACCACAATGAGGCAATAAAGACAGATATCAAGTAATTTGCCATGCATGCAAGCTGTGCTGCAGCTGCTGAACTCAAATGACTGGCCAGCACCTGACTGCAAATGAGAAAATGTGTTCCTTTAGGATCTGTTAAAATTGGAGGTTAGGGGAGGAGAAGAACAATTATCCTTCATTTATGAAGTAACACTAAAACTTTAAATTATTATATGCAGTTTTAGCATAATGCTGTGCAGAGGCTGCTCACACTAAAGGCTGAGAAGATCCCATGTAAAGCATGGATGATCATAGAATCATTTAGGTTGGAAAAGACCTTTAAGATCATCAAGTCCAACCCTTAACCAATGCTGCCAAGTCCACCATTAAACCATGCCCGTAAGCGCCACATCTACACGTCTTTTACTGGGCTGGTGACTCCACCACTTCCCTGGGCAGCCTGTTCCAGTGCTTGACAACCCTTTCAGTGAAGAAATTTTTCCTAATATCCAATTTAAACCTTCCCTGGCACAACTTGAGGCCTTGAAAACAAGACATGGCAAACACAGATATTAGTGTTTTGTTGGCAGGGTATTACAGAGTGTGTCTTGGGGGTAGGGGTCATGGCTGAAACAGGACATGAGGATCTCAGATCATGTTTGCTTTTGTCTTCAGAGAAATTGGATTTAATGTCACAAATGCCTCTCTTCACCATCAGTTATCGTCTTATCAGAAAATGCTGCAAATCCCTCTATTCTAGTTAACTGCCTATGTGTGAAAGAGATAAAGGGGGTTAGAACTGGAGGCTCTTTCACTTCAGTCTCTGTTAAATAGCAACTACAAATGAAGCAGAGGAAGAACTGCTGTAAGAATCCCTTTGCGTGTCAAGACAGACTTGTAGGAAGTTCATAAAAATGGCATAGTTCCTATGACTTGACAGCATGTCTGACTTAAGGCCTTAGACTTGTTTATTGCCTTGCTCGCTCAGATTTCACCTTATGGCTCCTGCATTAGGATAAGTAAGAGACATGAAGAACTCGATTTTGAGATTATTGCAACAAGCAATGTAATAAAATGGTGATTTAGTTTTAGTCACTGAAACTATTAGCACTTAAATCTCTTGTTTGTGTACACAGCCCATGATACAGCCAGAGCACATGAATGTAATGACCCTTCCACTCTGTGCTGTGACGTTTTTGAGTTTCAGAGCTAGATATTTTGGGGTAACTTGGCCACTGATTGCTGTCTGCTGCAGGGAGCTTTTTGTACCTCCCTCTGACAGCCAGTTTAAGGCAAGTTTTCCCTGTCTCTGAGCTGGAACCCTAAATGTCAAAGGCAGATCCAACCAAGCAGATGGCCGCTTGTACCAGCTCTTAAATAGCCATGAAAAAAATCACAAGAAGGAGGAGTGAAAACTGCTTCAATCTCTGGACTAAGGAAATGTGTTGCCCTGCTCTTTTCTGCATGGTTTCTGAAGGAGGTATAGAAAAACAATGCTGCCATGTTAGCCTCTCACTTGGCTGCAAGGCCTCAGGCTCTGTTCTGGTGAAGAAGGATTTAGATATATAGGTATGGTCTAAATAGCTGTCCACCTTCACTGTCCAGCAGAGCCCCACCACCAGCTCTTTCTTCTGCTTTTTAAAAGAGCAGAAATTAATCCACTTAAAGGAGTAGGATGGGTGGGTTTCCATGGAAGAAGCAGACCCTGCTAAGCTAGTGCCCACCTCCTAGCTGCCAGAAGACATTGGCAGAGCAGAAGTGATGCCCTGGCTGGTGGTACTAGGAGAGCTGTGACCAGCCAGGAGCAGAGCCACATGCATGTAGCTAAACCTGCCCAACCAACAGGCTGAAGTGCAATGCTGGTGGAACCCTGCTGCTTTGACCCTGATGCTCAGCACTTGTGCATGACATACAGTAGTGGGGTAGCTTGCTTTCCTGGTGCATACTCAAACATGCGCCCTCAGACCCATCATGCCTATCGGGTTAGGGCCTCTTTTCTGAGAGCTATCTCTCCCCTCCTGCAACCCATGGGAGACTTCAATGCCCAGCTCTGATTTCTGTGTTTTGCTGGGGCAGGTACCCACATTCCGTTATGAACACAGCCCTGGGTGCAAGGGTAGGCTGCAGAAGTTAGATGCAATAGTGCTGGTGCCAGGCTGACACTGCTCTGGGGAGGTGTGGGGTGGGCTGGGGGTTTTGAGAAGCTGATGTGGAGCCAGCATGAGCCCAACTGCATCACGATGAATTAGCAAGTAGAGACACTGATGAAACACACTGCTGGAACATGTGCAGGGCTACATGCTTAGCAGGTGACCTGCCCACTCCAGCCTTGCTTCCTGCTCTTAAATTGCAACCTTTAGCTCAATAACCACCACAGTTGTACTTTTTTTCTCTGCACAGACACAGGTTGACTTTTTCACCTCAGGCAGTTTAGGGACAGAAGGTGAAAGCAAAAAGATGCAAACAAAATATCATTAAAAATACAGGATGGCATTTTCATAGCACTGTTTATTCAAGAATGTGTGCTGCACAATTAAGATCACTGGTTCAAACATCTCACTTCACAGCAGCTGCAGCTGCACTCAATCACAGATGACACCCTGCTTGGTCATATGGTGCGGTTGTTTGCTGTGCCTAACTGCTTTCTCTGCTGAAGACTGGTTTGAACCACACTTCAACATATTCACGTTATTCTTACTGTGTAAATAAACAGCCTGAGGCTCACACTGTAACACCTTCCCTAGCATTGGAATTCATGAAAGAATAAACAAAAGCCAGACAGACCTCAGTCCTTGGCCCCTCAGCATGCTGAGCAGGCCATTTATCAGAGATGCCTGTGCATGGCAGCCACTACTGAAGGAGCAAAAGCATTTACAGAAAAATCCATGACACCCAACCCTAGGGTACAGTCAGTGCTGTAGTGGTTTTAGCACCTACCATACTTTACCTTCCATTTAGAAGTGATCTGTTGCAATTGCTGTAGTGAGGAAATGGCTTGTGACCTTCCTGCTCCTCGGGGTAGACTTAATGTACTGCAGGAGGACTTAGAATCATAGAATAGACTTCAGAAAACTCCTGTAAGTGTCCCTTCAGAGAAAGTGCATGAAACAGCTGCAGATATCTCGGCGATAAAAGGGCCTCATTCACACAAATATTCAATTTGAAGTTGTTATAAAGTGGGACTTGAAGCTGTCTCTACAGAATTGTATCTGGGTGTAGAAAAACAACTCCAAGCCTGCTCCTCCTTTGAGAGCCACACAGCTCTTTGGCAGCTGATGCCCCTTCCCCGTGCAGCATCCCTGGCTTGGTTCCCCACACAGCCTGATGCTGTTTTCTCACTCATGCCCAACACCAGGAGATTATTTGACAGCCTGCTGCTATTTTTACCTTGTAGCTTCTTTACTCAGCTGTCTCAATCAGCTGCTGCTTTGTTTGTCCTCTCCCTCTGCCTGCAAAAGGGCAAGCTGGAGACACTCAACTTTTGCTCTTGTTCCTGTTCTTTTTCAAGACTTCTCTGTAAAACTTGCATTAAAGTCAGGCTCTTCTTTATCCCAAACCTTTAACAACCAGGGCACAACACATTTGTCTTCTTGCATCTGTCTCTGCCAGCCTGACTGTGATAGAAAATGCCAGTTTCTAATGCTCATTCATACTCTAAACAAAGACAGGGGCAAGCAAACCTTCATTTCTCAAGACAACAGCTATGAACCTTAAATAAGACAGGGGAAGAAAATGATTCAGCAGTAACAGGAGGTCCCAATAACAGATGGCAGAGTAGACAAGCTCACTTGTATTTACTTGCACAGTGAGGTCTTTTGTGACAGTCTTCTGGTGGGGCTGCTTCACTTGAGTAGTAATTTTACTGGCTGGCAGGACAACGCTGCAACGAGAGCAGGTCTTTTGTGCATGGATCTTTACAAAAGTCACAGCTGTCTGTGAGTGGTTTTCACACTTCCAGATTGTATTTTGAGTAGACAAACATGTTTTTTGCTGAAAATTTTTCGTGTCAAGAAAAACTAATTTAGTTGTTCCTATAGCTGTGCTCTATTATACCTATTGCTAAGGATCTTTTCTCAGAACACATTTAAAATTAATCTGTTTCAAAACAGCATGCTTTCATGCAGATACTTAATTTAAAGAATGGCTTCATATCCTCCATTAAACAAGCTATTAATAGGACTTAGAAGTCAGTGACCTCTGCCTTTTCTTCTATGATTTAAAGAAATAAAACATAACAGAATGCAATTTTGCACATGCTCTAGGCTACAACAAATGTTATTGGATGTTGACTAATAATGCACAAGTTGTGAGACTAGGAGTAGGTGTAGGATTAGTAGCTTTCCTATAAGGCTGTGATTGCTAGATCATCATATATCTACATTATAAGGTATAACTTAGGTTAGTAAGCAGGAATAGAATATTCAGTAGCTCTTAAAATACTGTGTTTTTTTTCAGGTGCCTGGTTGGTGTTATCTCTGGCCTTTGTCAGACCCAAAGATTCCCCCTCTGAGGCAAACAAGGTACTGGCAGGTACTACTGCCAGACCACTGCTGCCATTTTACTGCCCTTCTGCTCTTTGCAAACATGCTACTCTTAATTCTCCCAGCACTGCACAGGTGCTATGCAGGGTGACCTTGAGCATGTATAACTCATTATGAGACTCACTGGAAATTTCATCCTCTACCAGTTCTTAAAAATTAAAGATGCTTTAATAAATGGTATGTCAGCCACAGGATAATACTCCAAGCTCTAAATTCCACGTGCAGTTGCAGCCATGTTGTAAGCATACCCATAGGTTCAACAGTTCCAACCCAAAACCAGCCAGGTCTATTCTCTTCTGGCTTGGCATGCTAAGGTTTGTTTCTGTCTCATTGTGGGTTATCCATCTGGTGTTACAGTCTTGGGAAATGGCTGAGAAGTAGCTCTCATGCCATGCTAGTCTGCTAAGCCTGATTACCCTTGGCCTATGTTATGGAAAGGTGTTCAAATCAGAGAGATAAATACCTGGGGGCTCAAGTCTTTATAGCTCCATGTGGCAGAGGTTTAATTTTCCTGCCTTCTTCTAATGATCTTTTTCCCCATATAATGTATGCTAGCAGAATACTTAAGAACAGTTAATAGCAGATATACCTGTATTAGTAGTTCTTATTTAAAATGTCACATGCTTTTCTTCCATGCAAACACAATGGTATGTTTTCTAACTTTCACAGTTTTGCTGCTTTGCAAACAAGTATCTTTAAGATTGTCTTAAGAACTCACTCTTCGGTGAGCTGTGAAAGGAAAAAATTGTCTATATGAAATTTTTGGCCACTTTTTAAAATACCCTGTCCTAGGAGGTAAAGAAAAAGCAAAATCAAATCAGAAGATGGTGCTAGGAAGAACATAAAGCCTTGTTCTATCAACTATCTGAAGTATACTTTTAGGGAGAGGTGTTCATCAAAACACCTTGATTGTAATAACCTTTCAGGTCAGGTTGACTTAGTCAGCAAAACCTAGGACACCGTATATATCTGAGTAGGAAGCAGAAGAAGAATGAATTCAATGTGTATGGAGGATGACTTTTGCCTCTTTAGGAAGACGGAGGAATTAGACCATGTGTTAGGTTTTAGGGCTGAGATGAAAAGATCTAACCCTTGTTACACTCTGTCTTGACCCATCCCTGCATGTGTTCCATTCAAGGTGGAATTTTGATGATATTTCAAGATACTGAAAGGCATGATTTTAGTGGTGAACAGATTTCCAGCTTTCTAATTTCCCTTGAAATGAGCACGGTGCCAACATGAATGTCTTGGGGGAGTACACAGGACTTATAGGCAGAGTTTTATGTGAGCAGTAAACATTTGGGTCAGTATACATGCACAAAAGAGTGTTGTAACGTTCTCTCAGGCCTTTTATTAGGAATAAATAGCTTAATAGGGGTTGTTCTGTTTCAAAACACTCACCTGTGTGTACATAGACTGAACATGGAACATTTGACTACCAAAAGGAGACTGTGCTGGAACATTATGAGTCCGTGATAACAGGAAGCTGCAATGCATAGTGATTTGCAGCCTTAACTACAGCAGTTGCAATGGGTGACAGCTGTAATGTTTAAGAAATATAGCCAAACAGAAATTACTGCATTTTCAAGGAGTGACACAGGACATAAAGCTGATAAATAATCCTTTAGAAATCTTCTACCAGTAGTGTTTTATTGCTATTATGAAACAGAATAATTCAATAAAATTAATCGGAAAAGGCAGGACTATTCATCTACAAGGGAGTGTACTGATATAGCTTATATTGCTACTAGTCAATCCCCAAAATTTCAGTATTCAAAACCATTTGAATTAGCCTTTGTAATTAGTCATTTACCATGACTATCTCTAAAATGCTGCTAACTTAACCAATGTATTTCAGTGACCTGTTCTATTAAAAAGTTTCCTACAAAGCAACAAAGACCTCAAGGATAAATATAGAATCATAAAATCATAGAATAGTTAGGGTTGGAAAGGACATTAAAATCATCTCCTTCCAACCCCCCTGCCACGGACAGGGACACCTCACATTAAACCATATCACCCAAGGCTCTGTCCAACCTGGCCTTGAACACCACCTGGGATGGAGCATTCACAGCTTCCCTGGGCAACCCATTCCAGTGCCTCACCACTCTAACAGTAAATAACTTCTTCCTTATATCCAATCTAAGCTTCCCCTGTTTAAGTTTCAACCCATTACCCCTTGTCCTATCACTACAGTACCTAATGAATAGTCTCTCTCCACAGTCCCTGTAGTCCCCCTTCAGATACTGGAAGGCTGCTAGGAGGTCTGCATGAAGCCTTCTCTTCTCAAGGCTGAACAGCCCCAACTTTCTCAGCCTGTCTTCATATGGGAGGTGCTCCAGTCTCCTGATCATCCTCGTGGCCCTCTTCTGGACTTGTTCCAACAGTTCCATGTCCTTCTGATGTTGAGGACACCAGAACTGCACAAAATACACAAAGTGAGGTCTCATGAGAGGAGAGTAGGGGGGAAGGATCACCTCCTTTGACCTGCTGGTCATGCTCCTTTTGATGCTACGCAGGATACAATAACCAAAGACTTTACAACAAGCATAGGCATTTTTTTGACAATATGTAAATTATTCATATTAATACATGTCATCAAAACTACAAACATAGCAAATAAAAAGTATTTACATCCTCATTAAGTAAAAATTAAAAAAACTATATATGAACAGCCACCAGAGGCTGCTAGAGACTGAACCTTGCACCTGTTGCCCTCCCCATTAAAAAGTTTATTGGTGTCCCTTGCAATGCTACTTGTCTTCAACAGCCAGCAGGTCTGTATTGCCTGATTTTCCTATGCAACAGGTAGAAGCATAATTAACTAATCATATTTTTCTGCGATAACCCTTAAGCAGCTTTTTCCTGAACAAGAATGTGAAATGAAGATTAAATTCTGCTCTGAACTATGCTAGTTAGAACTTACTATTCTAAATGTGTGCACCTGAGAAAGCACTGAAGTCCTTTGGCCATAGTATTATTTTGTAAATCATATGCAAAAACATGCAGGATATTTTTACCAGGGAGATAAAATTTCTACCCCAAAGACCTTGCAGTCTCCAAAGGTCTGAAAGGCATAGGTATTTTTCCTAAAGGTTAAGGGACTCATTTGTTGAAGGTGCATTGTAATGCTAGAAAATCAAATTTCACATACTATTAAACATGCTCTCCAGTCTTCTGCTGTAACTTTAAACCCCTCTGGCGTTAGAGGCTGTGGAGCTGCTAATGCTTTTCTGACTGAGAAGAGGATTGGAGTTTGTGGTTATACCAGAGGGCATTTTTCCCCCCTCTCTCTTTCTACTCCTTCACACTCCCTCAATCCTGTATTCAAATGGAAAGAGCAGTCCTCTCAGGTTAAAGTCAAGCCACCCACACATCAGATAAGAAGGTCTGAGATCTTGGTCTGTCCAGACAGCAGACATCCAAGGCTACCCCAGCACCACTAAACTTTTCTTGGTTGGCGCAATATTTTAGAGTAGCATTAGGGCTACAAAGAAAAATCATTTGGGAAATGCATGCAAACTGCAGATGGCCTCCAGGTTTTTGTCATGATGTAGAAAGGACATTAAAGATGGAGAATTCTCATACCAGAAATATTACTTCTGAGCTTAGATTTGTATTCATGCTGCAGGGAGGTGCTGGTTTCTCAGAATTATCACTCTAAGCCATATGGTGTCCCTTTTTGTGTATCTAGCAAGGATATAACTGTTAGATTTTAAGTTTCTGGTAGCCATGAACATTTTTAGTTCCTTTATATACGAGTAGATATATACAATGATACTTCAGAGCTTTCTTTATAATGATACTTTAGGGATTTCTTCTAAGCTCCAAAATAGTTATTGCATGTGTATTACAATAAAATAACTAAATAGCAGCAGATTCATTGAAAGTGGCATAGTGTAGGCTAGATTATTAGCATAGCTTTAAAGTTCTCTACTGTTGCTGCAAATGTCACTGTTTTCTTCTAAACAGTTTTCTTCCAGATCAGTACAGAATTACTTAATTTGATTTTAAACAAACAGTGGCAGCACTTTCTGTTAGTCTAAACGATAAATGACAATGACAACAATAAAGCATCCTCTGGCAGGATGGAATACAGGTTATGTTCATATACCACCAATGACTGTGCATCAGCATAAAACCATCTGCTCTCCTGTTTTGGTTCACAAAAGCTTAAACAAAATTAAGTCTACCAACTGGATTTTTATTAATTTGGCTATTGAAGTCAGAAAGCAGTAAGTGCTGTTTACCTTAAGAACTGAAGAACCCCAAGCTGAATAAATATGAATAAGGAAATATGATAAGATATGTTAAGAACATACACAAAGTTTTACCAGTTAAAAGCTTGTTTGGTGTGAAACATGCTCAACAAAAGCAATGCTCAAGTTGCAGTGTTGGTATTCCTGGCTGGGTTGCCCTTCTGAGAACTACCAGCAGCCATCTGCCCAGCTCCAGGCACTGACCGCAGAGTCAGTGTATCCACTGGACAGGCAGGGAACACCGGTTGTCAACAGTCCAAATGGGCTTGCCTAAAGCAGCAGGGATTATAGTCCCTCCTCATACCCAAGGAAGGTCAACTATGTCCCCATCACTCCCGGCAGGAAAGCTGTCCCACCAAATCTTAAAAAGGGGTTTCTTTTTTCAACTTTCTCAGACAACTTTATCAGACAGTGGTTCTGACTTTCACCCAGAGAATCATAGAATCATAGAATAGTTATGGTTGGAAAGGACCTTTAGATCATCAAGTTCCAACCCCCCTGCCATGGGCGGGGACACCTCACACTAAAACATATCAACCAAGGCTTCATCCAGCCTGGCCTTGAACACTGCCAGGGATGGAGCATTCACAACCTCCCTGGGCAACCCATTCCAGTAACTCACCACCCTCACAGTAAAGAATTTCTTCCTTATATCCAACCTAAACCTCAGCTGTTTAAGTTTCCTTCCTTAATGCTGCTCAGGAACATGTCCTCTTGCCATTTAAACTTGTTATCTCTTCTCCCCACACTGAACATGGAGAAGAGGTGATTCCCTGCTCCTCTGAAGCTGCCTTTTCCATATTTAAAGACTTTTGTCCCTCATGCTGTTTTAATTCTTCAGGCTAAATAGCCATTTATCTTTTCTCAGAGCCAACCTTCCTCGAATCTCTGGTTATTCCTTCCTCTAATCTCTTGACAATTGATCAGAAATGCGAAGCTGAAATCCAGAAGTACGTGAGCTATACATCAGTACCATGTATAGCAGGAGACTTTTTTTCACATAACACGCAGGTTTGACCTTTGTCCCTGTATGCCAGTCAGCTTTTACAGCAACCTTAGGTTGCAGACCAGAAAGAATGTGAATCAAAAATTCACAAATTATTTTATTTTGCAATTCTTTTATGTGTATTTACGTAGCTATTTTCTCCTAAATGTAAACCATTATATTTGTTCCTGAAATTTACTTTTTCATATAAAAGTATCAAGAACATTTTGAGCTCAAAATCTTGCATTCAGCAGAGTGGCTGGTGATTGTTTAGTCCCATTATCACTTTTGGTGTTGCCTGCAAATTTAATTTGAATACCCTGTCCAGTCACCTAGAACAGTAAAGAAAATATTAAACATTACCAGACTCCAGAGAGCTTACTCAGGATCTTCTTTCATTTTGGCAGTGGCTCATGAATAACTACAGTTTGATTCTAGTTTTACAGCTATCTTTGCTCTCACCCTCTTGTGGTTCCCCTTGTTTGATGATGAACATGTCTTTCAAAACACTACTAGAAGCCAATATGTGACATCTTTTGCTTCCCTTCTTTTTCCTTCCCTTCCCTGTTTCCATGTCACATAAGGCAATTAGATTTGGTAAAAGAAAGACTTGCCAGATTAATCCATGTTTCCTTTTTCATTCCTTTAAAAAAAAATATCTGTGTGCTTAGAAGTAGTTGGCTTGATGATTTCTTTCACTACAACTTTTCTGAAATTGAAACTAAAATGACACTTTTGCAAATCCCTGGCTTTTTTTTTAGCTTCCTTTTTTTTTCAGAAATATGGGCATTACATTTTCTTTCTTTACATGCCTGGCATTCGCCCACCTTCTGCAAATTCATCATTATAATTACTGATGACTTGTGAGATTCCCACCACCCATCTTTGGAAGCACACCAAGGGTGAAGTTCATCATACTAAGCAGATATTAAATACCATACTTCAACCATTTTACCCAACTGCGAGCTGAAGTCTTGCCTCTTTGTCTAGTTTATCTAGTGTGTATACTGCAGTCAGTTCAGGAATTAAAGATTATTTTTTTTTTCAATCCATCATATTAATTTTAAATGTAATTTTAAGAAAAGAAAATAAATCAATCATATCTAGTGTTTTATAATTAAGAAAAAGCAAACAAAGTAAGAGATGGACACTGCATCAATACCTTGAAACATAAAAAATGTAATGACAGACAGTTTTGTCTTTCATTGTGCATCCTGTTCAATACACAGAGGTCAGACTCACTCCACTGAAAAAGAAAGAGGTGCTACTGAAGGAGGCATGTCTTCCTGTTCACAGTGAGATGCAAGCACTTTTATTGTGCAGATAAACTGTTTGGTTGTCACCCTCAGTAACGCTGCCTTTTTTATGAATATTGTTAAAATATTCATTGGCCTTTTTATTGTTAATAATTCAAAATCTGATTTTAAGTCTTCTCCTTGTTCCAGCTGCAGCTATTTTTCACTGGAAAGCTCAAGTATATTTCTGCTCTGGGTTTATCTCCCTGACAAATTTCAATTGCTAAATACAGTTACCGGAGAACAGTTCAGAAAAATGGTTTAGAGCAATAAAAGTGTATCAAAAAATAGGTTACCTTTGCATAAAACCTATATATATATATTAAGGCAAAGGCCATGCATGAACAAATACCAGACTAAAAGGAAGCTGTAGTTATAACAGGCAACTTTAGCTCTTGTGACAGCATTTAACCACTTTAAAATGCTTTTCAGCACTATGGCTCCAAAGACCTAAACAAATGCTCATTTAAACAATCTACTTGCTCCAAAAAGCTTTTCTGTAACTGTTGTTTAAAAACTATAGAGAACAATGCTAGAGGGATGCAATCACAAAGAAAAAGTGTCCCTGAGCTTCCTGAGTATTATAAATACATCACTGTACTTTTTATTCCCCTTTCCATACACACCTTGGGGATAGACCCACCAGAACTTTGAAAAGTATCTGAAAACTCTTACAGAATGTTAATTTCATCTTCCACTGAGCATGGATGGTGCATATGATTGCATCAAGCCCAGAAGATCAAATGGACTCAGAATTATGAACTGAAGCAGGGTGTAACATGTGATGTCCATGCAATAACCCTCGCTATGTCTGAAATGGATTCCCACCCTCTAAAATCGTGTTAGAGCCACCAGTGCATTCAGCCATAGGCTATCCTTAAAAGCTACCATTGTTTTCTTAAAAACATTAAAAAATTAAAAATCAAAATATACCTCCCCCACTGAAATCATAAGGTTTTGCACTGAAGTGGTAACCAGCAGTCTCAACAAGGTCAGTTGCCTTTGTGTGAGGTTCTACATCTATGTCTGTACATATAAATTCATACTTGCACACATACACATAAAATTATATGCACATATGCACAGTTGTCTCAGTTCTCTAATGTAATGACAGAGAAAGCCACACTGCAGAAGAGGGCACACAGAGGTGAAATCATCTACCTGTGAGTGCACAGCAGGTGGTTACAAGAAACGGAAATACAACTCCATCTGTAGATTATGCTTGAGTGCTCCAGAGTTTATTATATCTCTTTTGTTTTGCCTTCAGGACATGGCTGGTTTGCCATATGAGCACCCATACTTTTGTTTGATAGAAGCTAACATTAGTATAGAAAGATGGGAAGATAAAGAGAGCTGGTGTAGATCTACCTTTTATCCACACTTGGAATCTGGAAGTGACTAGGGATATACACAAACTGAGGCGCCAGTGAGCCCTCCCAGGTCCACCAATTTTCATTTTCTAGAGTTTCCCCCATCCTTCCAGAGCCTGTCCCATTTTGTGCCAAAAGATGTCTTTATGTCTTTGCTGCTGTCCATGTTAGCATGACAGGATATATCAGATAATGAAAGGCAGGAAATTTCTTACTTCTTAGTGTGCTCTAAATATGCCAACAAGTTCAGCACTATTGAGATGTAGATGGTATTCAGGGGTACATGCGTGAGCTATGTGTCCTCAAAGTCTTAGCAGACAAAAGAGTGGGTTAAAGCTGGATTTGGTTACCCTTCTATCCTTATCCTTCCTGCCACCATAAATCTGTTTTGTAGGCAAACAGAAGAAAATAAAATATCTGCAGAGTTATTACCAAGAGAGAATATGGCCCACAACTTTGTCAGCTGTCAAAGTAATGATCCTGCTTTCTATGAAAACAAGCTTGTTACTGTCTATTTGGTACAAGAATAGTATGTGTGTTCCAGGGGGAAAAAAAGGAAGCCAGGAAAGGTTACAGGCCCAGCACTAACGGAAAGCACATTTGCACATAATACACTGGAGACATTCAAGAACAGTTCATTTTGATGTAGTGACAGGTCCTGTAATGTTGCCAAGGACAGTGTAAGTTGTTGGTCTCCTAGGCTGGAGCTGACATAGAGAAGTATTTCTCATAAGTAAATAACTTCATTGTGTAGCACAGGAAAAAAGAACCCAAAACATTCATAAAGCCACCAGTAAATGTAGGCTAGACGCTGATGTTTTGTAAGCCTTCTAAGCAAGATGGGAAACGTAAAAATAGGCCTTTACTTTGCACCTCCCTCACATGCACCTTTATTTTTTTTTCTCTCTCTCTCTCTGCTGGTCATGTAGTCATTTCAATCTGCTCAAAGGAGCCTTCAGAGAGTTCACAGGTGTTTCTTTTTCTGGCCTTTACAAAGTGCTAATAGTCAATGTTATAAAAACAGAACTAAGAAATCTGTACTACTTTGAGTTCAAAAGCTGTCTTGAAATTTATAGCTGTGAAGGACTGGGGAAATAGCTCAAAATAAGGTATGTTCCAAGCTCTCAAATACTTTCTGTGTGGATCTTTGCACTGAAACCTACATTTGCTGCTATATCTTAAAGTTATTTCAGCTATTTTGGCACCACTAGATTGATGAGTCAGTTATATGTAATAGCTATAATGAATAGAATACTGATTTTTAAAAGCTGCTCTAAAATTCAGTAACAGTTTTCAATCAAATTTTGTTGTTTTTTTTTTTTTTTAAGAATTATACCTCTGTATACAGCTCAGCTATTTGGCTTGCATAATGAAGGAAATGAAAATATTTGTCTTACTTAAGTATCTCTATATTTCAACTTGCAATCATTGTATGAGTAATAAGTATAAACACCATAAAGAAAATCACAAGACTGAGAAATGAGCCTCTTCTGTACAGATGCAAACTGGGGGCAATGCCTTAGAAATCAGAGCATGCTACTGTGAATGTCACCATTTTTCTTTGCTGCTTCTTGATAATATTAAGATGAATGCTTTAGCTTTTTTTTTTTTGGGGGGGGGGGGGGAGGTGGTGTGGGGGGTTGTTTCTTACTGAATAGTCTTGCCCTTTATTGCTTCCCTAAATCATGGTAGAAAGAAGCAGCACAGTGCTCTTGTCCACAACAGAGATAGCATGGCCATAGACCTCCAGATTTTAAGAGAGGTATGAAACTAACTTGTGCCTGCAATCAGCCTCTGTACAACACTGTCATAAGAGGCAGAGTTATTTATTGCTTGCTAAAGGAACAAGGGAATAATAGAAGAAACAGTAAAATTGTTGTGAAACAATTTATTGACTCTTGTGGAAATAACAGGAGGTAAGAAAGGTGGAAAGGTAGCAGTTAATGAAGGGGGGGAATAGGAGATGGAAAATAATTTTAACTTATGTATGGAATAATTTCCTGGTCTATGATATTGTCTGTCAGGAGAGGGCATCGTGCTGGATTTGATTTATATCTAGTACTCTTATACTTGGCCTTAGCAGTGATTTGAGCACCACAATATTAAGGTAGTATCTGTTTCCTGAGAGGTTACAGGTAGTATGGCTCCTGCAAAAGATAGGAGTTCCATTCCATCCAGCATATCTAGAGATGTATATTGCATTTATGGCTTAAAGCACTAGTGTGGGAATTTTTACACTGTGGCATAGACAGTTTCCTTTGTAAGCATATTTGATTTAAATGCATGAAGGCAGAATACAGCTGTTTGACTTTGTGGTGAATACAGAATTAACTTTCTGAAAAAATGCTGGTGAATGGATTGATTTGCTTGAAAGTTAAATAAAATATTCATTCTCTTAAATAATTCAGTACCTACTGTCAGCCATCTTGTTCATTTAACTTATGTTAACAATTAAAAGGAGATATGGATGATTCCAAATTTCTTTGAGGCCAAACCTGTGAATTTCTCTGCCTGCTGCTACTAACAAGTCCACTTTTGTCCTTACTCTGTAAATATGAGAAGCTTTCTTCACTTAAAGTAAATAACTTCACTATGTCGATTTGCAATTACACTCTTCCCAGAATGGCAGCTGTAGGCTATTGCTTCTGTGTGCACTTCTAGGTAAGGCATGGAGAATTTGTTTGGTTTTTTTTTTTTTAAGCCAGTAGGCAGTTGGATCAATGGTAAGAGTGGGGAAAATTGCCTTATGGGTCCCCAAAAAAGGTGATGCAAATCCATCTTGTGATTAGAGGAGATAGGATAGGATCCTGGAGCTGGAAGACATGAAGGAGAAAAGAAAGAAGGCACTGAGAAGCCTGTATAGATCCCGCACCACACAGTGGGTGGACAATTTCCTGCCAAAACAACCTCTGATACTGTCTGGATGAATCACTCTCACTTTAATCATACCAGAAGTTAAAGTGATGTAGAAACTGAATGATTTGGCAGAAGGTATAACAGTGTTGAGATGGAACAGGAACCAGGTTTGGGATATACTGCATGATCTTGGGAATTAAGTGGACTGCAAGAAACAATCTCCCTGCCTTTCCTGGAAGGAATCTGTTCCTGGGGGGTTAATAGCAAAAAGCTGCAATTTTGCTTGTATGTTTGAGGGACTTAGTTTTTTGTTATGTGTGCCATCTCTTGTTGCTGAATACAATTGACTGGTATTTGGGAAGTTGAAGTATTGCAACAAATTTTTTGGGGGAACTGCTTTCATAACTGCTCTAGGAAATGGGTTGGTTAATGGAGAGGAGAATGAGATTTTTACTATTGAGTGCTGTAGTGGGGCAAAACTGTGTTTTTGTAGCAGATTGGTTGAAGGGGCTTGGAATATATTTATTTTTTCACTGAAATGGCTTGTTATTGTGGTCAGAAAGAATTTTTTATGCTGCAATGGAAAATATCAATAAAAGTGTTTCCTGTACAGAAAGGAGAAATGAAGTGTTGGATTTTGTTATTAGTCTTTGTTTTGTCTGTTTGCAATCTAGTTATTCACATTCATACAAATCTGTAGTCTACTGGTTTACTGGAAGTCATTGAGAAGTTAACCATCCCCACTTGTTTTGGGGAAATTTTAGCTAGAAAACCAATAACCTATGCACAGATCAGGTTTCCTCAAAAGTATTGTTTTCTGTACCCTAAGATAACTTGGGCAGCTGGTATGTAAATTTCAATGCTTGCATACCTGAAAAATCTTTCAGGAGAGAGATAACTTACTTGTACAACAGCTCCCTTGCCAGATAGTTACTTTAGTTTTCATATGATCAAGATGGCCTTGCTGATGTGCATCTACTGAACAGTAAATTCACTTTCACAGAGAGCATAAGTTTCTATAGAAATTCTAACCAGCTTTTTCATAGCAAGCATGAGTTGCCTTTAGTTAAAAGCATTATATTTACACGTGATACAGTCAGAAGAAAAGCAACATTTCTGTCTTTTGTTCCCTCTCCCTTTGATAAAAATACCTTTTTTTTTTTAAAAAAAAACCTTGTTATTGCCTTTATTTCCTGTTTAAAAATAACAAAACAAACAAGCAAGGATTTCTCAAGATCTGATTTTTAATTATTTTTTTCTTAATGGAAATGTCCTACCACAGCTGTGTCCTGCAATGAACCTTAGTCAGTTGCTTAGGTTGTGCATACAGGCATTAGCACAGCAGGTAAAAAATTAAGGTAAGAGTCTGAAGTTTTGTAATCAGTAAAATAATGGTCACTCAATGACTCTAGAAATATCACACTGATTTGAAATGCAGTAATTAATTGTGTGCAATCTCACTTGTTCCATTCCTACCAAAGTTTAAAAAGTATCCTGTGTCTGCTCAGGAGGGTGTTATCTTCTGCTGAAAGTGTCGACTGGGAATCAGATTTTGATTTAGTTTCCTGGTAACACCTTCACACTCAAAATAGAGTGCACAAGATTATAAGTGTAAACCACTTTTTTTTTTTTTTAAAGATATGCTAATTAAATTCTAACAATACTACATAATATACTACAATATTATGTTGTTAAAAGAATATATAATAAATTTGGTATAACCTGTCTCATGACTCCATTGTTAGTAGCAGAAGAAAGTGTAAGCATTTTCTGATTCTGTGATTAGCAGTGAGGGAATACCCTTATAAAAGATAGATGTTGAATGAATTATGATAAATATAAAAATCACTGTACAGACCAAGTATGATAAATGATCATATAATAGTTAACACATAACCACTTAAAATATTTCTGCATTGTAACATACAAGGTAAAACAACAGTTTTAATCTTTTTCAATCACAGAATCTTTTATGTTGGAAAAGACCTTTGAGATCAGAGTCCAGCTATTAACCTGTCACTGCCAAGTCTGTCACTAAACCGCATCTCTAAAGGCTGCACCTTCTAAATCCCTCCAGGAAAGGTGACCCTACCACCCTGGGCAGCCTATTTCAATACTTGCTAACCCTTTCAATTAAAAATTTTTTCCTAATATCCAATCTAAACCTCCCCTGGCACAGCTCAAGGCCATTTCCTCTTTTCCTATTGCTTGTTACTTGGCAGTAGAGCCTGAAGCCCACCTTGCTAAAACCTCCTTTCAGGTAGTTGTAGAGAGTGATAAGATCTCCCTGAACGTCCTTTTCTTCAGGCCAAGCAAACCCAGTTTCTTCAGGCACTCCTCATAAGCCTTGTGCTCTAAACCCTTCACCAGTTTCTTTTCCCTTCTCTGAAAAGCTTCTCTTGTAATGAGGGGCCTGAAACTGAACACAATATTCAAGGTGTGATCTCACCAGTGCCAAGTGCAGGGGACAATCACTGCCCTAGTCCTGCTGGTCACACTATTTCTGATACAGGCCAGGATGGTGTTGGCCTTCTTGGCTGCCTGGGCACAAGCTGGCTCATATTCAGCTGGCTGTTGATCAGTACCCCTGGTTCCATTTCTGCCAGGCAGCTTTCCAGCCACTCTTCCCCAAGCCTGTAGTGTTGCATGAGATTGTGTGACCTAAGTGCAGGACCAGGCACTGGCCCTTGTTAAACCTTATACAACTGGCCTTGGCCTATTGATCTAGCCTGTCCTGATCCCTCTGCAGAGCCTTTATACCCTGTGTTATCTGTAAACTTGCTAAGGGTGCACTTGATTCTCTCCTCCAGATCACTGGCAAAAGTATTAAACCAGAATTGGCCCCAGTACTGGACCCTGGGGAATGCCACTTCTGACCAGCTACCAATTGAATTTAACTCCATTCATCACTACATCCTCCTTCTGTCCCTTCTTATAGATGGTTGTTATATTTGGTAACCTCCAGTCACCTGAGACCTCCCCATTTTCCAGCACAGCTAGCAAATGATAGATTGCATGTCTAAATGCTGTAGCAGGTCACTGACCACTTCTCTCTGGATTCTGGGGCCTTCATTTTGCCCCTTGCCCTTGTCTTGCAGCTCAGGGGGCTGGGTACCGAAAGAACAACTGGTCTTACTATTAAAGGCTGAGGTAAAGAATGCATTAAATATCCTTTCCCTCTTCCTTTGGGTATGGGGGCAAACATAATGACAATAAAGAATGGAGATTTTGAATGCTGTTGACCTATCACTTACGAGAATCAGGGATTGATAAATTTGCTTTATTGCAAAGATATATTTTATTTTCATATGTCTGTACAGATTGAACACTTTGTTCTTTCTCTGATAAATTTTTTACATTCAGAATGCCATTTTACCATTTTGTTACCATTCTGCTACATTTGGTAGACACTGTATCTACCAAATAAATGCTGACATGTGTATAAATCAGAATCAGACATCATGGAGGCTTTGATTCAGTTCACATCTACTTAGCACCAGAAGTAGAATATTAAGTTATTGGGAAGACAAATGCTGTGCTGTTTTCTCACTTGCTGTGAGGTCTGTAGAACCTCTTTCCACAGGCTAATTTCCACGTCTTCCAGCTGAGCCATTCTGTTTCAAAGCTGTGATGGCAAAACCTAAAAATCATCTTCTGCTGCCTTTTTTTTGTTTACTTAGACAAACAGGCAAAACAAAGAACAATTTTCCTTCTCCTAGCAAAGCACTTGAGTGCAAGCTTGCTTTACATTGACCTCAATAAGACTTAGAAATTCTTAACAGCTTTGATTCAGGGCCTTTGTTGCTAATCCTGTTTGAATGCAGATTTCTCATTGACTGGAGTGGTGTAGGAGAGAACTCTTAATGGCTTTTATTACAGAAATAACTTGAAACCCTGTAGAAAGATATACTATGCCTGTACAGCTATATTATCTTGGACCATTACTTAATTATGGCAGTGTTTTGGTTTTATAGTGGAAGCTACAGAAGCAGCTGTTTGTATTGCTCATGTAAATGGAAAATAGTTCTGAGTAGTGCATTATGTCTGTTGTGCTGGTTCTCTGGATTAGTTGCTTACATTTTCAGGTTTAAAGCTTGAGGACTATTCAAAATTAGCATATATTTCTTGATATTCTTTATTTCTGAATCTGATATTTACTTAAATGCTGCTTTAATCATATTTCAGACATTGGTGCAGTACAGTAAGCATAACTTTGACACACTTAGGTGAAAAATCCAGTGCTGTCAATGAAAACATCCCATGGCAGAGTGTATAATCCTGCTAAAAGTAGAAACGTATTACAGCATGATCCTGCTGGGCCTTGAGCAAGAATTAGTTAGCCTTGTCACCAACAGTAGTGTACAACTGCAAACAATGTGATTACTCAATACTCAAAGCTTTTTTAGAGCATTTGTCATGCTAGGCAGAGTAATACCTGATTGAATCTGCATTTTTCTTCACAGTGGCAGTGCAGTTTCAAGGCAAATACTCTAGCTGTCCCCAGTTACTTGAAATTGCTCTGTTCTTCAGGGCTCTTCTGGAGTCAGGGAACTAGTCCCTACGGAAGAAACTAAAACTCTGTTCCAGCAGCATCCCAATGTACTTGTAGTCCTCCTGTGGATATAAAGCTTTCAACCAGTTAGTGCTACTTTGGTCTGCTTGGTCACATGCATGGGGAGGGGATGTTCAGTCCTCATGATCAGATTAAATCTAATCTGAAGTAAAATCTGGAAGACTGTTTACTGACAATCAGTGGAATCACTTCATACAAGCAATTTCAGTTAGTTTGTTGTCGAAATTAGGGCTGAAAGCCATAACCAAGCAGTCTTTGTTACACGCAAGAAAGAATCTGCTCATGACAGTTGCATGCTTCTGCAGGCAGTTTAAAAATATGTAGGAAAATGTGTATAATGCCACTTCTTATTGGTTTTAGTGATTTGGTTCTTATTGTTTTGTTGGGTTTTTTTGTTGTGTTTTTACTCTTTGAACATTTAGTGAACTCCGTGACAAATAAGAATATGTGATAGTGTCATAGGAAATACAGCACAACTAAAACTTTTTGGTATTTTTTTGTTCACAGGACAGTAAATATACACTATCTTGATACAACCTGCTTTGAGCACCATTTCATATTGGAGAGCATCTATATTGCTTCATCCATTTTGAGGTCCCAGTACAAGAGAGGCACACACAGAGCTGAGTCTAGGGGAGCCCTGAGATGGTCAGGGCAGGAGCAACATTTGTGTGAGGAGATGGTGGTGGAGGAGGGTTGCTTAGCCCTGAGAGGGGGTGGTTGCATGGCCCAACATCTGCCTGTCCTCACCTATTGAAGGGGCTGACTGGAAATGCTATCTCTGGGAGGTTCAGGAGAAGCATCTCCAAAGGGTTGTGAGCTCCCTGGAATGCCACTCCCAAGGAGATCTGAGCAGGAGGCTGCGACACTGACCTCCCAGCTCTTGTCCCACCTGAATTATTATAAGGATTCTGAGATTACTCTATTTCACTGCCATTTATGAAAAGAAATAAGAACAAAGGTCCAGTTTGCAAGTAGTGACTATAGAGAATTTTCACCACAGCCATTAAGTATTTTCCGGGAGTGGATGTTAAATATATCATGTAACTCTATGCTTTTGTCAGTCCACTGACTTGCCTGGTGTTTTCAAACTTAATGCTGGACATAATCCACCTAGTTGTACCATACCTCTGCTGTCAGAATTTTTTTGAGATTAGACTTTTTTGTTCACATTGTATGTATGATTTGAGCTGTGAGTCATGTGGCATATTTTTATGCCATTTAAACATACAAGTATACATTTACATACTTTTTTACCTTAAAAGTGCCAGGATGTTTTTCAGTCACTATTGGTTATTCTCTAAATTATGCAGTCTGGAGACTTGAATAAAGATTGTCACTGATTAATAAACAAACACTTCAGCATGTGATTGAAGAGGTCTGAGATCACATGCTGGCCTTCAGTGTCAGGCTAGGTACTGGGGCCTGAGAGTCTATCTTTTGCTCCAAGGATAGAGGGAGAAATACTCTGGCTATCAAGCACAACTCAGGAGACCTTTTGGTACCTCCTGCAGTATCCATTTGGTGCTGTAACAGAGTCAGAGCCACTCAGTTGTGAAAATCCACAGGTGAGCTCTTTCATAGAGCTCACTATACGAACAGGCTAGATCCACCAAATGCCATAGCTGTGTGTGTTCAGTATGTGAAAGCTCTTGTCTTTCCATGGACTCATGGGCTTCCTGGGGGAGAGGTGCTGCTTCCCCATTACTCACCCCTGCTCTGAGGCCAAGACCCCTGTCACTTGTTCGGAGAACAGAAAACTGTGAGTTCTTGTAATTCTCTATGAAGAGAATTGATAAAAGAGGTAAAATATGCAAGTGTAGCTTATAGAATCATAAAAGAGTTAGGGTTGGAAAAGACCTTAAGATCACCTAGTTCAAACCCCCCTGCCATGGGCAGGGGCACCTCCCACTAAAACATGCCACCCAACGCTCTGTCCAACCTGGCCTTGAAGATGACCCAGGAATGCAGCATTCACAACTCCCTTGGGCAACCCACTCCAGTGCTTTACCCCCGATACAGCAAAGAATGTCTTCCTCATATCCAATATAAAGTTCCCCTGTTGAAATTTGAACCCATTGTGCCTTGTCCTGTCACTACAGTCCCTAAAGAAGAGTCCCTCCCCAGCATCCTTGTAGGCCCCCTTCAGATACTGGAAGGCTGCTATGAGGTCTCCAAGCAGCCTCCTCTTCTCCCGCCTGAACAGCTCCAACTTTCTCAGCCTGTCTTCATACAGGAGGCGCAGAGCAGAGCTTTCTGTTGTATTCTGCTCTGCTCCATTCCAATATCTTCTGTTCTATTCCATTCCATTTTATTGCATTCCATTACCTGCACTCACAAGTAGTACAATGAGGACATCCTTATTTACCCAAAATGCCAACGGAATTTTAGCACCAAAAGCACTTTCAAAGACACACATCAGAACAGTTACAGGTGGAAAGAGTACTTTATTTCTTTCTAACTACAGTTATTTATTTTAGTTCAGCTTAGTTAATTTGAGCCTGGTTTAGTTTAGACCCTAATGGTTTAGCTGGGCAAAACCCTCCCTTGCAGCCTGAGAAAGGAAAGGCAGGGCAGGAGCTGTGCCGCGGTGGTGCGAGAGCAGTGCAAGAAGAAGGCAGGCAGAAAGGGCCAGGGAAGAGCTGAGGAGGGCGGTGCTCAGTACTCCAGAGGACAGCAGCAAGTCCCGGGGCCAGGCTGGGGCCAGCCTGGGAGTCCAGAAGGCTGCCTCCCCCCGGATGCGGGGCACGAGGGCCACCTGCGTGGAGCACGAGCAGCTGCCTTTGGGACACAGTGAGCCAAAGGAGCCCCATGAAGGGGCTGTGCTCGGCTGCAGAGGAAGGCAAAAACCCCCAGGGACGCTTGCTAGTCCAGCCTGGGGGGAAAAAAGCCCTTCCCCCCCCAGCTGCAGGACACGAGGGGCCACCTTCGTGGAGCATGAGCACCGGGCGATAAGGCAGCCAGAATGGACCCAGGAGCCCTGACAAGTGGTCACGCTCAGTGCTCAGAGGAAGGCAAAAAACCCCCGGGGACCGGTGCCAATCTGCCCCGGGGGAAAATTCCTTCCTGACCCCAGTGCTGGCGATCGGCTGCTCCCTGAGCAGCTGAGCAAGACCTGCTCCCGGTCCACACGCTGCTTACGCCTGCAAGGGGACAAGGGGACACTGGCACTGCTTTTTCTGCTTCCACCAGGAGCCATCTCAGGGGCTTCCACCAACAGCAAAATGCCCTTGGCCTGATGAATCCTCGGAGCACGAATCCTTGCTGTGCTTGGCAGTGGGAGCTCCAGAGCACTGGGGGAGGGCACTGAGCCACATCTGCATCCTTTATCTTCTGGCTACTGGCACTCTCTCCCCAGCAGGTGAGGACAATGAGCTCCCCGATAACTGAAGCAGATTCCCTCGATGATGCTTTGAGCGTGGCCCCTCCAGGAGCTGCAACTGCAGCACAGAACCTCCCGCATCTTCGTGCAGCTCCAAGCGTTCCCTCCCTCAGCCCACCCCACAAGCAATTCCCGGGTGCCCAGCAGATGATGACAGCGAGCTCCCCGATGACTGAAGCAGGATTTCCATCCATCCGATGAGCTTTGAGCGTGGCCCCTCCAGGAGCTGCAACTGCAGCACAGAACCTCCCACATCTTCGTGCAACTTCAAGTGTTCCCCCCAGCAACCCCCTCCCCCCTCCCAGGAATTCCCCCGCTGCCCCAAGCACTTCCTCTCGGATGCCCTCAGGCTGCCAGCTCTGTCCTGCTGGCAGCGCCGGGCACTCTGGCAGTGGAACAGGGGAGGGCGCTGGACTCATCCTGCCCCAGAGCATTGTGATGCTGTGTTGCCGGGTGCTGGCACTATGACAGCCCTGCCCACTGCAGCCCTGCTGCTGCTGCTGCCCCTTTACCCAGCATCCTTTGGAGAACGGTCTTTGAGCTGCTGGCCCTGAAGCAGTGCCTGTGCCCAGGAGGCCCATGGGGATTTCCCTGCCCATGGTGGCCACACACTGGGCATCACTGCGGGGTGTCCTTGTAAATAAATCTGTGTCTTCAGACCGTATCCATAAAGGCTTTGATACCGCGTACAGTCATTTGACTGTGGCGATCCCAAAAGTGAAATTAAAGGGGTTTGGTCTCCATCTGCATGAATTCTGCAGAAACGTAGACGCCATACAGCATTTCCTCATCACTCCTTATCAGTAAACCAAGTGGCATTTGCTACTCCACTACTTATGATGAGGTCTTCTTCTTGGAAAGGAGAATTCAAGAATTCTATTCTGTGTTTTAGATATTTGCTTGTGTTTGTTAAGATTTATGTGCCTAGTTTGGGGGTTTATCTCTTGTATTTCGGCTGGAATGCAACACTTCACTGACTGATGCCTAATTCTATGTTCTCCAAATCTCAACAAAGTGTTTTGATCCCAATTCTGATTAAACTGTTTGGGCTGAGCAGGTTTTTCCTGAAACACTCGTGAAACACATGGAAGTGACTCAGCTCTGTAGAACATTTTTAAAACCCTCAGTGAAGTATTGTGTAAGAAGAACATGGAACTAGGAGAGGATCTGGTTTGAGACCATCTTAAGAACCTGAATGTGCACAAGTGCGTGGGACCTGATGAAATCCATCCACGGGTGCTGAAGGAGCTGGCAAATGAAGTTGCTAAGCCACTGTCCATCATATTTGAAAAATCATGGCAGTCAGGTGAAGTTCCCTAGGACTGGAAAAAGGGAAATATAACCCCCATTTTCAGGAAGGGGAAAATGGATGAGCCAGGGAATTACAGACCAGTCAGTCTCACCTCTGTGCCGGGAAAAATCTGGGAGCAGATTCTCCTGGAAGGCATGCTAAGACACATGAAAAACAACAAGGTGCTTGGTGACAGCCACCATGGCTTCACTAGGGGGAAATCCTGCCTGAGCAATCTGGTGGCCTTCTATGATGGGGCTATGGAACTGATGGACAGGGGTAGAGCAGCTGACATCATTTACCTGGACTTGTGCAAAGTATTCAGCACTAACCCATGTGACATCCTTGTCTCTAAGTTGCAGAGACATCAATTTGATAGGTGGACCACTCGGTGGATAAAGAACTGGCTGGATGGCTGCACTCAAAGAGTTGTGGTCAATGGCTCAATGTCCAGCTGGAGACCAGTAAGGAGTGGTGTTCCCCAGGATCGGTGTTGGAAGCGGTCCTGTTCAACATCTTTGTCAGTGACATTGACAGTGGGATTGAGTGTGCCCTCACCAAGTTTGCCAATGACACCAAGCTGTGTGGTTTGGATTATACTCTGAAGGGAAGGAATGCCATCCAGAGGGACCTTAACAGGCTTGTGAGGTGGGCTGATGCCAACTTTATGAAGTTTAACCGTGCCAAGTGCAAGGTCCTACTAGGTCAGAGGAATCCCAGGCACAGCTACAGGTTGGGTAGAGAAGAGATTCAGCGCAGCCCTGAGGAGAAGGACTTGGGGGTGTTGGTCAATGAGAAACTTAACATGAGCTGGCTTTAGTGTGCACTTGCAGCCCAGAAAGCCAACTGTATCCTGGTCTGCATCAAGAGGAGCGTGACCAGCAGATTGAAGGAGGTTATCCTGCCCATCTACTCTGCTCTCGTGAGACCTCACTTGGAGTATTGTGTGCAGTTCTGGTGTCCTCAACATCTAAAGTCTATGGAACTGTTTGAACAAGTCCAGAGGATGGCCATGAGGATGATCAGGGTGTTGGAGCACCTCCCATACGAGGACAGGCTGAGAAAGTTGGGGCTGATCAACCTGCAGAAGAGAAGGCTGTGTGGGGACATAATAGCAGCCTTCCAGTATCTGAAGGGTCCCTATAAGGATGCTGGACAGAGACTCTTCACTAGGGACTGTAGTGATAGGACAACTGGTAACAGGTTCAAACTTCAACGGGGGAAGTTTAGATTGGAGATAAGGAAAAAGTTCTTTACTGTACAGGTGGTAAGGCAGTGGAATGGGTTACCCAAGGAAGCTGCGAATGCTCCATCCCTGGTGGTGTTCAAGGACAGGTTTGAAGGAGCCTTGAGTGACATTGTTAAGTGTGAGGTGTCCCTGCCCATGTTAGTGGGGTTGGAACTAGATGATCTTCAGGTCCTTTTCATCCCTGACTATTCTATGATTCTATGATTTGATCCTGAGCCATTTGCCTTTGCTGAATTTCGTCTGTAAAGAGGATTTTGTACTAAATACAGAAGGGAACTACACTGATGCTTTCGTAACTGTAGAATAGCAAGGATTACAGTGGAGCTATATGTATCCAATCATCCTGTTTGTCTGGTCTTTTTCTTTCTATCCTATTTAGTTTGCTTTAGAAATTCCAATATTTAATCAGGGTTTGCTTTCTACTTCTACTAAGTTATCATCTTTGATATTTGGGAATATATATGTGGGTATGATTTTCTTACCAAGTGCTTTTCCTGCCTCCAGTCATTCTCGAGTTTTCTACAGTCCTTTTTTTCACATTAACTTTTTCTTCTACTGTCCTTACAAACACCCTTGGAGTTGTGCTTGGTACTTCCTCATACTGTATCACACAAATATGCAGCTATGTTGGTGACCACATAGGTATATGGAAGACTGAAGTCTAAGTAATGGTGTACTCTGACTTAGGCTGGCAATGTTATTAAGTCAATTGGTTGCCTTTTGCCTTGTTTACCCCTTCCCAGCTTCTAGGCAGAGTTCCTTTTCCCTGTGTGTTTGAGTGTTAGAGTTCAGCTGGAGACCACCGCCTTTATATGAGCATTAGTACTATATACATCTTCCAATGGGCACATAAGAGAAAAATCTTTAAGTAGAAGAAAAAGGAGCACATTAGATACATCAGTGGTGCAGTTTTGTGCATGTAATCTCTGCTGCTTTTCCACCTGGAAAATAATATAGCAGAATTGGAGTAGGTTTGTGGTTGTCAAATAAAATGAAAAATGAGTCAATGGAAATAGCCAGAAAGGAGTTTTATATTAGGATTGATTACTTTAGAAAAAAAACCCAACAAAAATAAACAATAACAAGCTTGAAAAAATACATATAAAATGACAAATGACATTGTAAAAGGAAAGTAGGAGCTTCATTTCTTCTGCTCTCACTATGCACAAAAGAAGTGAAAGACTGTCAGATGAAAAGCAGGAAATTTCAGGATGATAAAGGTAAGCACATCTCCACACAGTATGCAACTAGAGTGGAGAAGCATTACCACCGGAAATTAAGGCCAAAGCCTCTATTCAAGCAGTCAGTATAGATATATAGGTATCAAGGGTATGATGATAGCATTTTAGAAAAGGACATTAATCCTCTTCTATCAGGACATAAGACATCATAGCTGTATCTACTAAGGTTTCCACACTGTTCCTGCTGTATATTTCTTATACTTCCTCATGCACTGTGATCCTTTAAGAATCTGAAGTCCTATGTTGTGAGGTGCAAGTGAAAGCCAGCCTTCTGCAGTAATCATATTTATGATTCTGTTCTTTGTGTTTTATTGCTCATACAAATGCCTCTTGTTGTTGCTGAGGTGCAGTAAGTACAGCTGCATTTCTTAGTGGTGCTGATGCACCAGCATTTTACTGAAAAAGAGTTCTGCTGCTGTTTAACCTGCATGCTATGAAAATCAAGTTGTTTTGCAAAGGCTGACTCTCCTGAAAGACAGCTTAGATTAGCTGATTTGAAGCCATGTGCCTAAGGCTGCACGCAAATGTGAATTCAAGATTTTTCTGTATGGCCCGCCGCACCCCCCCCCCCCCTCCAATCTATTCTATTTAATGTTCTCATTTGTTCCTTACTGTATTCATACATTTGCCAGAAGATAGCAGCTTGCTTTCTGTGCACTATGCTCCGAAAGTTATGAGAAAGAACATGCATGAGATTTGCTGTTAGTGCTGTTTTGGTTTCTAGAAATAGAAAACCATTCACTACCAAAGGGATACAAATAAGTATTTCTCCTTTGCTGTGTGATTGCCATAATCTTGACTCCACGACTTGAAAATTTTTGCATTTTTTTCTGAAGTCTGTCTCTAATTTAAATTTTGTGCAGTTTAACTATTTAATATTTAAATATTTTATATAAAGTTGAAATATTAAATGAAAGCCACATGCAAATCAGTACCAGAAGAGCCCTGCGTTTCTTCTTGTGTTTTGTTCTGTTATCTGTGAGCTGCTGTTTTACTGTCTTGGTCTGATTTCTGTATACCTTAAAATACCGCAGAAATGTGAGTTATAATTAAAAATTGTATTTGTTTTCAGTAATTTTCTGGAGGTAATCTTGTGCTGCCCTCCTCCCCTTCAAGGTCTTTCTTCCTCATATTGCATAACCAGAACTGTCTTCTACAGGAGAAAAGTAACAATCATCAAGCTACCTTGTTTACAAATGAGCATTGCTGGTACATTGGTCAGTGCTGTCACAACTACTTGTGTTTGCTGAGGGTTCCTATAAGTTCAGTTATAGCAGAAATACCACAGTTTTTTGGTTTGAGGTTTTTGTTTGTTTGTTTGTTTTTCTTTTTCTTGAAGATTGACTGTCAAGAGGAACATTTAAAAGCTGCATAGTTTTCCATCTGACAGTCAATTGCAAATGCAAAAAGAGCACACGCAGGGGCATTAGGTATGTGGAGTGCTGATATATTAGCAATAACATGACAATAGCAGTATATTGGACAGATTTTTATTTGTAAGGCTTCTACAAGTGCAAGGTCAGAAATAAACTACCAACAAGAAGTCTCCAGTATAGATGAGTGTGGCTTTTAAAAACATCTGATAAAACAAATTATAGATGCAATCTGATATGTGATATGTACTATGCTACCACTTGTTCTCCAGTAATCTCTTTTGTTGTAAGTGAAGCATAAAATATTAAGTAGAATAAGGCTCTGAAGTTCTTGAACCATATCTTTAGAGTAACAATTTAAGATGATAGATAAATTCTCTTTCCCAGTCTAAAAAAACCCTAGCTGAGTCATGTAAAAGCAGTAAATGCTAAATTGGAATAGATAAAGTCAAAGGGCAGAAGTGTAAGCATTGGCAAGTTATCCGGTGTCCACTTTTGTTGTTCTCTTTTTCAAGCGGTCCTGATGTATGATTTTTCAGATACATGGAAAGAAAGCTTACTGGAATCAGAAATACATGAAATACAAAAAAGCTTCTCAAGAGCTAACCCTTGAGCTGAAAAATTAGGTTGTGCAGAATATCTTAGAATCTGGGATTTTAGAACAGACTCACTGGAAAGAAAGCTATTTTTTAGCATTTGCTGACAATTAGGAAACAGGTAAGTAAACCCAAGTTCTTAATCTGGAAAAGAAAGAGGAACAGTTGTTTTTGGCTCAGAGTGCACATAATGATATTCACATCTTCCGTGTTGCTTGAAAAGAATCACATCTAATTGAGTGCATGTCTAGCATTTATGTTCTTGAAGTAAGGACTCTATGATCTGGAAGAAAAGATGGTGATCTCATCCTTCTAATAATAACTTAATAAATAATAAATTATGCATCATTTCCCTCTGATTATGAATTTCAAAGAACACACTTCTGTGTTGTGTTTGTGTTTATTATGTTACATTGCATTCCTCTGAGTACTTTGCAAGCAGGTTAGAAAGTCAACTATTAATTATTAGTATTGTAATTAGAGTAATCATCATAAAACTAAATATCATGGAGAATGTAGTGAGTAGAAAAAAATGGGACTGACTGTAGATCCCAGTTCCTATAGAGGCAGATGTTCCTGTCCTGTCTGACAGCAATTTTTTTTTGGTGACTGGCTGCCGCTTTCAACACATCTCGAGAATTAAGTATATAAATCAGCATGAGTGGTTATGTTGTTAAAACATAAGCGGAACACAAAATGTTTGTTCTATCCCTGCATTTTACTGCTTCTAATCTCTCCTGCTCCCATTTCCTCTGATAAATGCACAAGTGATGATGTCTAAAGTCTGTTCAGTATCAAAGGCTTTGAGTTGCTGCACCCATAATGTTTGGGTATTGCCTCAGTCTTTCCTTTCCTATTCTGCTCAAATCATTCCTTGCTCTATATGGTGTCAAATATGAAAAGGCTAAACTTTTCTCAAGATAACTAGAGAGGGGTACCTCTTAATTTGCAAATCCCAAAACTTCAGTTATCTTGAAGTACATTTCTTTCAGAGGGTAGCAACATTAAAGATTTCCAAGCAGGGAAATAGGAAAACAGACTATCAAATATCACAGGTTAATCTGGAAAATCTCAAACTCATCCCAAAACTACTACGGAAAACACTAGTTTGGAGGCTAGTCAAGTCTTCATATATTACCTTAACATCTTGCCTTACAAGTCTTCCTCAAATTTTTGTAGAACAGCCTGGAATTCTTTGATCCTCTGGCACACGGGAAGAAAGCGTCTGTAGCAATAATGTTATAGCTGTGATAGTGTCGAAGAATGTCATAGCGGAAATACGCAGATCAAATACCTCTTGTTAGAGCAACTTTTATCATCAGAAAAACTTTTATGTAGTCAGGAGATTCAATAAGAGACTTAGATATGGGGACTGTTGAATCAAACGTGAACAATACGCAAGTATATCTTAATTTTCTATTAATTTGTTACAAATGGCTATATATTAATATTTTAACTTAGTGTCTAATTATTTGAATATGAAATGTAATTAAAATTAAATATTTTCAGGAACATGAACACAGTCCATGAGTTCTTACCTATTTTCTTAACAAAATGCACATGAAAAAAAGAATGGATGATTCGACATTCAAAAAGTAGTACCCTTGGCAGGTATATGCCTGTCTGCTCTGCTTCTCATAGCTTCAAGATACTACCACTTGCTTGCAGGGCAGTGACTTCTGAATCCTTTTGTAGCTCAGAACTCGGTGGAAAATATGTGCTTATGCCAAAGGCAAGATACTGCTGAACAGTGATGCCTGTGTCTGAGGTCACACCTGCTAAACCTTAGTGTAGACAGTGAAAGAAATTAAAGGAGAAGGTGTGAGGTTTCTGTAGGAAAGGATTTGAGCCCTGGGTTACTTTTAAAAACAGTTTCCTGCAACTAAGCAAGGGGTTTGGTGTGTCTCTTAGTTTCTGGAACAGCTGAAATCTAGCCCTTAATTACTTGCTCTCAAGAATGCTGCTGTGTGACTCAATGTGAATTCACTGCAATGCAGGTAATGATCAATATCTGAGCGGGCATAAAAACCCCAGGTTCTTGTTCCAGGAAAATCATATTTGGTGTGTCTGTGACCCTTGCTTCTGCCACAGAAAATGTTGTCCTGACATGCCTTACAGGGCAATTTTCATTCCCTTACCTTCCTTGATTTCTATGCATCAGGGAGGCAGGAGGGACCCCTGCAGAGAATGTCTCTTCCTTGAGAGAAGACTGAGGATGCAGTCCTTAGTGGGAACATGTACTGGGTGGGAGACCCATGAAGAGCTCTGGGAGATCTCTGAAGGGGGAAAGAGCAAGAACATTGAGTGCAAGGGGAAAGGGGGCTGTACTCTGAGGTCCCAGAATTTTGGGGAACTTCACTGCCTGTTTGAAGTGGTCCCACAGTGTGGCATCATGTTCTGCTCAGAGAGAAAGAAAGGTTCAGTATGGTATGGGAGTAACATTTTCTATATATTTGTTTGGGCAGCAATAAACAGTGTGAATGTCTGACTCTCATGTTGGTATTATTATTCACAATTATTATTGACAAGGCAAGTAAGGAGCCATGGAAACCAAGGACAGTTTATTGAAAGCTATTTTTGCCCACGTTGTGATTTCCCCTCCCTTTCCTTTTATTTTCTTTCTGAAAACATATAACCTTTTCCAGTACAATTGATTCCTCTTGATCAATTTCCTCCTCATACACAATACTGCCTTAGTAACCTAATCAGCCAAGAGAATCTTTTCCTGTATTTTCTGAATCATAATCTGTGCTACTAGATAATTTTCTGCAAGAAACAAAAGATAAATCTGAAAAGATGTTAATCTTTGGAAGATGTTGTACAGAAAATGTGTTCTTATAATGTTATAATATGGTTGTCTGTTTATGCTTGTGGAGTTACTTATGAGCAACCTGGAGAGTTTTGCTTTGATATGTAAAAGTATTTTGGCCTGTGAAATCTTCTGAAGTGTGCAAAAGAGTGTGAATGGAATAACTCCTGCATTAGTGAGGAAACATGAAAGTAGACTATGATCCAGTTTGCTTAAATCTGTGCAAGTGATAAGAAGAAATACCCATGCTACCTTAGGCCTGATAAGGAAACAGAGTGCCAGCTGGGCTCCTGAGCCCAGTGGGTTTGAGCACAAAGCGTGTTGGAGCAGGGCCATGAGTTAGGAGTCCATCAAATAAGACCATTCAGTGTTGCATACAGGTACTGGTACATGTCCAGGTACTGGAGAGCAGTGAGGAATAAATTATTCCTTTGACTTCTGCTCTGATTAAAATTATCTGCCAGAGTTTAAGGTTTAGATTTAAACTAGAGAAGAGAGATCTGCCTAGCTCTGCAGAGCAGTGTGTCTGTGCCTGCCAAATTCCTCCAGATAATTCCTCCAAGTACAGACACACACCTTAACAGGGCATGCTTGAGCTGCCCAGTGCTGAGGTTGCATGCTGGTGCTCTGCCAGTGTGTGAACTGCAATCTGCTTCTGAAATGCTTGAGAATGCTTCTGGGTGATGAGTGGAAGATAAATTGTATTTCTATTGATGTTTTCTTCCTAGCTAAGGGACTGTTTATAAGGTACTATCTAGGCTGGATATGAAAAGTTTTAATCTTTCATATTATCAGTTGACAAACTCTGTGTTCAGTGAGAAAAGCTAAACTAGGGCTGGAATTGTATTTGCAGGACAAGACAGTACAGAAAGCATTTCCCATCAAGTGTAACAGCTTAATTTTGTCTATTTGACCTCTTCTTCTGAAATGGGATATTTCTATTATTGTTCATGCATTTGAATGCATACATATTATCTGATGATTGGGAAAGGAAATTGCTTTTGGTAGAGCAAGTGAATAGAAAAGGGTAGTGAAGAAATAAGGGACTACCTACAGATATAATGGAAAAAGGACATTGCTGTGCGCATGGAGGGGGAAATATTTAACAAAACAAAAAAGAAACACAACAGAAAAACTGCATAAAAAGACCCCTGTACCACTGGAACTGGACACTCTGAGAGTGCTGGGAGAAACTGGATTTGTATTCAGCAGGAAAACTGTGCACAGGCTGAAAACAGTATTCAGCTTGAATAAAAGGTGTTAAGGCTAATGACAAGTGCAAAGAACAAGATGATGTACCTGGGGGAGGAGAGATCAGATATGCTTCTGCATTTCATCAATCTGGTCAAAAGACATTAAAGGATCTAAAGTCCATTGTGAAAGTTATATAGGCAAAGGTGTGTGGCATGGGTTCAGCTGAAAGGTCAGATAAAGATCAATTCTTAGAAATGCTGCAAAATAAATAAAAATTATGTGAGGTTGGAACTAGAAAGTGATGGAAAACAGGGAGTTCAAAAATGGGAGATTACAAGCACAGCTGAGAGCTTTATTACGAGTAATGGAGAGGAACAAAAGAAAGCTTACAAATCAAGACTTCTATTAGTACATATGGACAAATATGCTATTTTATTCCATGAGGTTCTTATAGGCCCAATATGTGAAAAAGTAACTTTCTGTATTTAATAAAGTAAAAAATAAAAAATAGCAATACTTCAGCTGGCTGTATCAATACTAGCTTCCTTATCTTGTTTTGATTTGTGTAGGTTAGGCTATATGCTAGTAAATTAAATACCCCTAGGGCAAGGAATATGACCCCTACTGGTCAGATATTAGAGTAGTAGCCAGGATGGTTTTAGCACATGGCCATCCTACTTTGGAGAAGGAGTCTTTAGCGACCACAGGCCATTCCATCCCAGCTGTCCCCAGTGCAAGAGAATGGTCCTATGTACATTCATGTAGGTATAGCCAGAGTACCATGGTGCAGACAGCACACACAAAAAAAAAATTGTGCTACAAAGCACAATTTTTTGTTGCTGTTTCTTACTTCAACTATTATGTTATGACAGTGCATTTAGCTTGCTGCAAATTACTTCCATAGGACTGCTGGGAAATATAGAGAAGTTTACTGCTGTGTTGATGGTGTGAAGATTAAGAAATAATGTCTTAACATAGAAGAAAGGAGGGTTGGGCTAAACATCAGAGAGATTTCTCAAGCTCAAGGTAAGCAGATCAGGTAGATGACATTAGAAAAAGTACAAAAGTACACCAGGGATTTTTTTTTTTTTTTAATACATCAGGTATGTATCTGCTAAGCATAGATAAACAGTATTTGGACAGAGACTGATGACTTCCAGGTGTCTAGTCCACTCTGTGGACAACAAATCCATGCATGAATGTTAAATAGAGAAGGTAGGCTTGTGCCCTCAAATATCTCTAGTGTCCTAACAAACTAGGAGAAGATGAAACAAATGACCAGAGTTGTGACCAGGCTTACATGGTTTCCTTACACTGCTTATCTTACTGTCACTGTAGTGTGTGTGTACAGCACTCAGCATGACAGACTGTTTATGAGACACAAGAGGGCTTTTTTTGTTTGTATGTTAGATCATTATGTTGAGTATAGCACACTTGGTTTCTAGCAGAGTTGGATAAAGTAGAAGAGAAAATCACTCTATGTGATCATATAAATACATACTATTTCATAATTTACAAGCTGGATATATATATATATATATATATATATATATATATATATATAGTATCCTCTGAATGCTTGACGTAGCAGCCTTAACATTCTTTTCCATCTTGCACTTTAACATGATCTCCTGAACATACCCATAACTTCATTTTATATAAAATACCCTCCAAATTCTGTAAATTCTATTGACCTCTCCAGGTATAACTTCCAGTTTAATGATACAAAGTTGGTAATACACAAGATAATCAGAGTGGGTCTTTGTACTCATCATTACCACTAGTAAAGGCACAGTCATTCCATGCATGTCTACTTCCTGAGCATAGAAAGAAAAAAGCCTGGAACTCAGTAACTGTAATTTAAAATCATTCAATACTTACACATTTGTGTTTCTGATTGGGTTCTGTTTTCTACCTAGTTGCTGCTTTTTTTCTCTTGTCCAGCTTGTCAGCTCTTACTTGCTAACTTCTCATATTTCAGCTCCTTGTCTCCTGATTTTTTTTCTTTCTCCTTTCTCATTATATCATTGCTATATCATTTTCTTATTAGCTCTTATTTTCTCCATGTTTTTTGCTACTCAATTTTCTGCTTACACTCTTATACCCTCTACATTTCCATTTGTTTCACATGGAAAATATGTAAAAAGGATGTTTTTCTTCTATGTACAGAAAAAACACATTTTTGTTTTTCACTTTCTTGGACTGTTACTATGATTTGCCACTGTTTAAAAAGGACTGTATACTAGCTGGTACTTTGTAAGTAGCTGAAGACAGTTGTGACAATTATGAAAACAGGGGACACTAGGTTTGCAGTTCTGCCTATGAAGATATAATTCTTCTAGACTACACTTTTGATTTAATATATGAAAAAGTATGTTAGCAGAAGTCCAGAATCTCCAAATTGACATCCATCTGCAGAACAGAAAACATATTCCATCAACATCTCAGGCTTATTCTCCAGAGGACTACAATTAGTCTGGCTAGTTATGAATTAACTGTAAAGAACAGGATGGGTCAAAAGGGTAGAGCCCTGAATGATGGCAGTACTGGCATCAGATATGTTTACAATTATGCGTTGGAGTTCCAGCTGTGTGTTATCTTCACATCTCTTTCAGGGCTAAATTACTTTTACCTCTGGTTTGGATGAACGTTTTGCATGTTATTTCTTTTAAAAGACTACAGAGAAAGCCTGGAGAAGAGAAGGCTGCGTGGAGACCTCCTAGCAGCCTTCCAGTATCCGAAGGGGACCTACAGGGATGCTGGGGTGGGACTATTCATTAGGGACTATAGTGATAGGACGACGGGTAACGCGTTGAAACTTAAACAGCAGAGGTTTAGACTGGATATAAGGAAGAAATTCTTTACTGTTAAGGTGGTGAGGCACTGGAATGGGTTGCACAGGGAAGTTGTGAATGCTCCATCCCTGGCAGTGTTCAAGGCCAGGTTGGATGAAGCCTTGGGTGATATGGTTTAGTGTGAGGTGTCCCTGCCCATGCCAGGGGGGTTGGAACTAGATGATCCAAAGGTCCTTTCCAACCCTACCGATTCTATGATTCTATGTCACCTGTGTCAGAAAGGCTCTAGTCTAGGAGGGGGATGAAGGCATTGCTAGAAGCAGGCAAGTGAGCAATGGGAGTCAGAGTCTCTATCAAAAGTTAGGTGATGCACATCAAAGCGCCTTGCTGGACTGAACCAGTACCGTATTTCATAAAGGTTAGGGAATGAGCATCAATTTGTAGAAAAAATTGAACGCTGTTCTTGTGGTATTTCAGAAAGTGACTTGAAGGTCACTTTCTCATTAATGGTCTTTGTCCCAGAAGGAATCCAGTTTCCTTTCCTATTTTTTGCTAGCTGTCATAGCAAAACAGCAACACTTTCTTAAAGCAGTCTACTTTCTTAAAGACTTGTGCATTCAAACAGAAGCTGGAAATTAAGCATAAGTGATTTTAGTTTGTCATTTTAGATATTGTGTAAAATGTTTATACTTAAATTTTTCAAATATGTTTGTCATAAGGAAACAGTTAAGACAAATTAAGCTCACGTGACAACTATCATCTGGCCTATAACCTCGTCTTTTGGTGTCTGATGCACCATACTAGAAAGACATATGCTGCTATTTTAAAATAGCTTTCACCAGCAACAAATATTTAAAGCAAATTTCACCTTTCTATTTATAAATTAAACTTATTTTATTTTCACACACACGTTTTTCATCTTCGTATGTACTGGTACCTTTGTTCTATGAAGCTGTGTGCCACCCCTAAGGTTTTCTGAAATAACAGTACTTGTATTGAATATCTAGACTGTGGCAAAAAATAACTTTCTTCTGAAATGGTTGCAGAACTAAATTAATGAGCTAGACATCCTCCTTCAAAAGATCTTAACAGTTTCCTGGAAAAGACAAGGGTTTAAATGTAATTCAAGGAAATTATGTTGTAAAACTTTCTGATGATGGAATCCTGCACTTTCTGGATTTCTTTACTGATTTCCTCTGCAGACATGCTGAAGATTGCCTGTGAAGATCATCAGCTCAACAGTAACCATGTAAAAATTGTGAGTTCTGTTTCGGATGCAGTAGCATATATCAACCTTTTCATTGTTTGTTTGTTTGACTCATTGGACTTGCCAAGCTAGCATTGATTAGAGAGACTGAAATTGTTTGGTTTATTTTTTTTCTTACAAATCATTGACAATATTATTTACATATTTCAGTGAGGTCATTTGGACAAGAATGTAGAGGTTATAGTATTAGCATACTCCAAGCAGTTTAGACAGAACAAATAACCCAGTGACATAAATCTGGATAGAACTACTGAAGAATAGTTCACTGTCTGGCTACAACATTTGAATTGTGTTATATCAGGAAAAAGAGAAGTCACATTGTGCTTTTATCCAGAATATATAATAGAAATGTGAATATCAGTATTAATGGCTAATAAATTAATAATGAACTGGTACTCTGTGTAACAAAAACAGAGATTTCTTGAATTCTCCTTTCCAAGAAGAAGACCTCATCATAAGTAGTGGAGTAGCAAATGCCACTTGGTTTACTGATAAGGAGTGATGAGGAAATGCTGTATGGCGTCTACGTTTCTGCAGAATTCATGCAGATGGAGACCAAACCCCTTTAATTTCACTTTTGGGATCGCCACAGTCAAATGACTGTACGTGGTATCAAAGCCTTTATGGATGTGGTCTGAAGATACAGATTTATTTACAGGGACACGCCGCAGCAATGCCCAGTGTGTGGCCACCATGGGCAGGGAAATCCCCCTGGGCCTCCTGGGCACAGTCACTGCCTCAGGGCCAGCAGCCCAAAGGCCATTCTCCAAGGGATGCTGGGCAAAGGGGCAGCAGCAGCAGCAGGGCTGCAGTGGGCAGGGCTGTCATAGTGCCAGCACCCGGCAACGCAGCATCACAATGCTCTGGGGCAGGATGAGTCCAGCACCCTCCCCTGTTCCACTGCCAGAGTGCCCGGCGCTGCCAGCAGGACAGAGCTGGCAGCCTGAGGGCATCCGAGAGGAAGTGCTTGGGGCAGCGGGGGAATTCCTGGGAGGGGGGAGGGGGTTGATGGGGGGAAGCCTTGAAGATGCACGAAGCTGCGGGAGGTTCTGTGCTGCAGTTGCAGCTCCTGGAGGGGCCACGCTCAAAGCATCGTCGAGGGAATCTTCTTCAGTTATCGGGGAGCTCATTGTCCTCACCTGCTGGGGAGAGAGTGCCAGTAGCCAGAAGATAAAGGATGCAGATGTGGCTCAGTGCCCTCCCCCAGTGCTCTGGAGCTCCCACTGCCAAGCACAGCAAGGATTCGTGCTCCGAGGATTCATCAGGCCAAGGGCATTTTGCTGTTGGTGGAAGCCCCTGAGATGGCTCCTGGTGGAAGCAGAAAAAGCAGTGCCAGTGTCCCCTTGTCCCCTTGCAGGCGTAAGCAGCGTGTGGACCGGGAGCAGGTCTTGCTCAGCTGCTCAGGGAGCAGCCGATCGCCAGCACTGGGGTCAGGAAGGAATTTTCCCCCGGGGCAGATTGGCACCGGTCCCCGGGGGTTTTTTGCCTTCCTCTGAGCACTGAGCGTGACCACTTGTCAGGGCTCCTGGGTCCATTCTGGCTGCCTTATCGCCCGGTGCTCATGCTCCACGAAGGTGGCCCCTCGTGTCCTGCAGCTGGGGGGGGGAAGGGCTTTTTTCCCCCCAGGCTGGACTAGCAAGCGTCCCTGGGGGTTTTTGCCTTCCTCTGCAGCCGAGCACAGCCCCTTCATGGGGCTCCTTTGGCTCACTGTGTCCCAAAGGCAGCTGCTCGTGCTCCACGCAGGTGGCCCTCGTGCCCCGCATCCGGGGGGAGGCAGCCTTCTGGACTCCCAGGCTGGCCCCAGCCTGGCCCCGGGACTTGCTGCTGTCCTCTGGAGTACTGAGCACCGCCCTCCTCAGCTCTTCCCTGGCCCTTTCTGCCTGCCTTCTTCTTGCACTGCTCTCGCACCACCGCGGCACAGCTCCTGCCCTGCCTTTCCTTTCTCAGGCTGCAAGGGAGGGTTTTGCCCAGCTAAACCATTAGGGTCTAAACTAAACCAGGCTCAAATTAACTAAGCTGAACTAAAATAACTTTAGTGAGAAAGAAATAAAGTATTCTTTCCACCCGTAACTGTTCTGATGTGTGTCTTTGAAAGTGCTTTTGGAGCTGGAATTCCCCTGGCATTTCAGGTAAATAATTATCTCCTCATTGTACAACTCCTTGTGATTGCAAAGATGTTGAACAAGACTGCTCCCAACACCGATCCCTGGGGAACACCACTCCATACTGGTCTCAAGCTGGACATTGAGCCATTGACCACAACTCTTTGTGTGTGGCCATGCAGCCAGTTCTTTATCTACCGAGTGGTCCACCTATCAAATTGATGTCTCTGCAATTTAGAGACAAGGATGTCACACGGGGCAGTGTTGAATGCTTTGCACAAGTCCAGGTAAATGATGTCACTGCTCCACCCCTGTCCATCAGTTCCGTAGCCTCATCATAGAAGGCCACCAGATTGGTGAGGCAGGATTTCCCCTTAGTGAAGCCATGCTGGCTGTCACCAAGCACCTTGTTGTTTTTCATGTGCCTTAGCATGCCTTCCAGGAGAATGTGCTCCCAGATTTTGCCTGTCGCAGAGGTCAGACTGACTGGTCTGTAATTCCCTGGGTATGCAATGGGACATCAAATGTGAGATTTAAGTGGCACTAACATTTGCTCTTATTTGGGGATTGTGTAACAGCATACCAGTAGGTTCTGGGTGAGACAAGATTGAGCCAGAACAATAAGTCTTACTTCACCTCACTAAATTTTTAGGTTACTTTTCTGTCAACATTGTGACATATCCAGATGGTGCTGCTCAAAGAATATTTGTGTCATAAGGTGCTTTGCTGTATATTGTTATAGCACTATCTAAATTTTCTTTTTAAAAGCTCACTGAAAGCTTCATTATTGCTGAAGTGACAACAGGAGTCATAGGTCTGAAAAGAAGTGTTCTCTGTACCTATCTGACATTATCTTCCATCTAACTCCTAGTTTGGTTAGAATATATTCAACAGTTAAAAAAAATGAGCTAATCTTTTAAAGGGCACATCATTTGGTAATGCCTAATTGCTGCTCATGCTATTTATAAACTATTCAAAATAAAATAAGAGCCACACCAAACACAGCTGTGCTTAATTTGCTGTCATGCACCTGCTGATGAATCTAGCATTGAACTGAAGCAGCTGCTTACCAGCTTCAAACAAAAAAGGGTCCATTATTATTGTGATTATTGTCACTGTTAAACCTCTCACCTGGTTATATGCAACTTGAATACCTGGATCTTAGTATGTTTTTGTCAAGTGGCACACCAGAATTTTCTTCACTGCCATCAGGAGATTCATCTATAATCTGGTGCAAACCCCTCTGTCCTTCAGAGAGAGCCTAAGGTGAGCAAGAATGCTGCTGACTGTGCATGAAGTGATTTTCACAGGAAATATTAAGGATGAAAATTTGAAAATTCTTTAAATTTCATGAGAATAGTGTATTCTTGTATTTGTATGTCCTTGTATTTGTCATTCTCTGAAAGATAAGCTTATGAAGATATCAGGCTTTACTATTTGCCTGTCTCAACAAATACAAATGTCATGACCCCTGCTAATTAAACACAAAATACTTTCACCACTATTCCACCCATTTGTACCCACTGAATATTTGACTCTGAAATACTCCTGAAAATATTATTTTTTCCTCACATTTATGATTTGTATGGATTTGCAATATAAATAAAGAACCAGATGGACTTGTCCTCTGTCTCATGAAACTTCTCTTTTTTAACTGTGTACCCTGAATAACTGCTTGATATCCATATAAATTAGCTGCAGGATGTATGATTACTTTCTTGGCTCTGTAGCTAGTCACTATAAAAAGAATATTCTTTGGCCCTATAAGACTTCCTAACCATATGTGCAGAAGAAAAAAAATAATTAAATTCTGGTTATCAATACAAAACAAAATGTTGTGAAATAGTATCTTGTCCAAAAGTAGGAATAAGTGAGAAAGGAACTACCAATGCAACTCTGACTCCAGTCATAAGGGGATAGAAAACCTTAATAGTGAGGTCTACTGTGCTGATCACAAAATATGAAAGTTGTCTGTACATAACAGCCATACTACAACACCAGAAGTCTAAACCACATCTAATCTGTAAACTTTTCCTGCTGGCTTCTTGATGTTCTTCCTCATGCAACTCCCTTTTCCTCAAACACAAGGGTTAGCTCAAATATTTTGGCTTCTTAATGTTCTTCCTCATGCAACTCCCTTTTCCTCAAACACAAGGGTTAGCTCAATTATTTTGGCTTCTTAATCAGCTACATGTACAAAACTGCAAAGCAAAGATTAAAAAAGCAGCACTTTTCCTAGGCTCAACTGCTAAAGAGGGAAAATGGGAACAGGAAGGCTTCTGCCATGATGTGGGATTGAGCTGTGCTGGAAACAGTCATGGAATGGGTATAAAGATGAACAAGTTTAGTTATAAAAATAAAATATTACAAGGAATAGCTTCAGAGAGCCGGGGAAGGGATTTGTTTTTCCCTTGGTTTTGTCCAAGAAATGAAGACAGTAGGGGGAGGGGAGCTACAAAAAAGAACACACAGTGGTTTCCCTTTTGAATGGGAGTAAAGTCTGCCAACTGGTAGCAAAAGTTCACTCTTTACTCTGCTTGTGAAACATATCTTGCAAATAAACCAGCTAGAATAAACAGACTTTTTCTTCATACAAATAAGAAGTATTTGGAAAAGCTGGGGAAAATGAGTGCAAGGCAAAAGGGAAGAAGCAAATAGAAGCCTTAGATGCTTTTAAAAAATCTCTATTTATAATAGCATCTAACTCAACTGAAACGTTTGGCAAAATTGCACATGTTCTTTAACAGGACAAAGTGCATATTCATAAGATGAGTTTTTTTTTCCCTAGAAATACTATTAATATTACTTGTAAGTCTTAAAATGCAAAAGCTTCAATTACTGTTCTAGTAGACCTTGCCAGCATTATGAAATCAAAGCTGACTTTGAACAGTAAAATGTAGGTTACAGAATGCACAGTAGGGTTTCCTGGTTTAGATCTACAACTTCTAAACTAGGAACTAACTTGCAATTATTTGACAGATCTTTGGGAAATTTATTTTTCCTCCAGCATTAGAGAAGGGGAAGTGTTTGCTTAATGTTTCTCTGTCCTGACTCCAGGTTTTTTATTTCTCTCTCTCCTATGAGCAATTATTATTTCAGGAATCATGGATTTCCTCCATACTCTCATGTTAATAGACTCAAATGCTAAGGCCTAAATCATAAAACACCCTTCCAACTGTGCATGATTAAAAGAAGATACAACTTAAAGCAGGATGTTCAGTAAGAGAACAAAATTGGTTAAATCACTTATACTGCTAAAATAGTAGAAAAGAAAAAATAGGCTCTTATTCCCTCAAGTATTGTCAAGCCTTTTATAGTGGCATTAGGTACTTTTTCAGTTGATCTCAGAATACTTTTTTCTAAATGAAGTTATATTATTTTATTACAACTATTCCTAATATATTAGGTGAGTAGATCGGAAATATGAATTCCTGAGTTTTGATCCATTTCCTCACAACTTGTTCCTTGGCATTTCAAAGGAAATTTCAAAGAGACTACTCCCTTCCCAAAGAATGAGAAGGGAGTGAACTTTGGAGGGTTCCCTAGAGATCAGAGAAGGGGAAAATAATCCTATTCAATAGGATCTGCATTGTGATCATTGATATGACTCCTGCTCATATTTATCAGGCTGACTGCTTGGGGAAAAAGGGAAGGGGGAGGGAGGGATCAAAGAATGGAGCTACAGGATTTCTAAGGGGAGCAGTCCAAAGCATGCATGTGAATTTTCCTAGAAGTAGTCAAATAGCTACTTTAGTAGAAATCTGTATGCAGCATCATGATACAGAGTTACAGTAAAAGGAATAATGAAGAGGGAGGGAGTAAAAAGAAGACAGTTTAAGTTCCCAAAAATTACCAGGTGGTAACTTTGTGAGACAGTCTCATGGCCTTAACATTCAGTTTTAAAAACAGAACTCTGTGTTACTCTGTTTGGGTTATTTTTAGAAATGTTCCTCTCTTTGCAGACTTTCAACAAATAATAGAATTTTCTTGCAGCAATAAACCAGTGCTGTTTGTACACTGTATTCTTGTGGGTTCAAAAGGGAAAAAATAATGCTGTGCTACCATTTCTTCCACCCAAACTTTATTAGTGCCCCCATCGTATACACAAGATACCAAAAATGCCTATGGCACAAATATCACAGAGCAGCACCATTAACATAGTGCCACAAATCCTTCGCATTGTGTGAATTCTGAGAATTCTGATGACCTGAACTGTCAGATGCGAACCCCTCCCACACTGTTTTTTTTTTTCCACATGGAAATTTGCATGATTGAAAAGTCATTATTCCATAGTATGCAATAAGACTATGAGTCAAATATTTAAGTGTTTCTTTGCCTTTGGAGCTGAAGTGATATTGCAAATAATGGAATTTGTATCCCCAAATAATTTTGGAGCTTGTGAAAAATATGCATGGAACTGGCATAGTATTTTAGACATGAACATTTTTAACATACACTTTTCCTTAAAAAAAAACAAAATCTAATCTCTATTTTGTAACCTACATTTCTGCTATTTCCATTCATAATAGTATCAGCAATGTTTCCTTTAAACTTCTGAAAATGTTCTGTAGCATTCAGTTCTTGCTTCTAACCTTGTCAATCTCTTCTGATGGAAATGAATATCCTGAAGCTTCATTTTCATGACAAAGACCATAGCAGAAAATAATACAGACCAAGTATTCTCCTGACATTGACTGAGGTAAGTAAGGAGAATAGGATGAAAATAACCCATCCTCACATTTTAGCATTGTTATCAACAGAAATCCACAGACACCAGTTACAGAGGTGATATTGGTATGCGGCATATTCAGCATTGCAAGTGTTTCATGAGTCACATTGTACCAGTTTTTTTCATATCTGCAGTACTGATATGTATTTCAGGCATGATTAAGAGTTCTGCAGAGAACAATGAAATACATTTATCATAACTGCAATATATCTTAACACCAAACGACGAATTAACAAAAAGGCTCCTTATGCCTTTTCCTTCTGTAGAATGATGTGAAGCTGCCATTTCTGCAGCAAAATTCACTGTAGCAATCGTTTGCAGAGCAGTTGTAACCTGTAACAGGTTTGAGTGCAGCAAATCCATTTTCAAGCTTGTGTTGCTTCTTTTACAACTACAATGACTTCTAAAAGGGCAGAAAGAAAGAATAAGAGCTCTTTTGATGTTGATAATTTTTTTTCTGCATTACATTAATTATTTTTATTAAGCTTTCAAGAAAGTAGCAAACATTTCAGTGCCAAGTTGAGGTTATTTGCCGCTTATTTCATTTTTATCTTCACCGTTTTCATTTGCTTGTGTTTTTAGTTAATAGTGCATGCTGTATAGAGTGTGCAGGTTTCTTCATTCTGCAAATTAAGAATAACTTGAAGCTTGCAACTACATTTAGATTTTGTTACTATATTCTTCTGTACATGTAGAAATGTAATTATTCTGAATTTTTAGGTCACATGGTATGTACCTAAAATATCTATTTTTTTTCTATTTTGCATGATTTAAAGAAAATTTCAAAATTCAGATCTTCCAATTGGATATTTTTTAGTTTTGACATTTGGAAGCTATTCTAAAAATTTATAATGGACATTTTCTAGGAAAACTGATATTCTTTGTAATACCAGAGGATTTAATAGGAAAACAGCTATCTACTGATAAGTTTACATAGTACACTGATGCTCAATAGAGAGCATTTAAGGACTCTCTTAGGACTAACAGAATTATTTCAATTCAGAGTCTTTTCAGGGACTCTTACTCCTTACCTATTTTGATAATCTCTCTATGTCCCACTTTTGGAAGGAAAAGGAAGATTGTCCAAGGAGGACAGTAATCAGTGACAGACACTTTTACATTATATGTAGAAAACCAAATTTCTCTAACCAAACAAGTCTGAGCAAGTGAAGCAGAAGTATTGTTGCCAAAATAGGTATCAGCAGCTGTCAGGCAGGAAAGAAAAACCTTGTAGCTGTGACAACAGAGTAAATGGATGATCACCCAGAAACAGAAGAATATGGCAGTGGAGCACATGCTGTAACTATCTGCCTAGTACCCGTAATACATCAGGGCTCTGCAGTGCTTGGACCAGTTCCTTTTATCTCCTACCAATCTTTTGCTCTGTCAGTCTGTGACCAAAGGATCCCTTGTCCCTCCTATGCTTTTCTGTTTTATGCACTCTAGTCTGTCTTCACTCCGCTTTGCTCAGAGGGTACTACAGAGGCATGCTCTTACACATTCTTGATTGGAAAAAATGTGGAGAAAAAGGAGTTACTCTCTATGAGTCAAGAGACAGATTAACATCCCAAGAGGAATTGTAAATGTTTGTGTGGTTGCTGCAGCCCACTTTCATTGGAAAACCTTCTCCCTTTCGAGACTCCAGGCTATCAAGTGGGTCTAAAAGTCTGTCACACAGCGTTTGACATCCAGATAAGCCAGTAACACTGAGAAACACTGCATCAATGGAACAGTAACTCATAAAAGAAGGTAAAATTCGCACTCATAATTACTATCTCTTCATTAGGAACCAAAATGCTATTCTCAGCCCTCCTGCATTCAACTTCTGTCATTATATTAGAAAACTGCCAAAGTAATTCTTCAGACTTTAATGCAGTTTTCTCTTCATAAGCTTAGTGTAACTCTTCTGATATTCCTGAACAATGTCAAGCCACATTCTTCAGCTGGCATTATGATAAAACTATCTCCAGAGTTGCTGTAACAAACTAACAGGTATTAGCAATGGTCCAACTTGCTTTATTGTTGTCTTCTGAAATAATTGTCAAACAGTGGTTCTTGATGGAACAAATATGTTTTCAGAATCTAAGTTACATAGAAATAGGCATTCAATGTGTTTTATTAGTTTAGGATCTTCTCATATCCTGATTTTGGAATTCCTCATTCATAAATTCCTACATATTTCTTCTGCATTCTCACATACTACAATCAGTTAACGAAGTTGAGAGATTGCTAACTAAGAACCAAGATTAGCACTTTGGAAAGCAACAGCTAATTGTTTATTTATCTAATCTAGGTGTAGGCTTTCTTTTTGATGTGTACAGCAGTGTTCTTACTGCTAAGCATTCTAGTTCTTCATAATAATCCAGACCAGCAGTTGTCTGGAGTATTTAATCGCACTTAAGAGCACGTGTGCTGGTTTCCTTTATGTACCAAATAGGATTTGTGGAAGGGAAGGTGCTGCAAATCTGTGCAAGGATATGGCTAGAGCATGATTTCAGAATCACTCCTAGGAGCTGTAAAGTAAAAATAGCATCAGTATTACACCTATAATTTACATCAAAATCCTAACACATATCATCTGTTACTTCAAAAGAATCTGTAATTCTTTAGGAGTAGAATATAAGAAGTCAGGATGAGTAACCAAGATCAAAAGCAGAGTAAGGGTGGAGGGCTCTACAGACTCCTATTAGCACAATATTATTATCTCTAAAAAAGAATATTCTCTCTAAAGTGTGAAAAGCAGGTGCTTGTATTAGAAGTCTTTAGAGTATGTGGGGGAAGGGATGAAAGTTTATTGCATGCAGGTGGTCCTAGCAACTGCAGTATTTCTGGGGGAGGAAATATTTAATGCTATTTTCTGTAAAAAGACTGTAAGTATTTATGCAATAAATATGTGGGAGTTTTTTGTTTTGTTTTGTTTTTCTAGAGAATAATTATGCTACAATTAACCCTACTGAAATCCAGATACCAGAATGCAGGACATAGAGGTCTGAACAAGATGTATGTTCCAGTACTATCACTTTGTTACCTGTATATCCTAAAGCAACATGTGTGTAATTCTTAATCAAGTAAAGTCTATATTAGTATGAACTTGGACAAGTGGAATCACTAATGTCAGGCTCAGGCACAAAATGGATTATTTTTATCTCATCTTTATCTAGCAGACTTCAATTTCCATCCACTTGGATGGAATGATATTTTTTTGTAGACCTGCAGAAACGGTGTTGACAAACCTTAAAAAAAAAAAAATCTGTGTTTGCAGTTGCCTTCCTGACCAGGGCCAAGAAATAAGATTCAACTCTCACGTTATATGTCTGTTCAATGGAAGAGGAAACTTTATCTTTTACTTCCAGAAAATGGATCTATTTTGTATCTCAGACTGTTTTGCAAAGTGAGCTGATCTGTGAAGGGAATAACCTTGTAGCACATACTCTTCAATACCAGAGATTTCTCTTAAGCACTCATACAGAAAAAATTTCACACAGATTCTGAGGAATCTTTGAACAAGCATGGACACTTTCCAAGGTATTTTTATCTTCCTTCCACTCATTAGAGTACTGTAGTTCTAAAAAACTGTGGAAGAATATAATGAATAAACCTAGTTCCCTGACCAGTTGGTGCAATTAAGTGTTTGAGTGCTTAATGATGTCATTGAAGAAGCCTTATTTGCTCAAGTTCCTTATCCTCATTTCAATTCACAGGCTGAACGGGATACTATTTTTACATATATACATGCATTTTTTATCATTCTAGAACTTCCGCTCTACTGGTCCCATTAAGATTGTTAAATTCTGAAGAATCCACCAGACTAGCAAATAGATACCGATAATGATTCTGATTCACAGTACATGGACCCTGTTGTGGTTTTAAATATTACATAAGCAAAGCTGGCAGTTGGGAAGAACTGTTGTTGGCAGTATTGCAAATACATATTTTTTCCAAGAATGAATGGATCTATGACATACTGTGTATTTTATATGTTGTGCAAACCTGACTGTTGTTTTAAAATAACACTGATGGCAGCCCTTCGTACTACCTCACCTTTCTGTGGGCATGACCCTATAAGCTTTAAACTTCTCCCATGCCCAGATTTTCCGCTACACCACTTTCTGCCTTCTGCAGAGAAGAACTTTAAGTTGATGGGACAGAGTGAAGTACCAGTCATATTCCTTTTACCTGTGCTCTACACAATCAATGCTTTATGCTTCCTCTCACAGCTCTGTTCTTCCATACAGATGGGCAGTTTTTCCTAACAAATTTTATTTCCCCCTTCATCTCCTTTGCCCCTAATAAGAAGTAGGATCTTCCCATAAATCAACAAGACCATGGCTTCACTTGCGATTCACAGCACCAGGAGGCAGCCACTTGACCTGAGGGATCACAGCTACTGAAGGGCCTGTTTCCTACCACAGAACAGAGGAAAATCAATTTGAACAATGGCTGGTAGTGAATTCCTACAGGGAAAAAAAAAATAAAGAAAGAAAACGAGGCAAGGTTGTGGCCATCCTTCCCCTCTGGCAAACTCTCTTTGTTTTCAGCAACCTGCCGTTCATTCAGTGAGCAGTCTGGACTGCTCATTGATGAAAGCTAGCATAGTTACACTGAAAATCAGTGTGAGTTTTTGCTTACACATAAACTAGGCTCAACACCAGTACTGTTTCAGGGTTTTTTTCCAGTGGAAAAATTGTTTCAAAACAAGTTACATTTATACTCATAAGTATACCCAATAGCCATAAATTATACAAAAAGCTTGTAGATTTCAAAGTGCTTTTAGGTAATCTGTGTGCTTGTTCTTGGTAAGTGAAATCAAGCTATAAACTCGTATGCCAAATTATAAGGTACAGTTCCCAGATGTAGAAACCCCTCCGTGTAAAATAATATGAGGTGAGGGGAAAGACGTAGTCCAATTTCATATATATTATCAGGGTCAACAGTAGATAGGGGAATAACACCAACCACTTTTCTGAAAACTGTAACAGTGTAAATAAATTACACCTTTCAGAAATCTGCCTTTTTGATTTTTTTCTTGTTACAGTAGTTTGCTGATATTTTGTATTTTGCCCCAGTATCTCAAAGAATTTTATAAACTGCATTTGGTATGTGGAAAGAAAACTCTATAAGCTTTAACATCTAATCATATTTTATTTTTAAGAAATCATAAAGTATTATAACAAAAAATTACAAAGAGAAGTAACTAGCTGAAGCATGTACTTTACAAGAAAAAGGAAGTTATGGTTTCAATGATCACAGAAATGTTGAAACAAAAGGATAAGAAAGCCCAGCACGTATCAAACTTATTTTTTAAAAAAATCCAATTGAACACTTTCACTATCTGCATCAGTTCTTGGTTCCACTAACAGCTTTGAATCTTTACAATATATACCTAAATCTCCCTTGTTACGTATCAAGTCAGTATTTCATTCTCCTGCTCTGCAAGCACAGACAGCAAGCACTGTCCTTTTTGGTATACCATCTTGTATGGTGGAAGACCACACGTCCTACTCATTTATCTTCCCATTTGTAAAATCGTTTAAATTTCTCCTCTTTTTCTTAAATGTCACTCCTTCTAAAACTCTGGTCCTGCTATTCTCCCACAGATTTGCCTGCATTAACATTTCTTTAAAGTGTAGTCATATGAGGCCTCATCAGCACTAAGTAGAACTGTATAATTTCTGTCCATCTCTTTTATGTGACAATCCTTAAATAAGACGTGATTTCTCCAGCAGTTCAATATTTGCAATACATTTTTATCTTGTCATCCATTAGATCTTTAAGACGTCTTTTCTACAATATTGCTTCTTACCTATATTTTGCATTTATGTATTTATTTCTCACGAAAGCCAGGACTTCACCTTAGTAGATATCATCATCTGTTTGGGTAATTTCTTCAGCTGACAAAGATTTCTGAATTCTGTGCCATTTCTTCTTGTTCAATTGCTTCTTACTTGAGAGAAGAGACTGACACCAACCCCACTACAGTCTCCTTTCAGGCAGCTGTAGAGAGCAATAATGTCTCCCCTGCCACACTATTTCTGATACAGGCCAGGATGCCATTGGCCTTCTCAGCTGACTGGGCACAAGCTGGCTCATGTTCCAAAACCATCAATCAACACCCCCAGGTCCTTTTCTGCTGAGCAGCTTTCCAGACATTCTTCCCCAAGCCTGTAACACTACATGGGGTTGTTGTGGCCCAAGTGCAAGACCTGGCACTTTGCTTTGTTGAAACTTTAGTTCTATTAAGTACTTTGAAAGACAAATAGTTCCAGGAAAACAGTGAAAAATTTGGAGGAAAATAAGAATTTTACAAATGTAAAAAGTCCACAGATTATGATGGATGGATGTCAGTATAATCTAGCACACGTACACATGCTGAAATTACTTTTTTGCATCCCAATAATAGTATATGCTTTCATACTGAAAAAAAAAAAAAAAGCTGGTGTCTGCTCTCTTCATTCCCTGGGGAAGATCTCACTGAATTTCTTTGAAGAAGGCATCTTTTTAAATATGTGTAAGGACTTTAGATTTGGCTTAGAGTAACAGAATGGGTAATAATTATCTCTCTCAACATAAGATTCCCATGGGCTGGCTCAATCCATCCTTTTGAAAAGATCATCTTTCCTGCTCTCTCAGGTTTACTAAACATGTGTTGCTATTAAAACTGCAGTCTTGATTTTTTCCTGAAATTGTTTACTGTTTTTCTCCTTCACAATCCACACTTTTGGTATCCTGTTTTAAGTGCTGTGACATCATACTGCACCACCTGAAAGCACACAGTAATTTGTTTAGACAGTATGGCTTTGGGGGGATGTTTATAGAGCTGTCTGTGAACTGAAATCTTGCCACAGAACAAAACAATCTCTAATCTGCTGGGGATCTACATGATCAACTCAAATGCCAGCATTGACACATGGTGTGATTAAACAGGCTGCTGTATCTTTATAAACTGATTATACAGTGATGCAGGCTGTTCTGCCAGAGAGAGGTGGCATTAATGATAACAGAGTCTGAGAAAAGTTTCTTTTATTTTCTAAGGTTAGGTTTGTTCTACCACTGATGTCAGAGGGAGAGCTGACACTATCACAGAACCTCAAACTACATGAACATATCACTATTCATTTAATTACCTATAATGTCAGTGCCTGTTGAAGTTACCTGACACTCTGCCATACGTCACAGAGAGCAACATTATCATAACAACTCTTTCTGCAATAGAAAGAACAGCAGTCATGGCAAGACTTTTTAGGAAAATGAATTGAATGAATATTTTGTACTTGATAATGTTGACATCTGTATTGATGTTTGATGGCTGGTGAAAAAAAGTTTTCCCATAAATCAGAGGAGTGGAGAATATCAAGGGGTTGTCTAGCCTTTTATTAACATTAACCAGTATATGATATATGTTGAAGGCAAAACATAAAATTTTTGTTTATTACATGTTTTTGAGATGGAAAAAATCAGTTTCTCTTCCCTGTCTTGCCTGGCTGATCTCTTTCTGGAGTCAAACAACAACCCTTTCAAACATGGATGCAGCAGGTAATTCAGGAAACCTAGAGACTACATGGTCAGACTCACACCATATACAACAAATTGATGGCTTTTATTCACTGTCAGTAACACCTGGAAGAATTTATAGTACAGAATTTGCTGTGCTATATACAATGGTGCCATGAATCGTATGTACTCTGTAGGCTACTGGTCAGGGTAGGCATTTTAAAATATAAGCTTTTTTGTTTATTGAAACACTCCTGCAGCAAAAAACATGAAGCATAAAGAAAGCATGGTGTTAGGTATGACTTATGGTGCTACTGTACACTATAAATATATATAATTTACTTGACGAATGGGCAGAGAATATGTAATTACTCTGCCAAAAGTGTCTGGTTTCATGAAAGTTTTGATAGGTGTTAAGAGTTCTCTTGAAATATGACATAGTGAGTTTGAAATGGAATTTGAGTTAGTTCTGCTATTTCTGATGCAAAATCATGAAAATTCTTTTTCTATTTTTTACTTTTGAATTTTAATTACAATCTCACTGTACTCTAACAGGTCTTGTAGCTACTCTTGAGTTATTGAAAGTAACGTTTTAAAAATAACTTACAATATACAATTCCAAAGCTGGTTATATGAGCAGAGAGTTTCTCAACTTAAAAGCCGAAGGAATACAGAAAATAAATTATATCTTGAGCTTCTTAAGTGCCAAACAACTTATGTAAGCAGGACTGAAAAATTTTGTAAAATGTTTATGTTCTGTCCTTTTTCCATCAGGAGACAAAGGAAACAGTAAATATCTTTCTCTTTGCTAATCTTCAGCTATTTGTTAAGCATAACTACATCCCAACAATAGCTACTTAGTAGAAACAAATACTTCTATAGGACATCTGGTTTACATGCATATTAAGTAATTATTTCATCCAAAATATCTGCAGGAATCCCTTTATTTCTTAATAAATCAAAATTACTGGTCCTTTCTATTAAGAAAGAGGAAGCAATTTCCAACTAGCAATTTTTAGCTCCTGCCACACTATTGGTAAGATTTCAGTTTAGGCCAAGGACCATTTCTGAGATCTCTCTTTCACCTACACAGACAGGTACCAAAATCAGTGAACCTCTTGGGGATGTCTGCAACAACAGAGCCTAAACACTGACCCAAAAAGAAAACATATCTCTTCTTGCTTCTATGGATTACATCATTCTTACTGTATCTCCAAATCACAGAATGGTTGATATTAGACCTCTGGAGGTCATCTAGTCCAACACAACACCGTCAAACAGGGCCACCTAGAAATCACCAGAGACACCAAGAGATCAGGAAATCATGTACAACATAGATTTTCTCTGTTCCATGGGAGAGAGCAGTGCAGTTTTAAAATTAACACTGACAAGAAGTGGAGACTGTTGACATTTTTTGAGGAACAGATAAGTTTTTAAATGATTTAAAATTTTAAAAATTCCAACAAATCTGAGTCCTTACTCCAAGCAGCCTTATTTACAGCAAGTTCCCAAGGATGAATCATACTTTCTATGCTAGAAACCTGTAGCATAGGATCTACAGGCATCAAGCTTTTAATTTCCAAATATTCATAACTGGATCTTCCATGAAAATTGAGCTCACACATGTCCTTGAAAATTGAGTAGCTCATTTTGCATGTCTTTCTTAACACAGTCTTCATTTTAAACTAACATACACTGGGGTTTGGTAGTCTTGTTTCAAGGCAGCAAGAAACCTGACTGATCTCTGATTTCTAATGCTTGCTTACTAGTCTAACTATACAAGTTTCTGTCTTTGTAAAATGATTTTCTTTGAAAATCTCCAGCTGCTGAGTTATTTTCAAGTGAACTTTATATGAGGAATATAATTCTGAAGTGTGCATTTAGATATATAGAAAACAGCAGCACATTAATTCATTCGCATGCTGCTGTAACTGGTATCAACAGGAAACCAATTCAGGCTGCCCACTTCTACCTGCATGTACTTTCAGATGCCAGCACCACTTTTTACACCATTCAGCTTCTATTTGTCTTTACCTCACCTTCCTACTCCACAAGTCTCTTCTGTCCATATGTCCTCTCTTTCTACTTCTTCTTCATGTGCTACTCTAAACACATCTGTCTCTTTCACATTCCAGACTGAGCTCCTTCTTGACATACCTGTCAACCAAGAAAAGTAAGCACAACCCATGGAGATATGTTATGTAAGAAAACATGCTATCAATTGAGATAACGATTTGTATCAGGAAGAAAAAGCTGATAAGAACACTTGTCTAAATAGTTGAGGGTGAGAACATGCAAATAATAGAAAATGTTTGAAATGGCTAAAAAATATATTGGGTTACATTGAAAAAAGGAAAATTAGGAATAGGGAAAATATAAGGAAGGATATGGTTTGTGCATAGGTGGCTATTTGGTGTGTTCATGAAAGTTAACTATTAAAGTAAGCACTGTTTTTGTGACAACATTCAACTAGGAAGCTTGGGGGTTTAAAATTTATTTTTATGTTATATAATATTTGAGCTCTTAGGAAGAAAGTGAAGAATTGTGGTTAGTATTTGTTTGGTCTGTCCACAAATGTCTACATTCCACCAACAAGCCGATATATCATCCCGAAGGTAATACAAATTTACATCAACAACAGACAGCAAAAATGGACAATTTTTTTCCTGGGATTTGTCATTGGGCATGATACTTTGACTCTGGATCTTAATTTACAGTACTATATTTAAATGTCTATTGACTTACTAGAATGTTTGCTTTTCAGCAGCTACTATTTTTATGCCATTAAAGTAATTTTCCCAAGGATAAGTGTCCTGATATTTTTAGCTCCTGATTGTTAGTGTAACAACATGGTGATTAGTACAACATTTACATTAGTTTATTTTTTAAAATAATTTTAAAACCTTGTCTTTATTTAGTGCCTCAAATCCATTACTAAACACCAAAAAAAATTTTTTTGAGAATAGCTTAGATCCCACAAATCCAACTCAAGTCACTAAAAACTGTAAGTGATCAGAAATACTTCAGATCAGACTGTTTGCATTTAAGAATAAAACATGAGTTTAGGAACTTAATATTAAACATAAAATATTGACTAAATTGTAAATATGTCAGCTTTAAGAAATGAAAACAATTCTTGTTAAAGAAAACGTAATATTTCTTTGACAAAGAGATAGCAAACAATAGAAGACAAGCTTTGAAACAGGACTATGTTGAGTAAACCATGAAAAATATAAAGAACATTATACTAACAGATACAGTTTATGAATTAACATTTAGCTTTTAGTATTTTGGTTTAGAATGTGCTTATGTGTTCTATGGATATCACCAGCTGCCCTGGAATGTTTATCAGAAGATTCTGTTTCTAACATCTAAGTAATCCCTAAGATTTTGATTTGCACTTAATTATACTTTTAATTTACTTCTCCTTAGAATTTCTTGCAATTTTTTCACCCCTGCTAGACAAGCACTCACCTCTCTTTTACTTCATAGAACCATCACCGCCACTTCATTAGATATATACAAACACCTACAGTCTTATATTCTTGTCTTTAATTTTCTCAGGGAGTTAGCTCAATGGCATTCTGCAAAGACCTTAGGAACGAAATGTAAGAGAAGGGTTTGTTGGTGAATCCTGTCAAAGGTTTTTTTAACAGAAGTGTTGTCTTCTTTTGACTTTTGCTTTGACAGAGAACAGCAAAGTCACTGTCTACAAAACCATTGCAATTTGGCTGAAGCAAGACTTTAAAATTTTCAGAAAAAAAACCCAAACTTTTTTTAGTTGATGTTTTGCACCAGCCTCATAAAAACCTATTCTGGCCTTTCCTCAAATATCAGTTCCTCAGAAACTGAAGAAAGCCCCAGAGTGACTAAAATGCATATTCAGGAGTGTGCAGTGATAAACATATCTAGTGATTTGAGCTGTCATGATCTGCATTAAATGACATTTCTGTAGGTTTTTACATCAAAAAAAACCCTCTGATTAGCACTTGAAAAATTAAAATAACATCAAATTGACAAAGTTTGTTCAGAAAATCAATACAGATGTTTTACACACTCCTTGGTTAATACTAGCTGTCTTTTAAGTCTTTATTTCCACTTCCCCTAAGTGTTGGTACATCTATACATACTCAGAGAAATTCCAATTATGAACATTCTTTTCTGTCTTTGCTATTCTGCCACTCATGTTAAAAACTGATCTGTGGTTTCTAAAAATAGCTGATAAGAGGTAATAAAACTGTGTCTAATGTAACTGCCATTCCATCACAAGTTTGTGAGCTTAGTGTTATTTTTACATGAAAGCCTGGATGACTCAGAAAGACACCAATAATGAGAGGAAGATTCTCTTCTTGTGGCAAGATCAGTGAGAAAGCTCACTGTTGAACACATAATGAAGTTCCTCATTAAACTCCTTCTATTACTGTGTCACACTTTGGAAAATGGGATTTAAATAAATCTGTAGTATTTTTTTAACCGTTGGAATCCTTCTAGGTATAGGAGGTGGTACGAGAACAAGGGACTGAGTTAAATACATACTGCTGGATGATTGTAAGTAGAGAACAGGGATTTCAGTCAAAAATCTGTGGCTTGATATAACCAAGATTTTTCAGTAGTTGTATTAGCAGCTATAATTCCAAGATCAGCCATGATTTTCAATGTAAGTTAAAGCATGGTGACTCAAATGTCTGTTTTCTAAAATCTCTGCTAGAAACCCTGTATTTGTGCAGTACAACTTGAAGATGTGCATTGAAGAAGACATTCTTCATTAGCACGGCATAGTATACCGAGAAGAAGCATTGGATACATGCGATGAGGGTGGCAAAAGAAGGGAGCTAATAACAATGTGTATCATGTTTAAATCACAAGTGCAACTCTTTGCAAAAAAATAGTGACATTTTCTTGTGCATCCACTTGGCTTTATTGCCACCTTTTCCATTCAATATAAAATATGTCAAAAGTTGTTTTATTTCTTAGTAGAGCTCTTAAATAAGTATTAAAGTATCATTAGGGCCCATTGCAGCATTTGTTACTTTCAGTCTCTTCTTAACCCAAGTACTACCTGATTCACCACTAATGTATGCAGACTTACCATATCCTTATATATTTATGAAGATATACAGGAAGATTCAGAAGGTTTTTACATTTGGATAGCATATTCACACACATATTAGATACAGTCTTCAGTGCATCAGAAGAAATCACAGTCCATTCTCCCTTTCATTGTTTTCTATGCACAAGTCAGAGTATTAGCACTCTACCCATGCTGTTTCCCACACCCTAAAATTAATATAAATATTTTAAGGGTTCTAATATTTGCTTATGACTGTCCATGAATGAATATGCCTGATAATATGCCTGACATTTTATATGTGTGCTACAAGATCATAATGTTAAAGTTCTGCTGTATAATACATGACTAAGTACAATGTGAGGGAAAGATACAGTTAGTCCATTGACTTGGGTAGAAACAAGTATATGCAGACTGTTTTATGGAAGTGAAACATAAACACATTTATAACAACAAGAGAAAAAGGGAATTTCTTGAAGAATTACATCACAGTGAAAAATAATGGAAATATCAATGAGAACTAATAACGTTCACCTATAAAAACATTCAAAAAGCAAACACTATCCTCTCATTCCCAGTTTCATTATGACCTTCTGATAATTGCCAAATCTGGATTGTGGTTTACCACATGATCAAATTATGACCATTTTTATAAAAACAAGGTGCTTGGTGACAGCCAGCATGGCTTCACTAGGGGGAAATCCTGCCTGAGCAATCTGGTGGCCTTCTCTGATGTGGCTACGGAATGGGTGGACAGGGGTAGAGCAGTTGATGTCATCTACCTGGACATGTGCAAAGCTTTCAACACTGTCCCATGTGACATCCTTGTCTGTAAATTGGGGAGACATCAATTTCATAGGTGGACCACTCGGTGGATGAAGAACTGGCTGGATGGCTGCACTCAAGGAGTTGTGGTCAATGGCTCAATGTCCAGCTGGAGACCAGTAAGGAGTGGTGTTCCCCAGGGATTGGTGTTGGAACCAGTCTTGTTCAACATCTTGGTCGCTGACATGGACAGTGGGATTGAGTGCGCCCTCAGCAAGTTTGCTGATGACACCAAGCTGTGTGGTTCTGTTGATACACTGGAGGGAAGAAATGCCATCCAGAGGGACCTTGACACACTTGTGAGGTGGGCTGATGCCAACCTCATGAAATTTAACCATGCCAAGTGCAAGGTCCTACACCTGGGTCTGAGCAATCCCAGGCACAGGTACAGGTTGGGCAGAGAAGAGATTCAGAGCAGCCCTGCAGAGAAGGACTTGGGGGTGCTGGTCGATGATAAACTTAACATGAGGCGGATTTGGTGTGTGCTTACAGCTCAGAAAGGCAACCATATCCTGGGCTGCTTCAAAAGGAGCATGACCAGCAGGTTGAAGGTTATCCTGTCCCTCTACTTTGTAGTGTTTGGAGTATTGTGTGCAGTTCTGGTGCCCTCAACATCAAAAGGACATGGAACTGTTGGAACAAGTCCAGAGGAGGGCCACGAGGATGATCAGGGGACTGGAGCACCTCCAATATGAAGACAGGCTGAGAAAGTTGGGGCTGTTCAGACTGGAGAAGAGAAGGCTGCGTGGAGACCTCATAGCAGCCTTCCAGTATCTGAAGGGGACTTACAATGATGCTGGGGATGGACTGCTCACTAAGGACTCTAGTGACAGGACAAGTGGTAATAACTTAAAACTTCAACAGAGGTAGTTCAGATTGCATATAAGGAAGAAATTCTTTAATGTATGGGTGGTGAGGCAGTGGAATGGGTTGCTCGGGGAATTTGTGAATGCTCCATCCCAGGTACTGTTCAAGGCCATGTTGGAAGGAGCCTTGGGTGGCATGGTTTAGTGTGAGGTGTCTGTGCCCATGGCAGGGAGGCTGGAACTAGATGATCTTAAGATCCTTTCCAACCCTAACTATTCTATGATTCTGTGATTCTATGATTTTACTACCATTATATAGTCTTTCATATCCTTATCAGTTATATTCAGCATCTGTTTCTTTATAAATTTATTCCATGTAAGTTCATACAAGATTTAAGCAAGAAAACAGCTCCTGATGGTTTTATTTGAAGAATCTAATTCTTCATCTTTGTGGTCATTAGCAATTACTTAATTTATAATTAATTCTAATCAATATATTTTTTAGTATTTTGAAAATGCAAGCCCTGCAAAATAAATAAAGCATTGGATAATCTATACTGTCTTACCTTTATATGAATGCTAAAGTAATGAAAGAATATATTTCTTAATGGATAGTGATATTATGGTCAGTTCTTTAGTTTTGGATAGTCTTATTCTTTTGCTCTGCCAATATTAGAATTGTCTATTAAGGCAGAAAACATGTTTAGTATTATCTTCGAAACTTCGTTTTGTTCCCCTGATTGGAACAAAGTGTGTGTTAATATAATGTTACTTGCATCATAGAGAGCTCAGAAGCAACTCTGTAAGCACTTCATACATAAGGAGGGTGACTGCAAGGTGATTACCCTAAAGGCATTTAGTAAGCCCCTAGCAGTACCTAGAGGAAATCCCAAGTCTGCTGAAACACAGTCCCATGCTGCCCTGACTGACTAGGAATATTGATTTTTTTTATTTTTTGATGGAACTCAAGAGGGGTATATGCATTTAAAACAAATTGCAATATCCATGCTTAATGAAAGTGATTCTTGTAAATAAAAATATTTTTTTTTGTCCAGACAAAAAGATTATTAAGTGGAAGCTAAGCAATGTATTTGAAAGATACAAGAAACATTGTGACTACAGACTACTAAGATATGCACTGTATATGCACCTGGCCATAATATCCTTTGTTCATGTATTTGAAGAGAATAAGCCTTTTAATGTAATTCCCTCTTGCCTTTACCTTAAAATCTCTTTTAGGTTTAGGAAACCACTGAATCGGTGCTTGCATTTGAGCTTTGAAATAAATTCACAGGTCTCACTGGTGTATTAAACCCCCTTTTTTGCCATTTTACTTGCTATTTCTTGCATTTGTTTTCCTTTCAAAAATTCTTGACACAGAAAGTCCTCTATCTCCGTTTTTTAATACGTATGTATTTTTACTATCACTGCCAAGATCCTTGCTTCAGATCACATACAAACTTGTAGTTTTGTACAAAGTCAGCTTTGTCATTAAATCATAGAATCATAGAATCATAGAATAGTTAGGATTGGAAAGGACCTCAAGATCATCTAGTTCCAACTCCCCTGCCATGGGCAGGGACACCTCACACTAAACCATATCACCCAAGTCTTCATCCAACCTGGTCTTGAACACTGCCAGGGATGGAGCATTCACTGCCTCCCTGAGTAACCCATTCCAGTAACTTACCACTCTAACAGTAAAGAATTTCTTCCTTATATCCAGTCTAAACCTCTGATGTTTAAGTTTCAACCAGTTACCCCTTGTCCTATCACTATAGTCCCTAATGAATAGTCCCTCCCCAGCATCCCTGTAGGCCCCCTTCGGATACTGGAAGGCTGCTATGAGGTCTCCACGCAGCCTTCTCTTCTCCAGTCTGAACAGCCCCAACTTTCTCAGCCTGTCTTCATATGGGAGGTGCTCCAGTCCCCTGATCCTCCTCGTGGCCCTCCTCTGGACTTGTTCTAACAGTTCCATGTCCTTTTGATGTTGAGGGCACCAGAACTGCACACAATACTCCAAGTGAGGTCTCACGAGAGCAGAGTAGAGGGGCAGGATCACCTCCTTTGACCTGCTGGTCACGCTCCTCTTGATGCAGCCTAGAATACGGTTGGCTTTCTGGGCTGTGAGTGCACACTGCTGGCTCATGTTCATTTTCTCATTGACCAACACCCCCAAGAGCTTCTCCGCAGGACTACCATGAATTTCCTTTTTGCCCAACCTGTACCTGTGCCTGGGATTGCTCTGACCCAGGTGTAAGACCTTGCACTTGGCATGGTTAAACTTCATGAGGTTGGCATCAGCCCACCTCACAAGCGTGTCAAGGTCCCTCTGAATGGCATTCCTTCCCTCTAGCCTGTCAACAGAACCACAAAGCTTGGTGTCATCGGCAAACTTGCTGAGGGCACACTCAATCCCACTGTCCGTGTCAGCAACAAAGATATTAAACAAGACCAGTCCCAACACCAATCCCTGAGGGACACCACTCGTTACTGATCTCCAGCCGGACATTGAACCGTTGACCACAGCTCTTTGAGTGCAGCCATCCAGCCAGCTCTTTATCCACCGAGTGGTCCACCTATCAAATTGATGTCTCTGCAATTTAGAGACAAGGATGTCACATGGGTTAGTGCTGAATACTTTGCACAAGTCCAGGTAAATGATGTCAGCTGTTTTACCCCTGTCCATCAGTTCCATAGCCCCATCATAGAAGGCCACCAGATTGGTCAGGCAGGATTTCCCCCTAGTGAAGCCATGCTGGCTGTCACCAAGCACCTTGTTGTTTTTCATGTGCCTTAGCATGCCTTCCAGGTGAATCTGCTCCCAGATTTTGCCCGGCACAGAGGTCAGACTGACTGGTCTGTAATTCCTTGGCTCATCCATTTTCCCCTTCCTGAAAATGGGGGTTACATTTCCCTTTTTCCAGTCCTAGGGGACTTCACCTGACTGCCATGATTTTTCAAATATGATGGACAGTGGCTTAGCAACTTCATTCACCAGCTCCTTCAGCACCCGTGGATGGATTTCATCAGGTCGCACGCACTTGTGCACATTCAGGTTCTTAAGATGGTGTCAAACCAGATCCTCATGTACAGTGGGCCCAAGGTCTAGGTTTTCACAGTCCCTGCGTCTGCCTTGCAAGACTCAGGTGCTGCGGTCAGAGCCTTTGCCAGTGAAGACCGTGGCAAAGAAGCCATTCAGAACCTCAACCTTCTCCAAGTCCTGTGTAGCCAGTTCTCCCGAAAGTTTCCGGAGGGGGCCTACATTGTCCTTAGTCTGTTTTTTAGCCGCTACATACCTATAAAATCCCTTCCTGTTATCTTTAAAATCCCTTGCCAAGTTTAGCTCCAATTGGGCCTTAGCTTTCCTAACTTGGTCCCTAGCTACCCTGACAACATCCATGTATTCATCCCAGGCCACCTGTCCTTGTTTCCACCTCTTATAAGCCTCTTTTTTTTCCTGTGAATTTTTCTCAGCAGCTCCTTATCCACCCAAGGAGGTCTCCTGGCCCTCCTACTGCACTTCCTTCTAGTTGGGATGCAACACTCCTGAGCTTGTAGCAGGTGATCCTTGAATGTTAACAAAGAGTCTTGGGCCCCCTTGCCCTCTAGGGCTATATCCCATGGAACCTTAGTAAGCAGGTTCCTGAAGAGGCCAAAGTCTGCTCTCTTGAAGTCCAGGGCAGTGAGCTTACTGCAGCTCTTCTCACTGTCTTGAGGACCTCAAATTCGACCATCTCATGATCACTGCATCCAAGACCTCCCTGGAGAGTCACATTTCCAACGAGCCCTTCCCTGTTGATGAGCACAAGGTCAAGCAGGCACCTCTCCTCATCGGCTCCTTTATTGCTTGCAGAAGGAAGTTGTCTTCCACACAATCGAGAAACCTCCTGGATTGCTTGTGCCGGGCCGTACCATCACCCCAACAGATGTCAGGGTGGTTGAAGTCCCCCATGAGAACAAGAGTCTGTGAGCGTGAGGTTTTTCCTATTTGTCTGTAGAGTTCTTCATCCACAGGTTCCTCTTGATCAGGCGGTCTGTAACATATCCCCACAGTAATGTGTCCCATCACCAATTTCCCCTTAACCCTGACCCACAAACTTTCTGTTAACTGATCACCTGTCCTCAGACAGAGTTCCATACTCTCCAACCTATCCTTAACATAAAGGGCAACTCCCCCTCCCCTCCTACCAGGCCTGTCTTTTCTAAAAAGCCTATAACCTTCCATTCCAACACTCCAGTCAAAGGAGCCATCCCACCATGTTTCGGTGATGCCTATTATATCATAGCCCCATAGAATCATTTTCCCTGGTCCTAAAAAAGTAAATAAAATAAATAAAAACAACCCCCACCCAGAGGTCCCATTACAGGGGGCTGTAGAAAAAGCATTTCAAAAAGCGGAATCAGTTTTCTATATTGCTGTAACTGTCCAAATTTTAAAATGAAGGTATTTCAGTCAACCCTGAAACCATTACTTTGTTTTGTTTGTTTGCCTTTGATTATCTTAGTGACATAATCACTGCAACAGGCTGACTGTAGACAATACATGCGAGGTCAATATGATGTAGGTACCTGACCACGTTCTACACATATGTAGAACTTCTCACCATTGTGGGAATACCTGCACTTCATTTTGAGGAAGACTCTTGCCCAAACTTGATGGAACCTGTAATGAGAACATGGGGAGCCACATGAGCTCAGTGGTGGTTTATTAATTCCCCAGGAGATGACGCAATCACAAAGACAAGTGAAGGTCAACATAAGGTAGATGATCCCATACTTAATCTTACTTTCAAAATAACTCTTTGCAAGTAATATACACATAGCAAACTACTTGATCTCAAGAGTAAGAAAGATTGGTAAAACCATTATTTCAATAATACTTATAAGACCTTACACAGATAAAAGTCTCAGAGAGCTAAGCACTGAGTAAAACTGTAGTCTGTTACTGAACTGTGTGACAAGAAGCCTTGCTACCATCATTATCTAGAGGAAGAATTAAAATGCTGAGTCTATAAACAGGACTCAAAACCAAAATTCCTGCTTCTAAGACCCAGGCTTTAGTCACAGAAATGTTTTGTATTTCTCCTAATCACAGCCTTTTAAAGGATGAAGTGTTGATTTCCGGGTAAGTATGCATCCTTAAATAACTCCTTTTTATATTACAGATAAGATCTGTTTGGAACAGCTGTGCCCTGTCATAGTGAATTAAGACAGAAGGAGTTACCCTGAACATCTCAACTCAATGTGTTCTAGGGCAAGAGAGAAACCTGAATCCCTTCCATGACAGCACTATGAATATTTTATTACCTGCAATTCTCAGTGCTCCAAGAATAAGCTCTTATGACACATGTAGTCCCAAAATTTTACTTGTGTAATAAAATGATCAGTCAGATAGCAAGAATTCATTACCTTAACTATTGATTTGTCAGGTGCTGGTAAAAATCGTTAATTTTTCATGAAAGTCAGCACACATGATACAACAGGACAGAGTTTTCAAAGTATTGATTATCTCAAAAACTCCATGTACCACAGACCTGTAATTAGAAGGAACGAACAAAACCTCCTACAGAGCAAAGGAATTCCCACTTTCTTCTAGATTTTTTTTAACCTTATAACTGCCTGAAACTCCATATTGAAATCAGTATAGCAGTCAACATCAGAAGGATCAACAGTACCACACAATTACAAGTATGTTTATCTGAGACAAATAAATAACTTTTGAAAATACTTCTGGGAATGAACACAGTGGAAGTTTCTCCTTGTGGTAATTGCGGCAAATGTAGCAACTTTGAACATTAAATATGGTAAGTTAAATGTTATCCTTTGTGGAAAGTCAATCATAAAACAATTCCATAATTTATACTGTATTCTATGTTCTAGATTGCAGTGAAGTAGAGCCAAGTTTTGCCTGAAAGTAATTTTCAGAAACAAATACATTTTTACTTGTAAATTTATACCCTAAAAGTTATTTCTAAATTTTAATTTCTTGCCTATCTCATATCCCATTTAGAAGCACTTTAATTAAAAAGCCCACTCTGTTCTCTCTCAAATATGCCTTCACTGTCTTAGATAATATTTTTATAAATAGAGATCATGACTTATTAGGTTACTTATTTGGCAGAATTAATTCTATTGCTGAAATATGAGTCAATAAAAGAAAAAAACTAATTAACATTAAAAAGAATGTTTTATTTAATGCTCTGAAGGACTTAGTTTATGAGGAATTAAAACTCATTAGTTGTTCTAAAGCAACTTTGTGCATTCATGTCCCCTACCAACATATCCCTTCCTTTGGAAGTAAATGCTACAGCCTGCAGAATATCTGCACATGGCATTCCTATTTAAAATCATGCTGGTATAGGCCACATTTTAGACCTTTGTTTCACAACTGAGCACAGGATTCATAAGACTTACGTAACGACCTGGAGGAATTGAATTTTCATGTGATTTTATCCCTTTAAGGAGATGAGATATAATGTTTTAAAACTGTTCTTTGATTTCTATACTGTGTGGGGTATCCCTGCCCATGGCAGGGGGGTTGGAACTAGATGATCTTGAGGTTCTTTCCAATCCTAACTATTCTATGATTCTATGATTCTATGACTACTTAAAACAAAAAGTGGTGAACTTACCTTCCACCAACAAAGAATTTTAAAATTATTTATTTAATCACTGCTTATAAAACAGAGGCACAAAGATTGACATCACAATGGGAAACTGGAGTAGGAGCTGGGAATAGAATTTAAAATTGTTTCCACTGACTGTGGCGTTCTAGAAAGATAATTCTTGCTTCTTCCTAAAATGTCAACATATTAATTATGGAAGAGATACAGTTTGGCAGCATTTATGCAGATTACTGCACATAAATTCTATTTCATGAGATCAGCATTCATAACCATATTTCCTCATGGAGAAATGTTGTGAAAACTTATTTAGTCTTAAAGTAAAATCTCTGATGGAGATGTGTTATTGAGAAGTTGCTCCAGAAACACAGCTTGTTTATACATACAGCAAGGAGGAAAATGAAAACAGAGATAAAAGAAACTAAAAAAATAGGCTACTCCTAAAAAAAAATAAATAAAAAGAACATATTTACATGAACACAGGTTTAGTAAAAGCTAACAAAAAGACAGACTTTCTTTAATGAATGTGCTGAAAACAGCAACCTCTTGCTGTTCTTGCTGAGGAAAATCTTTCAGCACAGTCCTATAGTGTGGAAGAGCTTTGTACTGTGTTTTCAGCTTCTCAGCTTGGGTACCCATTTTGCTGTCTGTCATGCTATTCAACAAAACTGTACCAGGGACTCTAAATTTCCCCCTCACAAGAGACATTTCAGAACCAGTGAGCATTTTGGCTCTAGCAATGTTGCCACTCCAAAGAAGTTGCCAATGTTGCTAATTGAACTATTGCTGCTCCTGCTGTTCAAATTATTTTATCCTGTCTGTAAAAGCAGTGAGATGGGTTCTCCTTGTACAATTTAGCTATGAAGAATTATTCTACAAAACAACAGAAAGAAGCTAGTCATGAATTGGAAGCTATTCACTAATAATAAATAAAACTTATTAAACTAAAGCACTAAAAATCATTCAAGGTTTTAAGTGAAGAGCGCAGATTCTATTCACTTTACTGTGTTTGTGTTTGGCCTGTTTTACACAGACAAAGAACTGAAAAAAACTTGCAGCTTTTTCCGGCATATTTGAAATAGTTTGCCCTAAGTGAATAACAAGTGCTGCAACTTCCACTTGAAAAAATAACTCAACTTGTTCTGCCAATCCAGCCTTGCTTCCTTTTTCTGTGCTGTCAAACATTGCTTTCATGCACTCCTTGGAAAAGATGAAACCTCTGTTTTATAACTGCTCTCTTCTCAGTTCCAATTTCAAGCCAAGTAGCTGTCTGACAACATGTTTTTTTAAAGATGTCACCACCTTCATGAGCAGTATTTTCATATGACTAGCCAAATCTGGTGAGCAGAGGTCAGGCATTGTCAGGCATTGACTGCAGGATGGGACACAAAGTCCATCAAGGCTAAAGTTTTGATTTCACAATACATGCTTAGCAGCTGTCAGACAGGACATCAAATCTTTCACATTGTAACTGGAATAGACATCCCAAAACATACTGAATGCATAACTATTTGTTAGTTTCACTAATAGAAGTGTCTTTACTACCATCCTGTGGAATCCGCTTAAAATATTAGAGGAAGAAACTTTCCTGGCAGAGTGCTTACTATAATTTGTTGGTTTCTATTTGAGTAAGAGTTCTAGGAAGATGATTTCTGTCTGAAATATTTTGCTGGGATATCAGACATGATATGATTATATATTTAAATTATCTCTTATTTCTTTTAAGCATCTATAGTATATCACAAAGGAAGCTGGTGAATATCTAAAAACAGCCATATGTACCTTTTTCTCTATATTTTTATCCATTTACCTCTGTCTATTTTATTGTAAAGTAGCTCAATAAATCACTTATCTAAGGATATCCTGTAAGATTACCTAACTGTCTATTTGAACTGTGAATCAAGAACAAATACTGAACTCAACAGAACTGAATAATAACTGAAAGAAATGCTGAATAAAATGCTGAAACAGCAGATTAAACTGAATAATAGTGAGGTGGGGTTGTACACGGGAAAGAGGACATTGGGGAGCTGTTGCTATGCAGAGAGAGTTACTGAAAGATAATCTCTTCCTTCTGCTGTTGTGTGGAAAAGTTTACACAGAGCCACTCAAGGTAGCATGTAGTACTTAGAAAATTGGGTCCAGTGTAGAGGGCTGAATCATTTGTTACTTGTTGAGTAATAGGTGGTAACCTTATGAGAGCAGGGCTAGACTAGGAGTGTTTCTTTTCCATAGGGAATAGAGGTAAGACAAAATCTTACCAAACATGGCCTTTCTTAGCCCACTAATAGCAAAGGGCATGACTACAAAAACACTTTCTGGATTTTTTTCCAGCCATCATTCAGTGTTTGGTCCTTTCTGTCTAAAGAGACAAAGTTCCTTTTTGTTCTTTTTAAGGAGCATTACTTACCAAGAATAAGTAATTTAAACTATTTCACATGTGAATTTACTGGACAGTAGTTGGCCCAGAAGTGGCTAGCACTGTGACAGCAATACTCACCATGCCTGACTTTCTGACAGGGAAAGAAAAAATTGTGCCCACTGAAGCAAAACCTCCCACAGTGTGTATGTTTATGGGGAGAGTGACCAGAAAAAACAACTGTGACCACTCAGTGTGACCTCTTGAATATTGCAAAATATTCAATAATTAAACGTAAAGCAGAATCTTGCATTCACTTGATTGCCTCATGGTTCACACTACTCTTAGACCAGCAAGTAATAGTGTAAAAGATGATCCAGTTTCATCTCTGTGCATTAAAACTGCAGATAACATGCAGCACTGGTGAAAACTACTAAAGAAATCAAACTGCTTGAGCTGAAGCATGAAACACTGCATATAAAATGACCGCCTTAAAATGGGAGAGAGAAAAAACGTTCAGAAATAACATAATGACAGCAATAAAACCAACATACCAACACAAAATCACCATCTCATTCATCCGTCCATCACAGAACAAACATTATAGGTATCAACTTAGTGTCTATAGTACACTAAAAGCATCATCTGTGTCAATACGCTCTTAGTCAAAATGCATAGGGAATAAAATTCTAGATTTGGATGATGGAAATCTATATTCTAACAAAACAAGAAGTCTGTGAGAACCGTTCATCTGTTTAAATATACTACTGACAAAGTTTTCATCTGTGGTTCCTATAAGCATTTTCTCTACCTGGAGGGTTCCTTATTCAGTGCAAGTGTCAGCTAAGAGACTAGTTGAAAGTTATTCAAAACTTTAAAAGAAAAATTGCCAGAGCAATATTTGAAAATAATTTCTTCTTTTTGGGAGGATTATTGAGGACAGTCTAATACAACTAATGGGTTTGTGAACCTCCTCACAATTGTGAAAGGCATCACACTGTACAAGAAGTACAGCATTTCCATCAGACTTGATATTAATCAGACCTCAAAAAATAGAAAGACAAAACTGCAGTTTCTGTCTTTTTGGTAAACATTTTTGTTTATAATATATTAAGAAGTATACAGAAATGAAATAAAAACAAATATGTTTTGCTGTTAGAAGAGATAATTTTAAACCCATTTAAAGCTATTTCATCTGCTAAATAGATTACCAAAGTTTACTCAGTAGAGCAGAGCAGATTCTAGATCTTCCAAGAGAACTTTGTACCAGCTGGAAACAAGTTTACACTACTTACTTAGCAGTCCTTAAGCATAAAGTACTGCCTGAATAGATTTGGCTGAAAAAGGGTGTCAGGCTGTTGCAGGATTCCTGTTGCTATATAAATTAAGTGCAACTACTTTGAAACATGTTTTACAATTCCGCACTGCATGAATATTGACTTAAAGATATATCCTGCTATTCTGAGCATTGTGACAAACTTTACGTTTATAGCTCTCCATATTTGTTCTGCTTACTACAGCATAAATATTTCTGCCAAAGAATGATCAAGATATTTCTCAACCACATGCTTCCCTAGCATGTTCTTTGACCAGAAATCACAGCAGGTTGATAACAACACTGAAGAAGATAATGCCTTTAAAAAAACCCAAACAAAACAGCAAAACACAAAACTTGGCCAATTGCTGCACAAAAAAAAAATAATAAAAAAGAACATTAACAGCAGAGCTCAATATAAGCTCAAACTCTACAAGTCCTTCACATATTCAGAAATCCCATCACATTCATTCTCAGAAAGAAAAGACTTGCAAAACTAACTCCCAAATTGTCCATCTTTTCAGGTTTTTTTTGTGTAATTTTTAAGGCACTGTCAATTTCAAGATATTTATATGGATTATTAAAACAATAAGTAATTAAATTATCTAAACACATTGATTTTCAAGAAATAAACTTTGAGAGCAGATAAATACTCTGCTATAGCATATGAACTTTTTTCCTGCTAAACTCTGTTCACCACAAGCAATAAGTCAAGGTCACCTCCCTCCTCCCTTTAGGAGTCTCAAATTTCTTTCAGTTAGTAGCTTGGCAACCCTATCTTCCTTCCTTTACTGATGGCAATGCAAGCAGGGTTGGACAGATAAAAAACAACTCACTCCACCACCACCACCATCCCCTCCCTCCAAAAAAAATAGAATCAAAACCAACCAATGAAACAAACAAAACAAAACCAAACAAAAATAATAATTAAATAATAATAATAAAAAAATAATAAAAAAATCCTACAAAAATAATGTTAAAAAGATACTAGCTATTTATTTCTTGAAGTCATTTTGTAGGAGCATATTGCCTAATCTTTTTAAATGCCAGCTTCAGTTAGGATGAAATACCTTTCTGTTCTTCTTCTACTAAGTAAGAACATTCAGAATTACTGAAAGAGAAGGGGAAAATGCCCCAGCTAGCCCAACCAGCTAGCTTTTTTGGTCACTGTGTGGTTTTTAAGAGTTTTCTGGTGGATCTCAACATTAATCATGTTGCAAAGCTGCCACATTGACAGTGGTTGGCTTCGTGATTTTTAGAGAAGAATCAAATCTGCTTCATTAGATGTTGGAGGGGGACTAATTGGCAGGTAATAATTAGGAAAAAAAAGCCTGAGAAAGAGTTCTCAGAAGATTGTACTCTGAGTGGTTTAATTTGAATTAATAAATAGTGCCTTATGAGATGGGTCAAAAAAGGAATCTGACTGTTCAATTACTTCCTATGGGGCTTTTCAGAAATTTAGCTGACCCACAGATCTCCTGTATGTCCATTGTAGAGAAAATTGTGATCTTCTGTGTTTTAATATTTATCTCTTTCTGCAGTTTTCTGTCTCTGGGTTGTAGAGTTGTTTATTGGTAAGGTTTGTGGGGTTTTCCCCCTTTTTTTCTGTTCATTTATTAAAAACTACCATATGTAATTTTTATCCTTTCTGCTCTGAACATTATGATCTCTTTTCCAGGTTGTCTTTTTCCTGGCTATAGAATACATGTGGCTTTGCTGTCATGTAAACAACCATGGAAATAGGTAACTTGGACCAGTTATATCCAGTCTAAATATCCAACACATAAGGTGCTTCAGTGACTGGAGGCATGAAGTGGTCCTGTAGAATCAGGGTTATGATAAGTGACTTTCAAGGAGCAGCCAATAGCTTTGCCAGCAGCTGCTGGAGCACATTACAGGGCAATAGTTGGAACAAGGCCAGGGTCATACAGATTTATCTACTCCTATGGCATTTCTCTACTGTTCTGCATATTACTCTCATCTTTCAGTCCTCCCCAGGAATGCTGAACTAACCTGGGGAGGAAATTTATTAAACTTATTTTTAGTTCTAAGTGAAAATTACTAATGTGATTTTCTTATCTTTGCAAGTGTGTTTTGTTCAAACTTTGCTAAAGTTTCAGAGAAAATGAAACAATTAAAACCTTTCTGCATCTTAATACAAAGTAAGAAATGCATTTTTGTATACATTCTGTACTTGTACATGTATGCATAAGTACAAGCACATGCTCATATACACATACAAATACGGATCACTTAGCCAGTCACACAACAGAGCACAACTCTTTAACAGTGCAGAAACATTTTGCAATGATATTTTAGGAAGGAAAACTAACGCAGAAGGGGAGCTGCAGGGTATATCCATTTTAAGCTACAGTTGGAATATTATTATCTAACCTGGAATCAGTGAAGGATGTGAAGACTAGCATCTCTGATCTTAGGAACAGGAACCTGTTAAAACAGAAACACTGAAAAGGATATTAAAACAAACTCAAAATACACAAAAACATATCCCTCTGTATTTATTCACCTGCAGAAGTGCACATGAAAATAAAGTAAGCCAGAATGTGAGAAAATAAAGAGGAGTGAAAAAGGGCAATCCATGGGATAGGGAGGCAGAGGGAGAGGCAGGAAGCTTCATGTATTACAAATTTATATGGAGAGGCAAAAGAAAAGAGATTTAACCCATACTGTATTTTGTACTCAGTATTACTGTTCAGCTATCTACAGTGACTGCAAAGAGAAATGCAAATTTATATCACTTCTGCCTCCTACATTGTCATTACTGGTGTGTTGGAAAGATGGCAGGATCATAACAATGCCTGTCCTGTACAGAATAGGTTTCCTGTCCTGTTACACACAGATGTTGCCTGCATCTTTGGTCTTTATCAGCAGCACACACTGATGAATATATTATCACATGTAATGCAATAATTACACATCTGTTCCTCACATGGGTTTCTGTAGATTAAGCTGTTTCTTGTACCTCTCTCTTTCCCCCCCATCAGTTTCTGTACTGCCTTTTAATGTTCTTAAAACTTTCCCTACAACATTTTACCCCATCTTCCATTTATACTTTAAATAAAATTAACACATAGACAATAAAGTTATTTCCTTAGCTGTCGTTAAAGAAAGGAGTTTTCAGATGTCTCTCAGTTAAGGGAGAGAGGTAGAACAGTTCAGAAAATGCAGTCACTCTGCAAAGTCCACATAGATCCTGAGATGGTGCCACAGTCAAGGTATAACTGAAGTAGAGGAAGGCAGGTTTGAAAAATGGTAGGGTGGAAGTGATATAGGACAACCATGGTGATGTTCAAAATGTTCATCTGATTACAAATCGGGAAGGGAAAAAAATGGAGGATGGTATGATTAGCAATGGTTACTGGGATTCTGTCCTGAGCTGCTGGGAACATTTTTTTTTGCATAGAGATCAAATAACTAGAATGCTTTTATTTTCATGAAATAAAATAAGTTGACATACTGACAAAAATATTGGCAAGATTTCACATTTCTCTTCTTTTTTGTGTGATAAAAATAAGATCAACAACAACAAAGAGCAAAGGAAAAATAAGTATCAGTAAACTTAGATACAACTATACCTATTGAATGAGACTGAAAGTGCATGTAACTCAGTATTCTTTATTCAAAGTAAGTTAGTAGCACAGGACCAATGTAAAGAGTACAGTAACAGGACAAAGATACAGTGAGGCATCCCTCAAGTATTCCCCAGAATCTAGTTGTCCATAACTTAGGAATAAATGAAACAGAATTTACAACCATTGTTGCCTGGAATGAAACGTTTAGTTAATATGGTACAGCGGAGAAAAAAAAAAAAAAAAAAAACAACAAAAAAAAAACAAAGCAGAAAATTAAAATTATAGTAAATAGAGAAATAAAGAGCCACTTCTTAATGCCATTTACGTTGGAGCACACATAAAAATAGTATGCAATTACAACTAAAGAAGGTAGTATTTATCAGTGACATCTAAACTATGATAAAAGTCTTATCATCCTGTGTGAAAATATTGAAGTGTCTGGTTTTGAAAATTCCAATTTCTGTTTTTCTAAAGGAGTGAAGGTTTTGGACATAATTCCATTTAGATAGGATAGGATGATGGTATGGGATGCAGAGGAGGACGGTATGACTGCTTATAGTAGAGAAATTAACTACTAAAATTTGAGGAAGCATTCCTGAATGTGCCTGATTGCTGGGTCTTTATTCCTAGGCAAATTTGTAATTGTCCATATTTCTATCTATCTACTCCTTCAAGCCATTTCTTTGAACTACACATAGTAATAATATAATTATTGCCATTATAAAAAATGATCACTCTGAATGTACATGTTACATACATACATACCTTAACATTTAGGTTATTGAAAGTACATACACAATATCAAGTGTGTGGAATTCCATGTTAAAATGATATACTATACTTTCAAATTATGGAAATAAAAATGAATCATAATGTTTTCCTCCAAAGATTAGTATTTCATATCCTGTTTATAGTAGAGGGAATGAGCACAGAGGAAGAAAAATATTTCTGATGTCAGAGGGGATGGATTTCCTTGACTTGTAGCTCTACTGGCATTCCCCCTCAATCTCCCTGCATCTCCAGCTGAATATAAATTGATGTTTGGAATTGTAAATAATTCACACGCATAAAATTTTATTCATCATTGGACCTTGGCCGCAAGTTGAAACATCACTTAATTCCATCTGTACTACACAAACAATAGTGTACAAAGATGTAATACTGTCCATCTTGGGGGAGGGTGGGGGGGGTGGGGAAAGAGGGAGCGAACTAGAAAGCCTATAAATAAAGAGTTTTGATTTTCAGCCAGTATCCCTAGTTGTGTCATCTTTTATACGGACTATGACTTTCCTCATTTTACACAAACCAAATAAAGATATGTATCCTTGAATAAAATATTTCTCTAGTCTGGCCGAAAAGAAAAATATGATGAAATAAGGCTGGAGGCTTTTATCATTTACTTCTGAAAAATTCCGCAAAACAGCAATCAAAGGCCAACAACCTGGTAAATCTCCTTTAACTTTTTTAAAGTTCCTCATTATATCTCACTCCTGCACTGAGCAAAGAAACAGCATATTCCACAGTCTTTATTTCATATCTCTGCTGTAATAAGCCCCAGGCCAACTCACTGGCTTCTTTATATTACCGTGATTTATTTATAATTTCCACAACAGCTAGGCTGAATTTAGCAAGGAATTTGGTGTAAATGTGGGGACTGGTAGATCGAAGCAGGTTCTTAGGCCTCTCACATATCCTGCTACATGGAGCACTGAGTGTTTATTTCAGATAGGATTTCATCTTCTTAGGAGAGCATTTCAACTACTCATGCTTTCTGAAGGGAAAATGTAGAAGCACATGCTGGAGGGCTTAGTCATGGCACAGCCCACACTGTGGTTTGGATCTTAATTTCTCCATTAAACATTAAAGCACTTTTTCAAAACAGCTTTTGTTTGCTTTCCTCCAAAAGAACAAGCGTACCAAAAACACTCTGGAAACCGAGGCTTCTCTCAATACATATTGACTGTGAAGGGATTAATGTCTTAAGTAACACCACTGTTCTGAACCAGCTCACTAATGGAAACATAGCTAATGCCTACGGAAAAACATTTTAGAGGACATTCTGCTGAGGCCATAAACCAGACCAAAACTGGAGTGGAGCAGACTTTTCCTTTTTGAAACTTCCTCACTCCTAGGGCCTGCCAGGGCCAATGTCAGCCCAGGAAAACCTCACAGGGAAAACCACTCTTGATTAGTGAGCTGTAGCTATACAGTGTCTAGCATAAGCAACTGCCTTTACAGCATTTTCAGGCTTCTGCAGGTATATCAGCAGTAAAAAGAGGTGGGCCTGCTGCTGAACAAACAGAGCAGGGACCTGGAGATAAAAGACATGTATGGGTACAAGCTATTCAATGCCTTCTTTGCTTCAGCCTTTGCTGTTAGGACTGCTCTGAGCAATTCTAAGCTCCTGAGACTAGTGGGGAAGTCTAGTGGAAGGTAGGTGGAGATCATGTTGGGTGACATTTAAACAAACAGAACAAACACAAGCGCCTGATGAGATGGGATGCATCTACAACTGCTGAGTGAGCTAAGCCCATCCCATTGTGAGGACACAACAGACAATCTTGGAGAGATCATGGTGATGATGGGAGGTTCCTGAGGACTGGAAGAAAGTAAATGTCATTTCTGTCCTCAAGAGGCTCTAGAAGACCCTCAGGAACTTCCAGTTCAGGGAACTCTATGCAAGTCAGTTGGTGAGCTTCGTGCCTGTGAAGGTCATGGAGCAGCTAATCTTGGGAAGTATTGCTAAACAAATTAAGGACAGGAAACTGATAAGGAATAATCACCCTGGATTTACCAAAGGGACCTCATTCCTGCCCAATCTGATAACCCTCCGCAATGAGATGACCAACTTGGTAGCCAAGAGAAGAGCAGTTTTTCTTTAGCAAGGCTTTCAATGCTCAGTCTCATATCATCCTCAGACACACTGATAAAGTACAGGATAAATAGACTGTGAGGAGGAATGAAATGATTCTCAGCTGCCACGCTCAAAGGACTGATCAGCAGGACGAGCTCCAGCTGGAAGCCAGCCACCAGCAGAGTACCCCAGGGTTTACAGCTGGGAGCAAATACTGTTTAACATTTTAATGACCTGCACTAGACCAGGTGATCAGGCATGCTTTTCTGAAAGGCAGAGACTGCTTGATTAACCTTCTATGACAAGATGATCCACTCAGTGGACAAGGGAAAGGCTGTGGATATTTATCTAGACTTTAGTAAAGTATTTGAAACCATTTCCCGCAGCATTTTCCTGGAGAAACTGTCTGCTCATGGCTTGGATGGGCATACATTTCACTGGGTAAAAAAAATGGTTCAAGGACTTGTGGAGAATGGAGTTAAAACCAGTTGATGACTAGTCACAGGTGCATTGTCCAGGGCTGAGTACTGGGGCAAATTCTGTTTAATGTATTTGTTAGTGATCTGAAAGAAAGGATAGAGTGAACCCTTAGCAAGTTTTCAGGAAACACTAAATGGGGCAGGAGTGTTGATCTGCTTGAGGCTAGGGCAGATCTACAGAGGGATCTGGACAGGCTAGACTGGTGAGCCAAGGCCAGTTGTATGAGGTTCAACAAGGCTCAGTGCCTGTTGCTGCACTTGGGTCACAATAACCCCAAGTAATGCTACAGGCATAAAAGAAGACTGACTGGGAAACTGCCTGGAAGAAAAGGACCTGGGGGTATTGGCTGACAGCTGGCCACCTAGGATTTCTTTCTACCTGTTGCAAGAGTTGCAATTGTATTTCTAGTCTTATCTCTTATCTATATGCAGGATGTATAAAAATCTATTTGAGGAGAAGATGCTGAAATCCAGAATGAACAGATTTCTATTTTTTTTCGTCTGTTTTAAATGTGGCTTCTTATAAGAGAAAACTATTATAGATTCAGCCCTGATCAGAGAAACCGTACACCTCAGATATATGTTTTCTAAGGAGCAATGATGAGGGATTGAATTGGAAAGCTTCCTTTGATTAATAATCTCGAGAAAAGTTTAGAAGTAAATAATAGGTTCATCTAGCCCTCATACACCTAAAGACTGAGATTACACTTTTACTGTAAGCCTACAGAAATTTGAACTATTTGAAATTCACTCTGAGTTGGGAATGTAATGTTTTAAAATCTCTTTAGTATCAGACAAGATGTGCTTTCTGAATTCAATTGAAGGGCAATTTTAATATTACTTGTCCTCATACTAGTAAATAATCTTGGCTGATGAATCAAGATACAGAGAGGAAGAAAGATGTGTACAGAGACAAAACTAAATTAGAAGTAATAGTTGTCTGTCAGTCATGATAACGGTCAACAATTTCTTCTTTTTGTCAATCTTGATTAAAACCTGTCACATAACTGTAAAGATGAGCTATTCTGATGTGTGCTTTCTCCTATACAGAGAAAAAAATGTGAGGTTTACCATAAGATTTTTGTTCCTTTTTTTTGGGGGGGGGTGTCCTATATCATCTGGATAGTATAAAGTGTTTAATCTAGAAATAGAAGTACTTAAATCATGTTTTGCCCCCTTTTTTTTTCTTCCTGTCATATCATCATGCTCCCATGTGTCATTGGAAACTGTGTTTTAGCTTTGTTTTTATGCAGCCTCTCCTCCTTTGTATTACTCATTGTAAGAACCAAGCTCATTTCCCCATAGAATATTTTCTTAGGAGCCTTTGAATCTGACTTTTTCATTAGGTAGTTAGCATACCTTAGTAAATTATGGCTTCTACAGCCGGTATACTTTCTTTTTTCCACAATATTTAGTATCATATACTATTAATGAATTGTCATGATAGATACCCAAGTGTTCCCTTGATAGAATGGGAAAGCAGAAAGGGTAAGAAGGCTAGAAATATGGAGTAGAGAATTAAACTAAAGGTACACTTGTATCCACAACTGAATTTTCATACTCAAAATTCAATGGAAATTAAGCTTAAAATACATTGAAAATATGAAGTTTGGAGTGGAACTCTAGCTGGATTTTCAAACATCTGAGGTCCCAGTTTAATTTCTACATTTATTTGTAAAGGAAAAGGAAATTGTGCAATGAAGCTTAATTCCAGTATAAAATGTAAATTCAAAACTGAAGGGATCTAATGTATTCAGGTGCCACTAAACCATTATTTGTTCTCTGTAGCTATGATCTGAAACCAAGAGCTCCATGTGTACTTTGAAAAGAAATAAATAAACAACTACTGAATTTACACAGATTTTAAGAACTGGGGTAGAAAAAAAAGAAATAAATGCAGTTCATTATTTTTAATTTTATATATTTCAAGACAAAAGATAGGGCATTAAACCAATTTGTTATAATGTACTGTTATTAAAATTTGGCTAGGTACTGCAATTAACCCTGAACAGAGGAAGAGATGGCGAAGGGAAGAACACACTCCAAACCACTGTAGTGATTTCTTGTGTTAATTGGCAAATTTTAATGAAGAATTGCAAAACCTATTTCTTTCTTAAAAACTTTGGTTAGGTGTGATTTCAGATTAGATTGATGCAACCCTACTGATTTTCCACATAATAAGAATACCATAATATTTCTCCTGTCACTTCCAGATGCAGATCACATAGAGAAAAGTCAAACATTTCATGTATCATGTGTGATTATAGCAAGTTTAACAGATCCCTTATATGATAATGGTACTAATGAAACACTGTCTTAGAATGGAACTGTAAAATTTTCTGTTACTGAAGGAATGGAGAAAGAAAAGAAAAACAAACAAAAGGATGGCTTTTAGTGAACTGAAATAAACTATTCTGATATGGCTCTCAGCCGCAGTTAGGTTTCAGAGCAGACAAGGTTAATAGTGATAGTATCAGGCACAACTGAATCAAATCAAAGTCAGGAGGACATAACCGACATGAGAGAGACAGGACTTGGTAAAACCACTTCAAAATCTGAAAAAAAAAACCCCACCATAAAGCAGAAAGAGTTTTAGTATAAGTATAAATGAATGTGAAGTTTTAAAGTCAGAAATAATTATTTCACTGCACAGTTAGACTTCCTTCATGACTCAGCCTATAAATTTCAGTGTCTTGCACCTCTTATGAAGCCTAGGCATAGATGAATACTAAATAATTTAGATAATGTTTTTCATCAAAGCAGTCATACATGCTTGATGAGTAAGCGATTTCAAAATGCACTTCTATGAAGTGATGAAAATATACAGAGAAATAGATATACTTCCAGGTAATCACTGCATGCTCTTTTGCTCTACTCTTCCTAAAAGCAGCACTCAGTGTAATGACAGGCCTAAAGATTCTGCCCCTTTGGTCATCAAAACCAACACATGATCAAACTGGGCTGTCATGTGGAGCATATCTCAGTTTCCTTAGTATGGCAACAAGAATTAAACAGTGCAGAAGAGCCAGCATGTGTCCACCCTTGCCTGATACAAACACTATGTAGCCAAGGAAGTAAGAGCATCACAAATCACTCTTTGGCTGTGTTTTGTGGACAGGGTGAAAAAGACATTTGTTTTCTATGGGTTTTTAAACTCTAACAGAATTTGTCCTATCTAATCTTACTCCAGAAACTCCTTGAAAGTTCATATCTGAACTAGAATATCATGAAAATGATAGCTGTGCTACTGACAACCATCTCGGACATGTTATTCTTGGTGCCTCAAACTACTCTGTTCTGTACATCATCTTGACGTGTTCATGAATCAGTGGCTTCATAGCTTCTGGGGGACTCACACCAGTACTTTCTATAGTGTAATTCACTACAACAGCAAATCTGATTGGTGAGGTTCTTACCATTGCTATTACCTGGTGGGGATTTTCTAACGCTCTTTGATGCTCTGAATTAACATGTTTCCTTTGCAACATGCTCAACAGTCAGAACCTAATGGACTATAACTGCTGTCACCATGGTACTAAAAACCTAACTAGTTTCTGGACTTGCATGTGTAATTAGGACTAGCACTGTCTTTAATTGCACTCTATTAAGTAACTCCTTCTCACTTGATCTAGTATTTTTCTTCTGGGACTTTCTACCTGCTGATATTGTCAAAGTGCAGGCGGATATACAAGAGTTGCAGGAATATCACTTGTGACTGCCACTTCATGCTTCATTACAGCTGTGCATCTCAAATCATAACACTAATTAGCAAACAAGTCTCTTCTTCACCTGCCTGCATGATGCAAAATAAAATCACTGGCAGGCTGAGCACAGCCCAATTAAAGAATTTTACCATATAGTTAAAAAGTCAGTATAGCATTCTTATTCTGTCTGTCATAACTGTACCATTTTGCTCTTGTAAACCCATCATTTTAGTTACATGTGAAGATAAAAGTTTATCTTGCTCCCATTTTTCTCTAATAGCATCTTTGCAACAAGTAATTTTAGGCATGAATTGGTTACTAGCAGTTGTAATATGATCAACAGCTTGCCACTGGATTCACATGTTCACCAATATCTACATATTTATTTCCACTAATTTTTGGTCAGAAGCAGTTAAAATAGGTCAGCCAGTATCGCACGTGTTTATATTCACATACCAGAGAAGGAAACAATTTCTAATATCTTCACCTTGTCCACTCACTAGAGACAACTAAGTGATTTTTCCCCATATTAAAAAAGCTATCTACCCTGTTACTTTGTTCACCCATTCATCCATACAAGAATCTGAAATGTATCCTGCAATCTCATACATAATTTAATCTTAGCATGGCTGCAGAAAATTATGTAAGTTATCATTGCAATTTTTTAGGTTAGCATTGGGGTACAGAGTGTATGACTTGCCTTAGGTAGCAGAGCCAAACTCTGAGGCAGAACTGGGAACAGATCTTAGATTTACTGTTTCATAGCCCAGTGCTCTAGCTGAATAAATCTCTACTGTAACTCCTTCCTATGAGTTGGTACAGTGCTGTATTTTGACTTTAGTCTGAGAACAATGCTGATAACACACCAATGTTTTAGTTGTTGCTAAGAAATGTTTACTCTGATCATGGACTTTTCAGTCTCTCATGCTCTGCCAGTGAGGAGGAGCGTGGGAAGCTGGGAGGAAGCAGGGACAGGACACCTGATCCAAACTATCCAAAGGGGTATTCCATACCACAGAACATCATGCCCAGTATATAAACTGGGGGGTGTCACCTGGAAGGGCAGGTAGCTGCTCAGGTTGGGTTGGGTATCTGCTGGCAGGTGGTGAACAAGTGTACTGTGCATCACTTGTGTTTATTGCTGGTTTTTTTCCTTTCTCCTTTTTAGTTTTATATTCTCTCCCCTTGCTATTTCACTTGTCATTATTATTATTACAAGTAGTAGTAGTTTTGTATTACACTTCAGTTATTGGACAGCTCTTTTCTCAACTCCTGGGGTTTACATTCATTAGACTCTCCACCCCATCCTGCTGGGAGTGGGGAGAAGAAGGGAGAGGAGTGAGTGAGCGGCTCCGTGGTTCTGAATTACTGGCTGGGCTTAAACCATGATCTTTTTGGCACTCAACGTGGGGCTTGAAGGGCTGAGATATAGGAACCAGAGTGTATCAAAATGAATTTGTGTTTCAAATTAATAGCCACTCGTCACAATGTTGATTTTTTTCTCTGTTGTGCTTGGTCTCTGAGCTTCATATGTCACACCTTACTTGTAGCCAGTATTTGCTGTTTTAGAATTTACTGGCTTGGGGCCCAGGCTAAGGTTCTCATTTGCTTTACTTTATGATAACAGCTTGTGTTAGAATAGAATTATTGGTCATGAAACTGATCTGGTATGCTTCTCAGCATTGTCATCACCTCTATACTTTGGGAGGCATGTAATGGGAATTATTAACAATTACAGCTCTTTCTTTCCCCCCTCAAAATACCAAACTACTGACGAGACATTCTCCCATGCCTTCCCCTTTTCCACTAGGCTATTTACAGTAGCATTTGGGAATTTTAAAGATTTTTAATATCCCTTGAGTACTCTTGAAACCTACCTCCTCCTTTTGCTAGGAACCATCATTTTGTTGAATATAGTTCTGGCCTTGTTTAAGGTTAGAGAACTACCTAAGAATACCACCAAGAGGTCATCCCCAAGACTGGACATTTGTGAGTGGCAGGGTGTGTGGAACAGTGTGGGCAAGTACCTGGGCCAGTTGGTCACTCCAGCACTTTGGAACTTTACCCTGAACAAGTGCAAAATCTGGAAAAAGTAGTAAAACATTTTGAAAAAGTAGGCTGCTGTCCTGGCAATACCAGAGAAGTACAAAACAGCCAGTGAAATCAATCATATGCTATTGACTGATATATAGCACTTCTATAGCAGTTAAATGCTCATTTCCGCTACTCTGGACTTTGAAAAGAACACATATGCTGTCATGATCATCAGCAGAGAATAAAGTAATGAGAAAAGCCAGGAGCAGCAGAACTGTCATAAGGTCATTATTGACTGAACCTCTGTTCCCTCCTATCATCAGCCCAACAAAGAATGAACTGTGATGAAACCAGATGAGCTTAGCACTGACCAGACAAGTTCAGTGGTGACATCAGCAGTTATTAGTTATAATACACTAAAGCAAATGAATCTCCAGAGAAAGTTGGTTTCCTACCATACACACAGATAGAAATGTTAGCTACCGCTTCTCAATACCATACTGTCTAAAGAAACAGCCCATCTATAGAAAGTGGTAGGGGACTGTATACCTCCAAAACATTAATGAAAGGATGATCATGACAAGAAGTCTTCCCGGTAGCCTTTGAAAGGATGTGTTTACTTCTCTGTAGCTCCACTGAGCTCTCTTGTCATTCAGAGAAGAAGTCACCATAATTTTGTCCTTCTCTACCGTGCTGCTCTCATCTATGGCAGGACCCAAATACACCAATATATATGTTCTGCATCAGTGCACAACATGGCGGAGGGAAAGATAGTCTTTTGTATGACCTCATTAAGACCCTGCACATATTAGCAAAAGCACTCTATCACAGTGCTGAGCTTGTGGCAATGGACATTTTCAGGATATTGCCCTGTTGTAACTTCTTACTGATGAAAGAAAAAGAAATGTGGTTTCTTAATTGTATGACCCTAAGAATGGTGAAACTGTTAAAACTAAAAAAAAAGTCCTGCATTTCAGAAAAAGCAGGTTGATTAATGAGTTGTTTCCAGCCAGGAAAATTCATTCACTTAGCCATGTGATTGAGTAAGACATCAAGAAAGCAATGGATTATGGCATCATTTGTTCTTTTTGTATTTTCAAAGGGAATCATATTCACATTTGTACACCATGGATGCATTGAAATTTGGACTCACAAAAGCAGGGGGGGAGGTGGGGGGGGGGGAGAAAGAAACGAACCAGTAATAGCAGTGAATATTTATTAAGTCAATCCATAAATCAAATCGTTTAAGACAGACTGCACAATCCTACTTTTAACTGACTTTTCTCCTTGAAAACCATTTGAATGAGCAGAAAGGTTTTTTTTTATTCCAGCGGTATCAAAGCAAAGTGGTCAAAAACCCCACCCCAACGTTTCACAAGAGTCTTACTACATCTTAAGAAGAAAGGATGGGTATTTGCCTGCAAGTGAGGCACTTCTAGTCATGTTAGTGGAAGTCACAAGGGAACTACTGTTCTGGACATCTCTGCCTGGAAGCCTGACCCTCACTTAGGTGGTTTTGCTTCTTAGTGAAACCCTACAGAAGTCCTAAGGATGCCACGAAGCATAGTCCTGCTCCATGCCAGCAAGTCAAACTACACAAACATGTCCTATAGTCCTGATCCTGTGTGTGTGTATTCCCACTCCCCCTGCTCTGGGCTCGGGAAGTGGCAGTATGAACAGTGCATGGCTGGGACCCTGTGACATGACCAGTCCGGGAAGAGAAGGAGGTTATACATCTTTGTCCACTTTTATAAATATTTATTTTCCCTATTCACCCAGGCACAACAGCTGGACCTGAAAGAAAAAAATAAAATTAAGATGAACAAGGCCCACAGTCCTGGTGGACAAAGCGACATTGGGCACTGTTAGCTGAGTTCCTTCATTACTGTCTACTCTTCAGGAATATATGAACGCATTGTCAGTATATGTGAGCCATAACAACTTCATCTTCAGATTTTCAATATGACAACACCTCCACTAATGTCAGTCAGGAAGCTATTCATTCTCTTCAGTGAAATGTTTAATGGGCCAGAGAACCTGATGCTGAAGAGCTTACACTGTTCAAACAGTGTGCAAATCAGAACATTAGCATTTTACACCTGTCTCATTTTGCACAGGGAAAATAGATCCATGAGAGACAGAAGGATCAATCCTGTAAATATGTCTTTGAGAAGTTACTCTTGAGGTTTTTATGCTAAAAAAGTTTTATTTTCCTAGTCTATACAAAGTTTAATCCTACATTCAAAAGTCTCCCTCTACTTACCTGTATCACAGAAATATCAGCTGATGCAGTATGCAGTGCTACCTGATAAAGGATGACTGCAATTAAATTGCTTAGATTTGTTCTCTTGAGGAGCTAATTTCCAAATGCTGTAATTGACTTTCTCCTTGAGTACTTTTTACAGAAAGCCAGCATGCCAGCCTAGACCAAATACTGATTGTTTGCAGCAATATAATAACAAAACAATTTGACTGTGAGAGACACAATTAAAAAAATTAAATAATCTAAATGGAGCAATGTAGGCAATGTCTCTGGATTTCTTGGTGAGGCAAGAGAATTCAGTATAAACTTAAAATTTTTGACCAAAGTATTTTTCTCCTAAATTACTCTGTACTCTTTTGGACTTATTTATGCCATCTTAGAATTGTGTCACTGTTAGTGAAGATATATAACATTTTGGTGTTACTTATAGTTTCTAGGATTTCTTTAATGAGCCAGAATACATTGCAAAGATTCCAGAGAAGCAAGATAGTCCTTCATATCCACAGATCATTTACCAGGGTTATTCAGCATATTCTGAACTTTGAAAATCAAAGGTTGTCTGGCGGTTAAAAGGATTATGCTCAGATGATTTAGCTGATTCCAAGACATGACCATAAATGTCATTGGTTAGGCTTAGATTGTTAAATGGTTCCTAAGGGATTTTAAAATCTATGAATAAAGAATGAATTTATATACCAGTAATCTGTAATTGACCCAATGTTCATTCATTTCTGATAATTATATATATGAAGGATACAGTGCAGATCCACTGAAAAAATGTGAGTTTATTTTAAAGGAAATCCACATATTAGCAAATATCCTTGTCTCTAAATTGGAGAGACATGGATCTGATGGATGGATAACTTGATGGATAAGGAACTGGCTAGATGGTCATGCTCAGAGTTGTGGTCAACAGCTTGCTGTCCAAGTGGAGATCAGTGACAAATGGCATTCCTTAGCGGTCTGTATTGAGACCTGCAGTGTTGGCAACACAGACTGTGGGACTGAGTGCAACCTCAACAAGTTTCCTAACACCACCAAGCTGCTTCCAAAGCTCAAAATGACCAGGCAGTGTGTGCTTGCAGCCAGAAAGCCAGCTGTATGTTAAGCTGCATCAAAAAGAGTGTGGCCAGCATGATAAAGGAGGCAATTCTTCCCCTTTACTCCTCTCCTGTGAGATGCCATCTGGAATACTGCATTCAGCTCTGGAGTACCCAACACAAGAGGGGTGTGGAACTGCTTGAGCAAGTCTAGAGGAGGGCCACAAAGATGATCAAAGGGCTCTCCTATGAAGACAGGATGAGATGGTTGGGTTTCTTCAGCCTGGAAAAGAGTAGGCTCAGAGAAGACTTTCTAGCATCCTTTGGTAGCTAAAGGAGGCCTACAGGAGAGCTGGAGAGCAACTTTTTACAGGGGCATGTAGTGGCAGAACAAGGGAGAATGGACTTAAGATGAAAGAGTGTAGATTTATATTAGATATTAGGAAAAAAATTCTTCACTATGCGGGTGACAAGACACTGGAACACGTTGCCCATGGAAGCTGTGGATGCCTTTCATCCCTAGAAGCATTCAAGGCCAAGTTGAGGCTGGAAGTGTTCAAGGCAAGTTGGACAGCATAAGGGCTGCCTCATGCTCTAGCAGCTTCATACTACATCTCACTAGAGTGAGTTGAGGATAGGGTTGGGTTGGGGTTTGGTGTTTTGTTTTTGTTGGGTTTTTTTTTTGCGTTAATTTTTTGGGGTTGCTCATGCTCAAAATAAAAGGTCTATGACCAGGTGAGTAGGAAACGTCGGATGCTGCCATCAGCTATTTGATTATACCAAGCCAGTATTTTTCTTCTATTTGCCTGCTCTTGTATCAAGCTTTAGCAGAAGGGAATAAGACCTACTAGGGCTCTCAAAATCATCACTGTAGTGATTGGATAAGTTGCCTGCAATCCTTACTTCCACAGTAAGTATGAGAATTTTTATCAAGAGAAAATATTTCAGGACATGAATTTATTTTTTTATTAGGTCAGGAGTACTGGGTTATGTGCCTCCCTACCCCCAACATCTTCCTAGCCTTTTATTTAATAGCTTCAGTGGATCCGGGACAGGTATCCAGTGCATAAGTGCTGTATCCTGATTTAAAGCTGCTTCAGCTGCTTGTCAGTATGTTTGCCTCTGAATTGTGCCTGTCAACTTGTCACTCTTGACTCTAATTACCTCCTTTACAGGTTATTCTATAATCATCTTCAGTCACAAAGCTCCTGTTTTGTTTTTCAAAACTTCCACAGACATCACTGGAATTTAAAACAACCAGGACGCAGAATTAAAAGTGTAACTCTATAGAAAAATCTCTTTATTGTTTTCAGTAAACTGCTGCCTCTCCTTGTTGACCCAATGACTGATCATCATCATCATCATTTCTGAATGAGGACCCTACCTGTATTTTCATCTATATGAATCTTTCATCTTTTTTCTCTCCTTATTCTCTCTCCTCCCGCCAACAATTTCTGAAGGAGATGGAAAGCAAACCCAGTTTCTTGACATGTTTCCTAGACAAGTTCCTCATATGGTATTACTTTAAAAGAGAGGGGTAAGTGAACGTTTTATTAATATACTTTTGCATAAACTGAGAAAAGAAAGCGTTTAGTTTCATGAAGGAGAATGACAATTCTAAATTTAATACTTTTTTCTTAGCAGACACCACAGATGTCCTGGGTTCAGTCCTACTTCAGTACTAACAATTCTGGGGTTTTCCCTACAGAGTATTGCAGTTTACATGATTTTTTTTTTTTCGTCATCTTTCTTCTCCTTCAGTAATTCTGCATCCTTTCATAAAATTTCTACCTGGACACCCAAACCATCGTACCCTGCTAACTCATCAACTCACACTTCACAGATAATGATTTTCAGCTCAATCAGTCATGCTGAATTACTGTAAGCCTCCAATGCTCATGACTGTGGCATCAAAATATATTTGCTTATTTGTTATATATTTCATGAAATAAATCAGAATGCTGTGTAATGCAATGTAACTGTTTCATGCGTTGTTGCGCTCTTTACACAGATTGAACTTGTCTGAATATAGAGAGATTTGGTAAGTTAATGGCTTCAGCATCTGAAAGCCTGTAGACTCATTTTTATACACAGAAGTAATGTGAAATGGCAGGGAACAGGGAAAAAGAAACTGGGAACAGTTGTAAGGGAAACAGCTCACTTTCTGTGAGCAAGGGCAGGGTTTGATTTCTCCCCCATTCCTCCTTCTTGTCTGCATTCTGAAAATGGGGTTATAGGGCTTCTTCAATCTGTGGAAACTTAAATTGCTGCAGATCTGCTTTAGTATTTGTGAGGTAACTAACCATCATGTGACAGTCTCAAAGGTTCTTTTAACACTGCTATAACAAACAGTAAACAATTAAACAGATCTCTATCTCAAAACTCCAAAGCTAGAGACAGGGATGAGAGGGTCCTTAGCTTACATTAAATCATTGTGTTGATATTTCTTGCTTTCTTTCATGTAAACCATTCTCTTTAAACTAAAACACAGACACACCCCTATACCTCCTAATGCAAATAAATAAGAAAGGCTAAATTCTGCATGCAGAGAGACGCTGAGCATCGACACCAGCTGGGGAAAGTTGTCATGTATACAGGCATGCAAGGCTGGTTCAGATAACAAAATATGTTTTAGTTACACTATCCAAACTGATTCTGTGCAGAACTAGCCCTATAGATGATAATATAATTGTTTGCTTCTGTGAAAAGACAAGAGGTACATAACTTTTTGTATCTGAATTGCCTTCTGTTAAGAATATGATCCCAGTCACAAAGATTCGTATTGTCTAGAGAATTACAATGATTCAGAAGGAGAGTGCATTTTGGTGTGGATTTCAGCCCTGTTTTTTGTGGACATGAAATGCAAGCATGTAGCAGTTACTATACTTCAAGAGAGAAGTCAGCAATTCATGAATACATAGCTATCTCCTCCAGTGAAGTGCCATTGGTAACGTAATTAGATCTTGGATCTACCCTGAAAGAAGGGTACTTTCTCTGTATCTCACTAGCAGGAGGAGGGTAAGTAAAACAGCAACACTTAGAATGATGGTTTAGAAGGAAATTAAAAATCAAAGCACAGAACAATTAAGTAGTTTTTCGCTGGTTTTTACCTTAGTTATATTGCTAGTACAATAGTGTCAAGAAAAGTAGAGGATAGGCACTGAGTTTCCAAATACACTTGATGCCAGTAGCAGCATTGCCTTAGAAAAGTTAGAAGCAATGAAGGCTAGTGCTTTTGATAGCAAGAGAAGTGAGCCACAAAGATGCACCTGAGATACTTTTTAAAGAGCAAGTAAAAAGATGTGATAGTTTTAATGTGCATTTGTCTTCTACAGCTAGCAAGCTGAATTAGACTAGAGTAACAAGTTTAAAAAGAGATCTAATTCTTATTTTCTTACAACTATCTGCTAAAAGATGTATCATTTTCTCTAAAACTTTTGGCCTGCACACACAAATTTTTCATTCAGCAAAACAGAAATAAAAGCAAAATAGGAGACAGTATAAAGCATTTAAAAGTTACTTTATAAGGACAGGCTTATAAGGCTTACTGCAAGCTCTTATGATTTTCTTAATAGATTAACTATTTTCCTACAATGGATAAAATTTGTCAAAAAAAATCTCAGTGGTATGATGTTCTCTGACTATGCCAACAATCTAGAAGGAGAGTAAGGAAGAATTCTGTTGTTTTTTTTTTTTTTTATCTTCAGGGGAAATGGAAAGGGAAAGAAAGAAGGACTCCAAATTCAGAGGCACATGCCATTTCTTACAATGAATATTACAATGAACAGACCACCCTGACTGTGCCCTGGGTTGAGACTGTCACATGGTAGTTAGTTACCTCACAAATACTAAAGCAGAACTGCAGCAATTTAAGTTTCCACAGATTGAAGAAGCCCTATATCCCCATTTTCAGAATGCAGACAAGAAGGAGGAATGGGGGAGAAATCAAACCCTGCCCTTGCTCACAGAAAGTGAGCTGTTTCCCTTACAGCTGAAGGAGATGCAAGGCTGCTGCTGAAGGGAAAAAAGAAGAAAAGCAGCTATCCTAGCTTATGGATGACAACCAGCACCATATCCATCAAGTTAGAATATTGCATCTCTGGAAAAACGTATTATAGTGGCTGCTGACTTCTTCTTTCTTTTAAATTAGTTCACTGAAAGCTGACAGATTGATTGCTTTGCATTGGTGGTTAACTTTTACAGTTCCAGCAGATGTCACGGACAAACATGTAATTCAGAAAGCCTGAATACTTCTGGGTTCTTTTTGTCTTTAAGGGAACTAAAAAAATATATAACTTGCCCCTTAAGCTGATGGCATGTTGACAGTGTGACATCTCACCACTAAGTGCAGGCTATAATGGATGGGACTGACATTCCTAAACAGTGTGTTCACTGTCAGGATGTAGATGTGCCTGAAAAAATGTAATTTCATGTAAACACACAATTAAATGGAAGCCGTTTTTCGAATTACCTGTCCATCTTGACAATTTATAAGTAAGGCCATCTACTGATGGCAAGAATTGCATGTCTTCTCTGTTTACAAATGCTGTGGTAACATGAGCCTTGGGGTCTAACTAAACCTGATTTAGTAGACTTGAACTTCAGAAGCAAGACATTAGACATCTGTTTCTGCAACTCAGAAGGTTTCTAGTATGCTCAAATGTTGATTCTTTTGCTTTTTCAGACATCACAAGAATCCTAAAAAATCTATGGGATACAGGGGAAAATTGCTGAAACTCAGAGATTCATACAGGGACCTTGTTCCAAAACTTAGCAAATTGGAAAGGAGGTTATTTTCTCTAAAGTTTCATGACTTGGTCTCATTTTTTTCATTTGTTACTTTAGTTATTCAAGAAAATATTTTAGTGGGTTTTTTTTTTTTCATTTCAAATGATTCGCATGTAGTATGCCTTTACTCCGCAGATAGAATAGACTGATATGCTTCATGCAAAGAAATAAGAAACACATAAGAAAAAATAGACTAAAATGAAAGAAAAACTTGAGGGAAAACTTGTCTAATTTGAGCTATTCAAACCAGACACCATTAAACTGCTCAACACAAATCTCTTTCTAAACTTCCCATGTAAAATATGCTTTAAAAGAAGAATTAAAATTTTCTTACATTAAGATCTTATCTACACCTGGGTCAGAGCAATTCGAGGCACAGCTACAGGTTGGGCAGAGAAGAGATTCAGAGCAGCCCTGAGGAGAAGGACTTCAGGTGTTCGTCAATGAGAAACATAACATGAGCCGGCTTCAGTGTGTGCTCAAAGCCCAGAAAGCCAATTGTATCCTGGGCTGCATAAAAAGGAGCGTGACCAGCAGGTCGAAGGAGGTGATCCTGCCCCTCTACTCTGCTCTCGTGAGACCTCACTTGGAGTATTGTGTGCAGTTCTGGTGCCCTCAACATCAAAAGGACATGGAACTGTTAGAACAAGTCCAGAGGAGGGCTATGAGGATGATCAGGGGACTGGAGCACCTCCTGTATGAAGACAAGATGAGAAAGTTGGAGCTGTTCAGCCTGGAGAAGGCTGTGTGGGGACATAATAGCAGCCTTCCAATATCCGAAGGGGGCCCACAGGAATGCTGGTGAGGGAATATTCATTAAGGATTGTAGTGAAAGGACAAGGGATAACGGGTTAAAACTTAAAAAGGGGAAGTTTAGATTGGGTATAAGGAAAAAGTTCTTTACTGTACAGTTGGTGAGACACTGGAATGGATTGCAAAAGGAAGGTGTGAATGCCCCAGACCTGGCAGTATTCAAGGCCAGGTTGGAAGGAGCCTTGAATGACATGGTTCAGTGTGAGGTGTCCCTGCCCATGAGGGAGGGTTGGAATTAGGTGATCTTAAGGTCCTTTCCAACCCTAACTATTCTATGATTCTACATGCATAACAGAGCAGAGCTTTCTGTTGTATTCTGCTCGATTCCACTCCACTTTCTTCGGGTCTATGCCTATCCATTTTATTGCATTCCATTCCCTGCACTCACAAGTTGTACAATGAGGAGACCCTTATTTACACGAAATGCCAAGGGAATTTCAGCACCAAAAACCCTTTCAAAGACACAAATCAGAACAGTTACGGGTGGAAATAATATTTTATTTTTTTCTAACTAAAGTTATCTGTTTTAGTTTAGCTAAGCTAATTTGAACCTGATTCACTGGTTAATATGAGCCTGGTTCACTTCACTGAGTGGTGCCTAATTACACATTCTCGAAAGCTCAGCAAAGTGTTTTGCTACCAATTTGGTTTAAGCTGTCTGGCCCGAGCAGGTTTTCCCTGCAACACTCATGAAACACATGGAAGTGACTCAGCTCTGTAGAATAGTTTTAAAATCCTCAGTGAAGTATCATGTAGGAAGAACATGGAACTAGGAGAGGATCTGGTTTGAGACCATCTTAAGAACTTGAACATGCACAAGTGCGTGGGACCTGATGAAATCCATCCACGGGTGCTGAAGGAGCTGGTGAATGAAGTTGCTAAGCCACTGTCCATCATATTTGAAAATTCATGGCAGTCAAGTGAAGCTCCCGATGACTGGAAAAAGGGAAATATAACCTCAGTTTTCAGGAAGGGGAAAATTGATGACCCAGGGAACTACAGACCAGTCAGTCTCACCTCTGTGCCTGGCAAAATCTGGGAGCAGATTCTCCTGGAAGGCATGCTAAGGCACACGAAAAACAACAAGGTGCTTATTGACAGCCAGCATGGCTTCACTAAGGGGAAATCCTGCCTGAGCAATTAGGGGGCCTTCTCTGACGTGGCTACAGAACTGATGGACAGCGGTGGAGCAGCTGATGTCATCTACCTGGACTTGTGCAAAGCGTTTGACACTGTCCCGTGTGACATCCTTGTCTCTAAATTGCAGAGACATCAATTTGATAGGTGGACCACTCGGTAGATAAAGAACTGGGTGGATGGCCACACACAAAGGGTTGTGGTCAATGGCTCAATGTCCAGCTTGAGACCAGTATGGAGTGGTGTTCCCCAGGGATCGGTGTTGGGAGCAGTCTTGTTCAACATCTTTGCAATCACAAGGAGTTGTACAATGAGGAGATCATTATTTACCTGAAATGCCAGGGGAATTCCAGCTCCAAAAGCACTTTCAAAGACACAAATCACAACAGTTACAGGTGGAAAGAGTACTTTATTTCTTTCTAACTAAAGTTATTTGTTTTAGTTCAGCTTAGTTAATTTGAGCCTGGTTTAGTTTAGACCCTTCCGTTTAGCTGGGCAAAAGCCTCCCTTGCAGCCTGAGAAAGGAAAGGCAGGGCAGGAGCGGTGCCGCGGTGGTGCGAGAGCAGTGCAAGAAGAAGCCAGGCAGAAAGGGCCAGGGAAGAGCTGAGGAGGGCGGTGCTCAGTACTCCAGAGGACAGCAGCAAGTCCCGGGGCCAGGCTGGGGCCAGCCTGGGAGTCCAGAAGGCTGCCTCCCCCCGGATGCGGGGCACGAGGGCCACCTGCGTGGAGCACGAGCAGCTGCCTTTGGGACACAGTGAGCCAAAGGAGCCCCATGAAGAGGCTGTGCTCGGCTGCAGAGGAAGGCAAAAACCCCCAGGGACGCTTGCTAGTCCAGCCTGGGGGGAAAAAAGCCCTTCCCCCCCCAGCTGCAGGACACGAGGGGCCACCTTCGTGGAGCATGAGCACCGGGCGATAAGGCAGCCAGAATGGACCCAGGAGCCCTGACAAGTGGTCACGCTCAGTGCTCAGAGGAAGGCAAAAAACCCCCGGGGACCGGTGCCAATCTGCCCCGGGGGAAAATTCCTTCCTGACCCCAGTGCTGGCGATCGGCTGCTCCCTGAGCAGCTGAGCAAGACCTGCTCCCGGTCCACACGCTGCTTACGCCTGCAAGGGGACAAGGGGACACTGGCACTGCTTTTTCTGCTTCCACCAGGAGCCATCTCAGGGGCTTCCACCAACAGCAAAATGCCCTTGGCCTGATGAATCCTCGGAGCACGAATCCTTGCTGTGCTTGGCAGTGGGAGCTCCAGAGCACTGGGGGAGGGCACTGAGCCACCTCTGCATCCTCTTTCTTCTGGCTACTGCCACTCTCTCCCCAGCAGGTGAGGACAAAAAGCTCCCCGATAACTGAAGCAGATTCCCTCGATGATGCTTTGAGCGTGGCCCCTCCAGGAGCTGCAACTGCAGCACAGAACCTCCCGCATCTTCGTGCAGCTCCAAGCGTTCCCTCCCTCAGCCCGCCCCGCAAGCAATTCCCCGGTGCCCAGCAGATGATGACAGCGAGCTCCCCCATGACTGAAGCAGGATTTCCATCCATCCGATGAGCTTGGAGCGTGGCCCCTCCAGGAGCTGCAACTGCAGCACAGAACCTCCCGCAGCTTCGTGCATCTTCAAGGATTCCCCTCATCAACCCCCTCCCCCCTCCCAGGAATTCCCCCCCTGCCCCAAGCACTTACTCTCGGATGCCCTCAGGCTGCCAGCTCTGTCCTGCTGGCAGCGCCGGGCACTCTGGCAGTGGAACAGGGGAGGGCGCTGGACTCATCCTGCCCCAGAGCATTGTGATGCTGCGTGGCCGGGTGCTGGCCCTATGACACGGGGGTGACGCACTGGAATGGGCTGCCCAAGGAGGCTGTGAATGTTCTATCCCTGATGATGTTTAAGGCTAGGTTGAAAGGAGCATTGATATGGTTTAATGTTAGTTGTCTGTGCCCATGACAGTGGGGCTGGAACTAGGTGATCTTAAGTTCCTTTCCAACCCTAAGTATTCTATGTTTCCGTGATTCAACCATGCATCTCTGATGTGCCAGTTGTGCTTTTTGATTACCACACCTGGAATATGCACAGCTTTGATGTGCTGACCATTTTGCTTATTCAGTCATTCACCTGTTGCTTCTTGTTTGCTCCTCCAGCTACCTCTTCATTGCAGATACTACCCGGATATCTATTCTGCAGGTTTCTTTTTCTTTTTTTTTCTCCCATTCCATTTCTCATGCTCATAAGAGATTCTTTGTAAATATCTTCACAGATTTGCATTTGCAATACATTCTCTTAGAATTCACATTTCTATCATTTGACAAAGGTGGTTGCCTGTCATACTGCCCAAGCATGTCTTGTTCTTACTATGTCCTCCCCTGCTTGTCTGAGAGCATCTGTTGTCCCATTTCCTAGATTATAAGCACTTTGACAAAAGTTTGTAGAACTTATTTTAGCTGTTTGTCCATCACTGCCAAGTGTCCTAGATGTTGGATGGAAACAAAAGAATTTCTGTCCCAGTGATGGGATGAGTCTGATGCAATAGCTTTTAAAAAGTAACATTTGAAATGTGAATGAATGTTGAGGAGCTAAACTCGTACCCTCCCTCTGCCCAGCACTCTCTGTTCTTCCACAAAGGGATAAAAGGGAGCCGTATACACTGAGATATGTGCTTAGGAAGAAATCATCAAGACCAGATTTACTGAACTAGACCTTTCTTTCTACTGCACAGGCTGCCACCTCAGCTGTGGAACCAGTCCAACAGAGCAGAAGACTCTTCTGGTCCGAAGGCAGCACAATGCCTTCAGGAACTGAAATTTACAACACACAAAACAGGGACATACAGTTAGTGGTTTGGTTATGTGCATACTCAGATCCTGCCTGTATCAGTTCTGTTCCATTAGGCAGTAGAAGCTTGGAACAGGGGAGGGATGGCAGAGACCTTTGTAATTTGTTTTGGCTTTGTCAGCTCACAGGCCTGAAGGAAGGAAGGGGAGGGGAGGAAGAAATCTGCTTGGTCTCTCCTCAGTTCTCAGTTCACATGCCTCTGCATGTTGCTTCTGAGATAGAAATGAACACACAGCACCATTCCTCTCTTACCTTTGCTGGAGGATGTTGGAAAATAGATTGCTAATTCAGTGATGTTGTAGTACAATGTACAATGCATAGCCCATGTAAATAGGTTAAGTGTAGCTTGCAATTTCCCTCAACTAAAGGTGCCTATGCCAGGCAGCTGGGTGCCTGGGTGGAGCATGGAAGTACCTTGGTTCTGCCAGAGAAGGGGGTTTCTGGATAAGCAGCAGTTACTGAACACCCTTGGATGAAATGGGTTTAATGCCAAATGATATAGTGATAAACAAAATCCATGCCGTCAAACTTCTTTCAATGGGTTCATATTAGAAACATCTTGCTTCAATAAATACTGAGCAGAGTGTTAATTCTTAACCCTTTCTCTGTACTTCCCTTCACTTTATCCTAATAATTTTTAATTTACTTTCCAGATTTGCTAGAAGGCAGTGTTTCCCCAGCACAAGTTTTATATAGATCAGTCTCTTTGCAGTCTTTCAGGTTCAACATACAGCTTTGCATTCCACAGTAACGTAGGATAGAAAACATAAAAAGGTGGCCAAGGTAATTTCTAGTGCATGAGATCTTCTATAATGTTAGGATAAGCTTCGCAATTACTGGATCATTATACTAATTCTTTGTCTCTGTGCACATGTGCATATAATCAGCAGCCTTTAATGGAATACATAATATTAGTCCTGTGTCAGATATGGTGTGTCTCGATCCATCAAGAGGATGCATGAGCAATGGTTAGAAATGAATGTAGGAGTGTGTTTAAGGCAGAAGCAGAGGTTATAATTATTTTACATATTTAATGTATTTGCTAAACTGAGCCATCATGCTGCTATTGATTATAATTGTCTTCTGTCATTGGAAGATGATTGTTCTGTGATTTCTGTGCCTAATTAAAATTTGTTTTAAATAGAAAATTGTTTTTTTACTATCCTCAATTCACTTAGAGAATGTTTGGAAAGTGGCTATGCTGCTATTTTTACTTCTTAATACTCAGAATCATAGAAACATAGAATGGTTTGGGTTGGAATGTACCTTAAGAGCATCTAGCTCAAAACCCCCTTCCCTGGGCACTGATGCCTCCCACTGTACAACCTGGCCTTGAAGCCAACACCATATGTCATATGCCATATACCATACCAACACCATACATATTGAAACTGTTTTCTGTGCTCAGTAATACTTCATTGAGAAAATTTAAATGAGTGCATTTAATTCTTCAGTGCAGCTCACAGTACTGATACATAGAAGACATGTCTGATTTCTTTAATATAAGTGTAGATACTTAATGGAAAATAAAAGGAATAATTTGATTTTATCTATCTTCATATTATTACAAACAGGAAGTTAATTGAAGTTATATCCTGTTTTGAAAGCTGTATGATACAACACATACCTAAGAACCAGGTATTGAAACTCAGTGATACCTGGCCAATGCAAACCACCTGAGGTATTATTGCTCAAAATAAGTCTGAAAGAGCCTTACTGATATTAAAGAGCCTACACTGAGATTAAAGTCAAACAAAAGCAGACCTTTTCAAGTATCATAAAGATGGTCAAATGTGTGTATATTAACTCCAGCATTTAACTAGGTGAAGGCTGAGGGTTTCATCTCAGCTCCTCCTGTTTTCTTACCTCAGGAAGTTAATTCTTGAGCTGTGTCTTCTACAAGGCAACGGGGGCTCTACCGATGCAGTGTGAATGGAAGACAGAAAGTGGAGACAAGTAGAAAAATCTCTCTTCCTGATGCACAGTTTCCAATTATCCAGTTATCTTATTGGTAATATATAATCAATATCTAATTTCCAATTATCTTATCAGAAATGCACTAAAAGGAGCTGCACAGTATCCTGTTACTTTTTTACATAGAGATACTCAAAAGTCTATGGCTACTAGCCTGGTTACTGGACAGAAAAATAAAAGGTAATGAGCTGTTTTGATTATGCTAGAAAATGGATGAACAGTAACAGTAAAAGCCAAGATTCTGCTGTGAAAGGATGTACACAGTTTTAAAAAAGATACAACTGCCATTGTGTAATATGTAATTTTTGAACATATCTTGTAGAGGGAACCACTGATATCTGAGGCCTATTATAACCGTGCTTTGTTTATTACTCCATGGAATAGACTCACTAACGAGACACTATTCCTAAAGATAAAGCCTAATTTTTTTTTTTAACAAGTTTTATAGCTGGAGCCTTTATTATTACTATAATGTAACCATTTACCTACAAATAGCATCATGAAAACAATATAATATATAAAATGCTTGGAAAACTTCTGTGTTTTTTTAATATTTGAAATATTTACAGTTGAGCTGTAAGAATATTACAAACATTCTACTAATATATTCCAAATTGTATAAAAAAAGTACTTAATTCTGTTCCAAGTATCTTCTAAATTATGTAGTCAAAAGATAGAGAAAAGCTGAGGAATAATGACAGGATAGCAGTAGTAAAAAATGCAATTTATTGTTATTATGGAAATCTGTCCTCAGTTACAATTTCTATATGTAATGGTATTTCTGCAGTCCCCAGTTTGTCTTCAGATGGCTTAAGCCTTTGATAGGTTGCTAACATAGAATGTGATATTCACTTTTGGTCAGGTTGAACAAGCTGCACCTCCAATGTATGGAACACCTGTATATATTTTATTGACCTAACAGAAAATACTTAGGTCTTTCAAGTCTTCTCCTCACGCCTTCATTGACTGTCAGCCTCTCAAAAAACCTTGATGGGTTTTACATCCTCATCAGCTTTTTTGTAAATAACCTTAGATGCACAGGAAGAAGAAGGAGTGCCCTAGCTAGTTGGTTTGTCAAAAACGGAAAACTCAGCCAAGGCATATTGAAAAGTTGAATTAGAATGGTCCAGCTTTTTAGATTGTCAGTTCTTGAAATTTTAATGCTACTCACCTCCCACACTGTTATTTACTTTCCTTGATAAACAGCAAAGCATGCTGGCAGAGAATTATTCTCCCGCTGCATTTCTCTCCTACAGGCAATTGAAAAATACTTAGAAATAAATTACTGGAGCATAAGTGCCATTTCTCAGAATTTCATGGGCTGTAGTCTTTGATGCTAACACAGTTAATGTACAATATGCTTTTTTACATAAATACTAAATATACATAAACTCATTACAGAAAATATAAATACCTTAGATGTTCAGCCATAGATTAGGCCTCAGAGCTGGCTATTTTACAGTAAAGATTTCCTTATCTTTTTTCCCTTCTGAAAGCACAACTCTCCTGGAAACACCAAGCTGAGTGGTGTGGTTGATATGTTTGAGGGAAGTTTACTAATGACTAAAGGAAATCTTCTTGAGACCCTATTAACAGTGCTGCTAAGGGAGGCCCTGCAAGCTTTACTGGACCACAGGGGGTTGCAGGTAGTATGGCAGTATCTTCCTCTAAGTGGTATGTCCTTCAGAGTTCGTGAACTCTCAAGCTTGTGATAATTGGAGGGCTGTTGCCAAAAGACAGGACCTGGATGAAGTCCCACCACTCCTCAGGACTCAACCTTTGCCTGTTGAGAAATGCCAAGATATTAGGTCTGAATATTTTACTGATCTCAAGGGAATTTTTTACCAACTATACCTACTCTACATTCCAGTATCAAATGTTTTTCTATCTGTACCTTCTTGTGAAATGCAAATAAAAGATTTGTTTCTTATTAGTTTGGAAACAAAACAAAGCAAAACAAAACAGAACAACTGAAACTCCGTAAGCAACTTGTGAGACAGAAAGCAATCAACTCTTCAGGGTAACCTGAGAAGGATGAAAAGTGAAACCCATGCTTTTCTCTAATCAATTTGTCCTCATGACAGGATATAACATGAATGGGAAGTGACCTGAACATAAACTATTCTCTTTGCAACTTTTTAATTGTAATTTTATGGGATTATTCATATGCTGTAATAAATGTGCCTTTTTAGTCATCAGCGTGCTTGTAGTAAACGTGGGTAAAACCCTTCCCAAATCTTCATTCACAAAGTCAAGCCATGATGATGACACTAGGCTATCTCCAGAAGACCATTATTTTAAGTATAATATGCTGTACTTTTAACTGTAGCTGTAATTTGACTTCTGTGTTTGATCTTACTTACTGATTCTCTTGCATCCTAACTAAACTACTCTTGTTAAATCAGTTTATTCTTTTTTCTTGGTCTTCCCCTTTTCATTTTTTAAACCAAATCTTTCACCTCTGAAAGTCATTTTGAAGAAGTAAGCAAGAATACAGTTCTGGGTGTTCCTGCTCCAGTAGTGCATTGAAAGATCAATTTGGACATTAAGCTTTAGCTTTTACCCTCATGCAAGCCTGCCAAGCAGTGCGTCTTGTTATGTCAGGAACTCTCAGCTTCAGTACGTTATCAGAAATCCATATATCAGGCAGACACACTGAATGACTTTGTATTTCCTTACTTAAAGAAAATCTGTTTGTTTCTGTTATAGTTAGACACATGTATTTCGCAATGAATAGTTTTTTTTATAATTTTCTCAAAATATGTAAACAACCACATTTTAAAAGAAAAAGTTTCTATTTTCTACTGGCATTTACCCAAAAATTAAATTACATAACTGACTTATTATAGTTTAATATCAGGTTGTATCTGTAGATGAATATCTTGGATTCACATTAAATCAAACACATACTACTTACAATACAATAGAGACATAATTGTTCTTTCACAGTTCCCACCTTGATTTGAGCTCGAATATTTTCCTAAATAGATATGGTTTACTGCAGAATTAATTTAATCTTTTCTCTTGTATCATCAATTATACAAGTTACATAGTACCTACTTAAGCTGTTAAATGCTTCTGGAGCAAAATTCAGGTGACAGTAAAGAATCCATTCAGTGTAAAGGAGCTCAACAGACTTACAGCAAGTTGATGAAGCATCCGAAGAAAGAGTAACTTCAAGTTCAGTCTGCAAACTAAAAGGAAAAGTGCTGCTGCTAGCACTTAAAACAAGCACACTGAACAATTTTAAAGCTCCATTTAAATATTTTACCTAAAATGGGCTAATTTTGTTTTTTAAAAATGTCCTTTTTTGCGCTTTACTGCAACTGAAAGAATGTCCATCACCTGTAAACAATTGATAACTAAGTGATACAGTATAAAGCATACAAAGATATCTCAGGTTGTGGCCTGCAGAAATTCTCTGTTCTGAAAGCAACAACAGCATTTATGAAGGGAACTATAGGAGAAAATTCTTTCAGAAATTAAGGCTCTGATGATATTCAGCCCAGGCATTTGGGTCGGAATATATTATGTATTCATACTGAAGCTCTTTTTCTTTCAAACTGCAGCCAGTAATCACTTCTTTGGCATTCTAAATGGAGGGGTCAACTCATCAAGTTGCTGTGACTGTTGTCATGCAGTGCTGAGAAAAAAATGTACTATACTGGCAAAACAGTAAACTTTTCCTTGTGTTTTTAGCAGCAGCTGGGACAGTCCAGATTCTAGGTAGAATGTGATTTCCATCTTAGTTAAGTTACATCTTTTAGCAACTGTCTTATAAACTGCCCATACAAGTACATAGATACAGAGATGACTGAGAAATATACTGGTAATCAAAATTCCAAACCATGATGAGTTACTTTGGATGTAGTCTTTGCAGCTCTATTACATTTTTGGACTGCTTAAACATAGCCCATATGATGTTATACGCCTGGGGACATGCCCAGGACACAATCATTCTATGCTAATAGGTGATTTCTATAATCTCAATGGGGAAGTGTGCAATTACAGGAGTGTTTTAGTTTGATTCAGTACTATTCTGAAGTTAATAAACTGACTGCCCATGCCTACCATTATATGATTTGCACTATGGAGTGGTTTCAGAGGGCTTAAATTACATTTATTTAGATGAAACCGAACAGAAAAAGGTTGCTCTGGTAGAACACCAAAGTAGTGCTAAATGCAAATGGGAGATCAACCCATAGCATAAAACTTGTGCTACACTAAAAGGAAGCATGTAGGGTTCTCATTTGCATTTGATTTTCCATGCCAACTTTTTAATTCTACAGATCTGCTTTTACTGAATGGCAACATGTGTTAAGGTTAATATAGCTGTAGAGAAAAATGGGGCCAGACCTCTGCTAAGGAGGCACGCAAAATGCCCTTCATCCTGTCACTAGTTTGTGCACAAAATAGAGAACAAGAATAAAGGTAAAGCCTGCTCTCCCTTTATTCTCTAGTTTAAAAAGAAGAAATTCATGAGGAAGCACAAAAAATTGTATTATCGTTAGCTACTGGCATGGAGACCAAATCAAAATAGACAATAATTCTGAATGCAATGTTTTTTCAAAGACCAAAAACACTAATGGTGCAAAAAGTAAATGTTTTAACGATTGCCTTCTTACAAAGAGATGTGTAGTGTAGACAGAATGTAATTACATGCATTCGTTACTTTTTTATTCAAGGAACAGTATAAATTGCAGTAATTTGTGTCTGACTTTTAAAGAACATACTGTAGATTTGGGCATGAATCAGGGAGCGTGCCTTGGCTGAACTCTTTAGGTCTTACTCATTTGTTTGTTTTGATTTTTCCATGATTCTAACTGCTTTTCTATTGTATAGAGGAAACAATATGGGAGACATCAGGTGGTTACTAATTAACAGAAGCTCTCTAATTTATAATAATAACTGGAAGATCTACTAGTACCCTTATAAATGAGCAAATGCAATTAAAAAATTAGGATAGTATATCACAAATTCACCCCTAATTTATTTGCTACTTTAGTTTTATTTATTTATGCTATTCTCAGTGCATTGGCAAAATGCAGATAACTGTTGTAAATTCAAATGCATCAGATTTATGCTTCCAAAACTCCTGTTCTGAACTCTGGGGTAGTTTGGAGCCAAATTAGGACCTTGAACAGGTAACTCAGAACTATCTCTACTAAAGGGTACAAGAACCCCACAAAACCCAAACCCACATATACTTTAATTAATTTAAAATTATTTACCCACGTATAGAAATATTTACAAAATTTGTTTATTTATTTACAAGTTTACATGGCTGATTGATATGAAGAGGTGATATAAAGGCATCAGCTGAAGCTACAGCATTTGAATTATTAAAACAACTATTTATCTCTCATGTAAATTTGCTACCACTTCTCTGAATTGGGGTCTTCATATGTGTGCATGCATGTTTGTGTGCAAAGATATATTTATTCTTTTTTTTTGTCACATGTGATATCATCTCACTACATCCTTTAACAAGGAAGGCAGAAGGGCAAAATGAGTAGATCTTGATGAAATAACTTTTTCCCCTCAAATCACAAAAGTGTTATTTTTTCTCATCCCGTTCCTTGGGATAACACAGAATAATAGATTCATATTCAGATAATCTGTGTCTCCATGACAGACAAAGAAAGAGAAGTGCAGCACATCCTCTAACGTTGAGCAGTCATAGGCAGGGCTGTTAACAGAGGTGCTTCTGAATTGCCCAGACTTCTCCCTGCTTAAGGAAGTATAGGTCAAAATCTGCATCCAAAACTTTGCCTTCAATACCGAAGTAAGAATATAGCCTCAGGAAAAGGAATGGGATCTGCACCTTGGCTTTTGAAGTGACTGGGACTTGATCTTGGCAATATAGTGTCTTCAGTTCAGGGGAGGAGAATGGAAGAAGGAGAGAGAGAGAAAAAAATATTTCTGTGAAAAACTGCTAGCTGTCTTTTTCAAATGTCATAACTTCATCAGCTTCACAAGTGGCTATACTGTGTTGCTGGCATCAACACCCTGTCACCCAGAAAGCGAAGTCTGACTAGAGGGTATCTTCATGAATTTCTGTGGGATTCCTGGATGTGCCTTCACTTGGATGGAGATATACGGTGCATGTGACCTTCTCTGGATGGCTGAGCAAAATATCACACACAGGTCCTTTCTGTGCCACACACAGAAAGGTTGTACAGAAGCAGACATTTTCAGTGTTTCATTTCCTTTGGCTTCTGAAGGTGAAATGCTGCCACTCAAAAGGGTTTGCATATTACACTGAAGTTAAATCATCCAGAGGTGGACAGTTAACGTAAAGTAAGATGCAGTCATTATTTTAGGTGTTTCCAGGTTAGTCACAATTGTGCTTTTAAAAGTGTTCTTTGCAAGAAAGACCAGACCTAAACATATCTTTCTAATTATTAAAGTTAAGGCCACAGATTTGAAATATTTAGCTGGCATTATTTATTTTCTAAAAAGAAACATCACAACTACAGTGCAAAGAATGTTTCTTCTGTTCATGATGATTCCGGGAATAGAAAGACATCTGTGTGCTTGATATTTCCTGATTTTAAGGGAACATATTTGATACAGAATTTTAGGTTAAAAACATTGTTTCTGGGAGTCTAAGTGTGCACTGAAAATTGAGCTATTGACCCAAGTGAGAAATTAACAAGATTTTATTTTGTTTAGGATCATTTGTAGCTCAAGTAAAATATTTATTTCCCCAAAGCTAGTAACCTTTGATTTCTGATAATGTTTTAATTTTTGCAAAGGCATAGTGTGTCAAGTTGTGCCTAGTTATTCAATAGATTGGTTTCACAAACGTTAATGTATTCTTAATGATGTTTTCTTGTGCCTAGATCTACCAGTCACCCTACCAGTCTATTCCCAGTCTAATGTTATCTCAAAGGTATAAAGAAAAAAACCCTAAATCAAGAATTTTGCTTTGATTTTTACAAAACCTGTCAAAACATGTCACAGTGTTATTCATGTCAGCATTTCTCTGAGGCTTTGAGTGTTTACATATTAAGAAATCCTTCTTCTTTGTGATATTGGAGATGTCTTTCCAGTCAGTGCTTTAAATTTTGCCTCCATTTTAAATTATTTTAGAGTAACTTTTGCTCTTACATTCTGATTCTGCTCTCTCACTTAAGCTGTTGTTACATCAGTGTAATTCTGCCTAATGTTGTGACCTGGTTTTTGGAAGACAGATCCTGCTTGACTAACCTGATCTCCTTCTATGACAAAGTGACCTACTCTGTGAATGAGGAAAGGCTGTGGATGATTTTTACCTGGAATTTAAGTAAAGCCTTTGACAATGATTCCTACAACACTCTCCCAGAGAGACTGGCTGTTCATGCTCTGAACATGCATATTCTTTGCTTGGTATAAAACTGTCTAGATGTCTGGGTGAATGGAGTTAAATCCAGTTGGTGGTTGGTCACAAGTGGTATTCTCCAGGCTTAGTACTGGGACCAGTTCGGTTTAATATCTATAAATGAACTGAATGAGGAGATGAGTATGCCCTCAGTAAGTCTGCAGATTACACCAAGCTGGGTGGTCTGTTTGAGGGTAGGAAGGTTCTACAGAGGGATCTGGACAAGCTGGATTGATGGGCTGAGGCCAATTTTATGAGGTTCAATAAGGCAAAGTGCCAGGTGTTGCATTTGGGCCACAACAACCGTATGCAATACTGGAGGCCTGGGAAAGAGTGGCTGGAAAGCTGCCTTAGCAGTAATGGACCTGGGGGTATTGATTGCCAACAGGCTGAACATGAGCCAGCTTGCTCCCAGGCAGCCAAGAAGGGCAATGGCATTGAGCCTGTATCAGCAATACTTTGGTCAACAGTACTGTGGAAGTGATGCTCCCCCTGTACTTGGCACTGTTAAGGCCACATCCTAAATACTGTGCTCACTTTTGGGTCTCTCACTACAAGATTGAGAGTGTTGGCATGTGTCCAAAGAAAAGGTTTTAATTGGATATTAGGAAAAGAATTTTCACCAAAAGTGTTGTAAAGAGTTGGAACAGGCTGCCCAGGGAAGTGGTGGAGTCACCTTTCCTGGAAGTATTTAAAAAATGTGTAGATGTTGCACTTAGGCATACGGTTTAGTGGTGGATTTAGCAGTGCTAGATTAATGGTTGGACTTGATGATCTTAAAGGCTTTTTCCAACCTAAATAATTCTATGACCTGATATATATGATCATTTGGAAAATTGCTCCCTTGATTTTAGCAGAACTCAAAATGATGTAAAGAAGTGCAGATGTCCTTTATTTAACTTCTAATGAATCTGGTCAGCTCCCATTCCAGCATATGGAAGTGTGTTGTGTTAGATTTTCTCTTTACCTTGAAAAGGTTATAATTTTTAGAAATATGGATTATTTGTGATATTTTTAAAGACCTCTCATAAAATTTACAGAGCACCTGCCTTTTCTCTATTAAGCATCCACAGGTTTTAATGCCCATAGCCATAGTGCTTTGTCATTAATGCTCTGTCACTGATTTCAATATTTCAATGCACCAAACAATAAAAATCTTACAGAATTTGTACATTATTATAATTATTACACAGATTACTACTTTCAGAGCATAATGGTTTCTTCAAATGTCCTTGGGGGCTTGTGACTACTATTGAACACCTTGCTAAACCTTAACACAAAAAAAGATTTTGTCAGTGTCACATTCTGGATGAAGGACCCATCAACAGCATAATGTATCGATCATGCTTCTAAAAAGTTAAGAGGAAGATATGCCACTTGATGGCAAGGTTACTGGTTGGTAATGTGCTCTCTCTGGAGAACCATGAAACTGTAACTGTAGTTCAGTGGTGGGCTTTCTCTCAAGACTCTCTGGGAAGGTCAAAACAGTAGAATCTGCACACCTTGCTCCAGCTGTGCAACATTTCCCTTGAAACTATGCAAAGATTTATCTCACTGTCACATCCTCCAAACCTCTGAAGCAGCAAGTTCCAATTCCCTATGGTCCTACTTGCATTTTTCAGTGTTGTTTCTTGATTGCACAGTTTGTTCCGTTTCTCCTCTGCATTTTCTCCCTAGTTTACTACATTAAGATATAGATATATGATATTCTAATACAAAAATATTGGAGGTGGGGAGGCTTGTGGGAAGACAGGACTTTGTAGATTAAGAAAAAATATTCCTGTAAAGTAGATCAGGTCATCTTTAAATTCACTTCATTGATCTCTAGGTCCTATTTTGACAACTCTGACTTGTTAGAAAGTAGTATTTATCTGATTATTTACCTAAACTTCATCAGCTGGTGAAATTTCTAATTCACAGGAAATTTGTTAATAATGATTAAAAACTTTCTTAGAACTTGCTGGGTAACTTTCCATGTGGGCTTTGAGATGCATTATTCATCAGATAACAAAAATCCAAATTATTGGAAGCTCAGCTGCTAATTAATCCAAAAAAAGCAAAAATAATATATTTGTACATATAATTTATAGGTCACATAGAGGTAAATTTCACAAAGGTAAATATATACTTCTTTACACTGGATTATGTACATCAGTCACAGAAGACATTTTTAAAACCATGTCCATTAGGAGAAAAAGCAAGGTGGATTGCATTGTGTTTGGTGACAACAGTTGGTTTTTGCATGTTGTGGAAACAAAGAAATATTCCCATGTGCAAACAGCTTTTTGCTTCAGGAATATATCACGGATACTGACCAAAATGCAGGGCAAAACAAGTATTAATAAAAATTAGAAGTGTAAAGAATCAATGGATTTTAAAATGCTATGATTTTTAAGAATGCTACATTCTTTTTAAGTTTGTAATTTTTTCCATCTTTGATGTTCATTTTCGTCATGTCTTCATGTCTTCATGGTTTTCATCACAAGGATTCGAAATCTGTTTTTTTATCTTTGTAAATAAAAAAATGTCTACTTAAGCAAGATCGCAATCATAAAACCTGAAGCTTTAAGAAAAATGCTAAAAATAACAACTTCCAATCATTTGCACAGAAAAGTAACAGAAGTAACACACAACTTCATAGCATATACCTGTAAATGTAAATATATATATACATACATGCACACACAGATGAGACACACGCATAAATGCATGTATATGTATACATGGATGTATAAATATATATATGTGTATGCATCTGCACACACACTCCTAGTAAATGTACCTGAGTGCTACAAGATAGGAACTGTTTATAGCAAGCAGCAAGCTTGTCTGAAAAAGGGTGTCTGTGAGATGAAAAATACACACTCCAGTTTAGAGACAGTAGTTATTGTCAGATGTCCAATACCTTCCCCATCTATGAAGATCTACATATACATATATTTTTATTAAGTGTGTGGTTATTAACATAGGAAATAAAAAACCAAAACATGACAAAGTTGCATGAACTCTTAGAAGCACAAATATAAATGGCACAAGGGGAAAAATCAATGTCTTTTCACTAGTACTTCTGTGTTTCAGCATTCTTGATTTTTTTGTCTGTGGAATCTTAAATAATGGAAATACCATAAAGCTTGTTTAGAGGAAGTAGTGAGAAAAAAAGTAAAATGGCAGCTAAAGAAGCAAAAGCACTGAGTGATCAGAAGACATTTTATGCTCCTGGGTCCTGTCAGTCAAGTGAGAATGCCTTCCCTGAGTTGGCTTTTTATCAAGCCTTCAGAGGTTTAAAGACATCATACTTAAAATAACAAGCAATATACACAGGTTTTAGCATTCACCATTAAGTTTCACTTGTTATTTCTCAGCCTGTCTGCAATACAAAGAACCTGTTTGTTAAAAAGTTGGATCTGGGCATAATTCAGTGGGCTCTGGTGAAATATTGCTGGTCTTGATGATTCCCCAGTGGAAGGCTATAATGCCAAGAGATAGCTCTGAGTTCTGAGTCTCTTGATGAGTAGTAGCTGACAAAAATAGCTGAGCACAAGTAAAAGTCCACTAAACAATAACAGTGCTTTTCTCATGACTGCTACTGAAATACTGGGTAGCATTCAGCAGTATGTTAAGTAGAAAGTTATTGATCAATTAGAAAATTTAGTGAACAATAAATTAATTACTAGAGGTCAATGAGGATGTAGGTGATGGATTAAAGGTACTAAGTTAGGTATGTGATGATGAAGGAAAACAAGGAATAAGTGTTCAGATAAACCTCTCAAATTTGCTGGGGTTCAGTGTCTGAGGCGGCGTTACATGGTTCATACGACAGAAAGTATATCAGGTCAAAAAGATGTCACATTTGCTTATGTGAGGAGGCACTGGAATGGGCTGCCTAGGAAAGTTGTCAATGCTTCATCCCTGGTGGTGTTCAAGGACAGGTTGGAAGGAGCCTTGGGTGGCAAGGTTTAGTGTGAGGTGTCCCTGCCCATGGCAGGGGGGTTGAAACTAGATGATCTTAAGGTCCTTTCCAACCCTAAGTATTCTATGATTTTATGATTTCCAGGAGGAGCAGGAGAACATGCTTGCTCTCAGTATTGAGGCAGCTGCAGGACAGCTGGCCAGCTTTTGTAGCTGAATGGCTCACAGCTAGCTGCAGCTATGTGCTCCTGTCACCCTTCTGCTCTGGGATGCCAACGTGTCATCTGCTCAGAGATTCATATATGGCCCTGATACTACATAGCAAATGGCCCCACAGTAAGGCCTTAGCCATATAGGAGTGTGAAGCAGGGGCAGCAGTATGAGTCTTATGTGGAGTGTGTAAGATTTGATCAATGAGAAAAGTGTGAAGGTTGCTAGTTGCATGCAAAGAGAGAAGTGTATAACACAGTAAGGGAAGATATAGCTAAGTATAAAATACAGAAATTAAAAAATGAGGGTATCAAAAACCCAAACCACAAAAAAAAACCCCAAAATAAACAACACAAACGGGAGTTCTACTGAGGAATTGCTTCCCGAGAGAATCTGGAAGATGATTCACCACTGGTATTTTTAACATTATGCTGTATGAAACACTAGAAAGTGTGCTTTTGGGACTGAGCCTCCCTTAGCAGAGAAACAGGCTTCATGATCAGTGAATCTTCTCTGATTTTAATGTCTGCAATTTTCTGAGTCTATTCTAGACAATGTTCATATTTCTATCTTGGAAGGTGCTGCTGCTGAGAGAGAATTTGTTTACTGTTCCCATGAAAACAATGGAGTGCAATGAAAAAGAGCTTGCGAGGGATAATTAGAGCTATTAGCTAATAGACTAATAATATTTTTCTCATTATGTGCGGTGGGAAGGAGGAGGAAGTAGGCAGGCAGGCCTCATACTAGAAGCTCTGAGTCACAACTTAAAGTTATGCTGCAGTCTTGCAGCATTTGCCTTTTATGGTGCCTGCCAGTTGTTTCCCCAGTAAGAATATGAATACTGCCATTTCTTCTCTATTGCACTGTATCTCCTGTGCACAAAGAGAGGGAGCAGGCAGAACCCCTCTATAAAATGGCACCTTTTTCTTTTTATCATGTCTCAGAGAAGTCCCAGAACTTCCTGTGCTTTTGTGAGAGACAAGTCACAAACATAAATTGCCGCCTTAGATGTGCCCTTTCTTCACATGAGTAGGGAGAGAGCTATAGTAAGAGAAGGAAGGTAACTGAGCTCTTCAGCATTCAGAGGCTGAAGGTCTGTTATGAAACACCTTCATGGACCTAGCTCACATCTCTGGCATGGGTGCTGGTTTTGCAGAAGAAAATCACTGGTTTGGAGTCTGCCCTTGTCCTTTCCTCTCTGCACTCATATACAACCCAGGAAGAGTCTGGTGTTATGAGGCATTTCCTGCTTAGTTGCTGTTTCCAATGTAGGATGCAGGCAAAATTTTCTTTCTGGTCTTCTCAAGCTTCTCTGCATTTACTTGGTTGCTTGCCATCACATTTTCCATTTTTCCTGTTACTCATCCTTTAAAAAAGACCACATCGATTTTCAGCCATGGTGCATACATATGTCTGTATATCTGTTAAAAAAATAGCATGACATCTGCAAAACCTGTAGTCTTAGAGATAGTGGTTATGGGTCTAAGGAAACACTAATAAGTCTTGACTGGTTCTCAGGATTAGAACATGAACAAGGAATGATATGTGCCTAGTTTGCTGTAACAGCTCCAGTTAGCACTGAAGTCAGAGAACGAATTCTAGCTGCACCACTGACATTGCATTCCTGGTACTATTACGTATTAACCATTATATAGTTGTACAACTACTAGAATCATAGAACCATAGAATCATAGAATAGTTAGGGTTGGAAAGAACCTTAAGATCATCAAGTTCCAATCCACCTGCCATGGGCAGGGACACCTCACACCATGTTACCCAAGCTTCTGTCCAACCTGGCCTTGAACACTGCCAGGGATGGAGCATTCACAACCTCCCTGGGCAATCCATTCCAGTGCCTTACCACTCTTAACAGTAAAGATTTTCTTCCTTATGTCCAATCTAAACTTCCCCTATTAATAACTTTCATATCTTTTTGTTTTTTTCAATGGTCTAATTTCTAAGCAACACAGAATTAAAAAAGAGGGGTATCCTGATTTTAACTTATGAATATTGTAAGTTCTGTGGTGCTTATCTTGCTTATTAAACTCTTGAGGTGTTTATCAAGCCCTTGTTAAAGCCAGTGCACTAAAATGATGACTTGGTGCAGTAGGCAAGGGTGATGTTTTGTGGATCAAATAGTGCCGATTTGGAGAGACTTTGGTAGCCTCCAGGATTAATACGGATCCCAATAGAAAAAAAAAATTGAAAAATTTCATTAACTTTGAATAAAAGTCGTGCAGTCATCTTGAATGATAGGTGATGCATAATTAATTGTAACGGTGCCAGCAAATCTGTCAGCTCTGTTTTATCTAGAAAGTACTGTCTTTTGCTCATGAAGGTTAAACTGCCACTGTCTCCTTAAAATCTCTGTTTGCCACAGCTGTGCTAGAAGTTAAAATCCAACTGTGTGTGTGGTTTAACAGTTTAACAAATAATATATATATTTTTATATATATATTATTTTCTTTCTCCTTCTGGGGCTTGGAGACTGAAATAGCCTAAACAATTTATATTTGACCTTCTAAGGATTCTCTGGTAGTTCTGTGTTGTTTCTCATTCTAGTTTGCTCAGAGCTGCCTCAAAATTTTATCACTAAAATTCAGTAGGTTCATATATAAGCTTGGGGATAAGGCCAAGTAGATAAAGATGGTGGTAGCAGGAAGAGTTTGTTCAGTTTTGTGTAATTGTCCTATTATATAAAGAAATTCAGTCTGAATCAAATTTAAGTCTGCTCTATAAAAATAATTCTCTACCTGCCAAAAACTTCAAGAGTGTGATAATGTCCCAACAATATGGGTTGCCACATGATTTATTTTCTAGTAGTTGAAAATCTAGGCTCAGTAAGTGGGAAAACAAAAGGAGAGCTGTTTTAAATGTAATTAGTTTAACACTTTTTCCCATGTAACCAATACAGCAAAAGTTTATTTGACTGTTCACATTTCTTTGAGCATGCATTGGGTCTTTAATTTAATAGGGGAATATTATTTAGCCTATAAATTCAATGTGGACAGTACAATTGAGTTTATTACATGAAACTGAGCAGCAAATAACTTTTAATGTGTTCTCAGTAACTTTCATCGGTAACATTAGCATATGGTAATTTCTTACCAGAAGTGAATTGTGAAATCCTTCTTCTGGTTAAAATATAGAAGTTAAAACCACAAATGAGAAGAACACAGGAAAAAAAATGGTAAAAATGGTTCTTCTAATCTACAAAAAGTGTAGCAAAATACACCACCCACAGCTCTCCTGAAGGTAAAGAGAAGTCTGTATTTTAAAATGAATATTTTTGTTCCTCATGTAATTAATGCAGATATTAATCTGGCATGTAGGACACTGTTCCTCATTGTATCTTAATGTTATCATCTGCTATATAATAAGAAAGGCTTTATAGTACAAATACATTAAAATCAGAAGGAAAACCTAAATCTTTTGCATGTAGACTGTGCTATGCAATTTTAATTCTAATTTTGATTGATTGTGTCAATGACCCATTTATCAACTCTACCCTAGTGTACTTTGTAGCTTTGCAGTTATGGAGCTGTGGTGCAAAGGATTCAATGAAAATGGAGAAAATAAAGCAGCTACTCATAGCAGACACTTTGAGCTATTGTAAAATTAGAGGACACTATGTTCTTTTCAGTTCTTTTTAGGCTTTTTTCCTAATTGACTTTTGTCCTAATTCATAAACATGATCCTTGCATTTTTTTTAGCACATAAAAATGGCAGATCTTCCAAAGTGGACTGGAAAATAGTACTTTTTCTCCCTTGTTTTTTCATAACACAGTTATATTCATTATTAGATTTCTCCTGCCAAGTTTCTATTATATTCAGACAACTGAACTTAGATTCATTTTCTTCATAAGGTAGTCTGCTGTGATAATGGCCAAGCAATCAGGTCAGCTTTTAAAACTACCAGTTTTAAAAAGTTTTCTTTGATTGGCAGCTATGTATATTAAAAATAATGTTCTCTTTATGGCTTTTATTTTCTGCTCTGCTCTAATCTTTCTTCTTTCACTAGTTTTAACTGTGTGAGTGTATGTATATGTAACCAATTCTGGCCCTGATCCCTTGCCCTATTTGTAATATTCCCCTCTAAGATTTTTTTTTCAATGCCGGTTATATACAGAATTTTAAATATTGCCTTTCCAGTTCTTTTCAGCTATACAAAGCTGTTCCGTTACCCTTCCAGCTCATTTTGTCGCTCCTGCCTGTGAGCCAGAGCACTGTCAGTTCAGTTTCTATGCTCAGCCTCTCAACTTCACCCAGCAGTGACATTACAGAGAAATAGCAAGCTGTATATTATTTCTTCTGGCCTCTCCTTTAGTGATATATAGATACAACCACTAAGCAGCACCCTGCCTCAGGCTGGGCGGCCACAGAATTTTCTCTGCACTGCAATATGCAGTTTGCTGAACAAGAAAGACCAGTCTCCTGAAATGGCTGTGCAGGTGGTTGCCAGGAAGGGAATATATATCTTCTAATCATGTCTTAGGCCTGAGTCTTTTCAAGCTATACTTAAGTGCCTGGAATAGTTCTGGGATAGACTCTGATACAGGAAAAGGCAGAGAATAACCTATAGGTGAATGCTGGGACCATAGAGATCATGATCTTATAATTTCCTCTAAACTTTATATATAGGAAAATAGAGTACGACACAGCCCACATAAGTTTGTTTTGCTGTGGGTTAAAGTCACCTCTCAGCTACTTCAGTGAATGACACTTAACATCGTGAGAATCCCATGAGGGATCATTCCTAAACATGAAAACAGTCTTAAATATGAAATACAGCCACTAGTTTATTGACTGACATCAGCACCTCATTAAAATAAGTGGTAGAATGGTACAAGAAACTGAACGTGTCCCCTTTTTGCCAGTGAGTCACCAAACAAGTAATCAGCCAAAATTCCTTCTAAGTCACAGAAGGGAATATTTTTTTTTTTTAAGATTTTGATAACTGTTTCCTCCACCAGTTCAGTGCTGCTGCCTAGGTATGTCATATTCTGGGTTTACCTTCAGTTTTGTTTGATCTTAACTTTGGTGTGTTTTTTCATTGTCTGCTGATTGTTGCTATACCTTAGCACTGATGTCCTAGAATAACTTAAGTGCATGTCAGTACACAACCTGGGTAGTTGCCATTTAGTTTTTTACTACATAACAATGAACTGAAGAACAAATCGTGTTTAGTTTGGAAAGAAAAGTTAAGAAGCCATTTGAAATTTTTTGACAGAGATTTTTTCGAATTTTGCATTTTGCTTTTAATGTCAACATCTGCAATAACCCTAATGGTGTCCCTGCCCATGGCAGGGGGGTTGGGACTAGATGATCTTAAGGTCCTTTCCAACCCTAACTATTTTATGATTCTAATATGTAATTAGCATTCACTTTTTTGGTGAGATTTTCACTGCAGTGACAGAACCTTCTGCCCTGTGTCTAGCTTGAGAAAATATGATTCAAAATAAAACTCTCAATTCTCTCATTAAAATGGTTCTTATCCTAATTAGATAAAGAGCAAAGAAATGGTTGCTTAGTGCTTTCTCCATACACTTGCAAAGAAGATCTGAAGTGTAGTGTCTTTGTAATGTGAATAAAAAGATCCTTTCCCCATTTTCTTTAAAGGCTTTAATTTTCTCATTATCAGAGTAGCTTACCCCATGTCTTCTTCCCATTATCAAGTCTTCAGAATACAGGCCAGCAGCAATTTAAAATCACCCTTTTACTTCTGTACCCATTAACAGAGAGATGCAGGCAATATTGAAGTGTAGATTCACCTTTTCTGATGACTTTTTGTTGTGACTTATCCATTGCCCCTTGAAAATGAGGGTTCTCTTCATTCAGTTGTCTCCAACTGTGTTATTTACCTATTTTCAGTTCTCTTAGAATCAGTATATTTTGCAGGATTCAGAGCATTTTTTATTAAAGAGTAGCATCTAAGCCAGAAAAAGCCAAGCTAAGCCAACCCAACCAGACAAAAAAACATTCTGTTTCAATGTATTTCTATGTTTAAAAGGTAAAATAAGGAATAATTATGAGTAGCGGCAGTAGCAAAGATAGGTATTTGACCCCCTTATTCCTTCCAAATACTGGTGGTCTCTTTCTGCATAAGACTGTCAAAGCTCAGTTTTATATAATGGAAGCATCTCAGAACACCATAGGATTAGTGCCTACAAATGAAATTCGACATTTACAAATGTCTTGCAACTAAAAGGGAATAGCAAACAACTCTTCAGATATGTTTCAGGCTTCAATACAAACAATGTCTCATTAGTCAGAAGCAACAGTCTTCAATAGACCTTTCCCAGGTGTACTGGGCCTGGCTGGGATGGAGTTAACTTTCTTCACTGCAGCCCATAAAGTGCTGTTTTGGATTTGTGGCCAATGCAGTGTTGATACTACACCAAAACTTTGGCTGATGCTGAACAGTGCTCGCACAGTGTCAAGGCTCTGTCTCTGTTTCCCACTCTGCCCTTCTCTCCCTGCCCATACTCAATGGGTGTCTGCTGTAGGGTTCAGAGGGATATAACTGGAACAGCTAACGCAAAGGGATATGCTATATGATGTGATGTTCAACAATAAAAGCACAAGGAGAGTACGAGGAAAGGGGGATATTCCCTCTTCTCAAAGCACCTCTTATGCATGCTGAGGACCTGCTTTCCAGGAAGTGGCTAAATATTTTCCTGCCATTTGAAAGTGCTGAATTAATTCCTTTTCTTATTTTGTTTGCGCAGGCAGCTTTTGCTTTCTTTATCAAACTGTCGTTGTCTTGATCCACAACTCTTCTCAACTTCCTTCTGTTTTCTTCCCATCACACCAGAGAAGGGAGTGAGAGGGTGGGTGGGTGAACATTTGTCTGTTAGCCAAGGCTATTCCTCTACACCAGGGGTTACTGGCAGAATCAGTTTCAGAAAATTCTGGATGTATACGTTCAAGAAACAACTCTGCAGTTTATTTCCTTTTTTTTTTTCCACCCCTTCCCACATATGGAAGTTCTACAGTTCAGTGATTGACCCTGCAACTACTGTTATCACTCTGGTCTTAGTTATTAAGTGCATGTAGAAGTTCCTGGATGCATCCATATATCCATATTCCTGGATAATCCAGATACAAAAGAATTCTGGAACAGTTTGTCCAGCAATATTTTTAGAGCTCAGACATCTCTGTAGCTGAACAGTAGAAAAAACCTAATAGCAACTGCTGGATCACTTTCAGTTAGCTGGAGTGACTGGTATTTCTGGCTAAAGATGAGATTAATCACCCTGGAAGTAGCAACCATTTGTAATAATAAGGGTAAATTTTAAATTATGCTTAAGTGATTGGGACTCCTAGGTCTTTCTGAGAGACTGAGACTTTAACTCCCTAAATGACAAGCCAAGAGCACATTTAGCCTCCTTGGTAACACACACATTTTTAAAAATATATTTTGCAAAAAAGTATATTTAGACTTTTTTAAAATGTATCTCTTCCCTTTGCAAAGATAAATTAAAAGAGCCAAGCTGCTGGGAAGTCGAAGTTGTGGACATATGCTATTAATTTAATTTCTCATATACGTGACCAAATACAGTGATATAGCCATGATATAAGGCTAGAAAACCTTCCCTGCCCTCCCATTCCCTAGAGGCTTAACAACGTAAGAATGTATAAGTTATAATGAAGGCTCAATAAAACAATGTACTTCTGGGAACTCAGCAGCCTGGATGAGCTGCTCTTGCTTTCAATAGAAATATAAGATGCTAAAAAGTTCTGAAAAACAGGCCTTAAAATGTGTTTACTTTGGTAGACACAATTTGATAATTTCTTAGAAAAAAAAAATCTTTGCTATTTATTTGCTTTGGCAAACAACAATCCCTACCATTCATAAACTTCATACCCCTGCAAACACTCCTGGGTAAACTGTTATGCCTAATTGACACATTCACGAGTCACAACACCAGCCATTAACTGAAATCCTTAACACTGCACTTGGTGACTGTGCATGCAGAAAGGCAGCAGGACAAAATCCCAGCTAACATTATAAGGTGACATTGTGAAGGCAGGATTTTCTTCCTGTTCTTAAAGGGAGATCAGGACACTGTAATGTCATGCCTTGTACATCCATGCATGACAGGAAGAGTCTGCATTTCCAGCAAGAAACAGAGAAATGGAGGGCAGGCAGAAAGTGTTTTAATTCTAATCTTGGAACCATTAGGTTAAATGATAAATTACAGGAACCAGAACATATAAGAGGTTTGCAGCAGAGCACAGAACTATGCTGTAGTTTCTTATGAAATTTCTGAGTGGATTGGCTTTTTAATCAAAATTGAATCAAAATGTAATGAAAGAAATGCACTACATTTTCTACATCTACTACAGGTGCTTTTTATTTGGTTTGGAAACTGTGGTGAATAATTAATTGAACAATTGACAAAAAGACATCAAACTCTTAAAGATTACTTATTGCTAGTAGATATTTTAAGCAGTCGCATTGAATGCCAAAGACAAAGGCATCAACTGCACTGTTGGGACAGCAAGGAAGAAAGACAAAGGAATTACAACTCAACAAAAAGAATGTAAGAATTCTAAATAAAGAAAAAAATCAATGTTGTTTTATTAATAAACCTAATTTATATACCATTAAAGCAATTTTTAAATGTATGACTCATTCTCAAGAAGTAAATGAAAGAACATTCTGAATTTTTGTGCAAAGACTTAAATTTTGATGAAAATCTAAAGCAAGGACATTTGGAAAGCCTTCATTTAAATTTTCACTAACTCCCTCCCATAACTATTTCAATTCACTGGAGGTAACTTACATTAGAAAAGCTGAAATTCTGAAATCCACATTAGGCTTGGCATTATATGAAGCAATTAAAGCTTGAAATACTACAAGGCCTTTCTGCAGTGCCTATAATAGGGCTTTTCCAGAGTTCAGCTGTTGGCTTCACTTTGGCGCAACATGTAGTTGCTAACTTTGAAAGTTAAATTATTTATTCTGGTGCCTTAGTGTAGATCTCATTATTTTACTTGAGGAAATACTGAGAGGAGTAAGGAGACTGCTTATTTTTCCTTCCTGGAAAAAAAAAGACTGCTCTCACTATGGAGCCTAATTTTGAAATACCATTGTAAATAGTGGGCGAGGAAATGTGTTTATGTGCTACAGAAGACAGAGATTGCATGTTCAATTATTCTTGCTCCCATAATTCTGCAAATTTGCCTAAGGACTTTAGAACTGAGTTCCTTCATAGATGTCTCCATTCACTTTAAGGATTGTTTCATTAAACCGATATCAGATTCTGACAAATTAATTAGCTGAGTTACACACATTGGTTAAAAAAACCCTCACATTAGCTCTCTAGCACTACAGACTTAGGAGAAGCCAATGCTTATACAAAAGGATGAATAAATTGAGGCCTGTGAACATACTAGCCACAATGGGAAAAGGCTGATACTGTAAACAACAATTTTAATTATCTTAGGAGACCTATATGCTATATTAGAACAATGGGGTAGCTCCCTTCCTTAATTATTATTTTTTACTATTATTGAGCAGATATGGTAAAACCGAGCAGTTTTACATTGTTTAGTGAGAAACACAAAGTGTACTTTTTCCTAGCATAGATGTCGGGACTAATGTAATCAAAATCAAATGTCACTCTAGAAAGTTTGCTGGGTATTTTATTACGTACACATCTGGAATAGCACAGAGAGGCCTAGCAATAAATTTGTGAAGCTTTTACATTTTTCTGACAGTTCTGTAATCCAGAAGAACTGGTTGACCAGGCTGCTCGAGACTAATTCTGCCTGAAAGCAATAGAAAATAGATCTTTAGCTTTGCATATTATTGCTTATCAAATGCAAAAATGCTCAAAAGCTTTTCTTTATCTCCAAAGAGTAAGCAGTTGGCAGTGCCTTTTTTGTAGTTATATTTCATGTTCATCAGTCCTGGTAACTCAAAAAGCTTCCACTTTATATTGCATACATAAGTGGCCGTATACCCATTTGTGCATTAGTTCATGTAAGGAAATACAATTAAAAAGGCTAAACTTTGGAAATGGCAGAATACCTCCACTGACACTGTACCTTCCTGCCCTCATGCATCCCTAAACATCCTGTCTCTGAATATTACAATAACATTTTGAATATTATAATAATATTGTTAACACAGATGACCTACTATTTCCTCTTCAGAACTTTGGCCTCAGCTAGCACACAGATTACTCAAAAATGGAGTAATAAGATACTCTTTTATAAATCCCTTTTCTTTGTTAATTTCAGAAGCTGACAGGTGGATAGTAATGAAGCAGGGAACTGCAAGAGCAGAAGACATAACTTAGTCCTGGGAAAATTATTTCTGTACCTAACCCTTTCAAAAACTCTTTGTGCAGTGATCCAAAACTCAGATATGTTCTTCATCTTTGGATGCCTGGTTTGTACCTCTATTTTTGCTTTGAAAAATGTTAAATGGTTTCAGTTTTAGGAAAAACCATGGGAGCTAACCTATCAATATGGATGTGTAATGCTAAAAAAGAATTTTGACAGTCTGAAGGATTTCACATTGGACATCCAATGCCTTGGACTTTAGTCTGTGTCTCAGATCCCTGTCTCCTAAATGGAGGTAATGCCCTCAAATTTCACATGGGTTCTACAACGCTGAATGAATTGTCTGCAAAGCACTCAGATTCTGGGGTGATGAGTACCACAGAAAAGTTCAGGAGGAAATTACGAATTTTGATTTCAGAGCAGGGCTTGAACAATGTTTTTTAAATAAGGCCCAGGGAAACGTATTGAACTATGAGGCTAAAAAAAATAAAATATTGAACAGCTACTAATTCAATCCTTTCAACACACTGAGTTAAGTATGAGTATTCTTGAGAAAACTGAGTGTGTGATCCTGTAATTAAAGACTTAAATTTATATGAAAAAGGTGTCCAAATTAAAATAATGCTGATAACCTTGATACTGTCCACTTCTAATTTTTGACAGATTAATTTCACAGCCATGACTATATTCTTCTAAGAGAGGAAAGGTATGTAAATGTAATAGAAGCAAACCCAAATCGATGGCATGGTCTTGACACCTACTTGATTCACAAGCAGAATAGGGATGTTAAGAACCACTCCATATTTCTCTTCTTAGGTTAATTAAGAAAATCACAAAAGCAGCAGGGTTCTTTCCTCCTGGACCAACACCAAAATGGGATAAGATACATGTTTTCTTAGAAAGCAGATACGACTTTTGGGAATCTTAGATTTTATTTCAGACTCTAAGGAACAAAGTTGGCACAATCTTTCGCAATACCCCAAGCCTCCCTTTTAGCCAACTCCTTGGTCCAGTCTTGTCTCCTCTGATTCTGCTCCTAGTTTTCTTGCCAAACCTCTCCTTGCTCTCTATTCAGTCCTCCTAATTAATCTTCTATCTCCTTCACAACAGCTGCCAGTCTTAATTTCAGTCTCGGGGAAAAACCAGTTCACATAGTTTAATCAAATTATAATCAAAGTGATTTATTGGTTTATTAATGACAGATCAGGATTTGTACATTCAAGATCAAGGTCAACAACACAATTTTAGACATTTACAAAATGTTAACATATACCTGCACACTTCTAAACACTCTTCCAGAGCTCATGCTCCAGTTATAATCACACACACGTGATTATATGCACACACATACACATCTACACAACTTCTTCTGTCAGGAAAAACTGGTTACCAGCACATACAGCTCTCCTGCTGGATGTGGGCTGACTCACTTCTAGGTTCCTTTTGACAGAAATGAGGGTGCTCTAGGTTTGTGTATACTCCTTTTAATTCCTGCAGACTGCTAATCCACACACTAGTGAGAGCCCTCACTGAGGTCACCTGTGCACACAGGAGAGCAGATCTACTCATCACACTCCATAGGGAGAGTTCACCAGCTGCATGGAGGATTTTTAAGGCATCTGATGAGGAGGCTTCTTTGTGTAACCTTGATAGAAATTATGGTATCAGTGAGGAACCTTCTAGCAGTATCAAAGCAGGTTTGCTGCTGTTTTCAGTCTGAGGTATCTCTATACTCTTACAAAATTTTATGCTTTTATACTTTTTCTCAACTGGACTTCATTTTGCTTCCAAAGTCTCTGTAATTCTACGGTTACTGTTTAATCTGACTGCTGATTGCTTTGCTCTTTAACAGGATCAGTTTGGGACCAAATGTGCTCTTAGGCAGTTTGGAGTGTTGATTTACACTCTCGCACTCATGCCTCTGTCTTAACAGCTGTTGTTATTCAGGCTATGTCAGCAAGGGTGGGCTATGTGAGCAGCTTCTCCTCACAATGTTTTGTCCCTCTGGAAACCTTTTCCCAGCCTTCTTGTACTTTCCTCACATGTGTGTCTAGTCTCACTTTTGTAACATGTCCCCCCTTGCAACCTCATTGACTCCCATCACTTCCCCATTACTTTTCAGACCTTGGTCTTCTTCCATATCCAGGCAGACTTTTTTGCTGAAAATTGTGATGAAAGCTGCCTTTGGGAGTGAGGGAAAGAATGTGATCTAGTGGAAGAAACCCCAATTTCTCTGTATCAGACAGTGAGTGTCCTTCTGTCAGCATGAGAGTCAAAAAGCAAAACAGAGTTAATATTAGCATGTTTGAAGGTACTTAATAAAAAGCAATCCAGACCAAGCTTTGGGCCTAGATTGCTAATGGCACAATACTATCATAATCTACCCCACACTCAACCTAATTGGTAAAAGAATCTCTATGAAGGTGCAGAGGTCATGGATGGCCTCCTTCTGCCAGCTGTTTTTCTGTACTGCTCCAGAAGAACAGAAGATAAATTAAAGTGCCTTCCACTGTGCCCACAGAGAAAACACGTACAGCCAGCTGACCACAAGGCTTCTGTCCTGTTTCCATACCACTCTTTTTTTGTGGTGACCCATGATAAAAAGCAGCAGATTGGCAGTTGATTTGACATTATTTTTCCAAGGAGACTGAAATGTGTAGTACTGCTGGAGGATGTAAGGCACTTAAACTTTTTTTTTTTTAATATAATCTTTGCATATGAATTCCAGCAAGAAATCTATAGAGTTCAGTGGTACATTATGGGCTAGCACCACTCTTGTTTTAAAAAAAAAAAAAAAACTATTTCTAAGTCATTGATTTAATACAGAGAAATCTCCATTGAAATTGTACTTAGTGGAAGAAACTTTTTTTATTTCTTTGTCATTTTTGTTTGTTTGTTTGTTTTCAGGAGCTCTAAGAGAATCCAAAAACCTTACTTATCCCCCAACCAGAGTGGAGACAAGGCCAGGGATTGGCCCTTGTATAAAGACCTGTGACCAGTTGGGCAGCTATTGAAGATTTATTTTGTGGATATCAATCTACCCACCGCCTTGCAAACTGCACTCTCAATTAACGTCTACTATTTCTTTCCTTTTTTTTTTTTTTGTATTTATTATTATTTTTTTAAATTAAGGCTTGAGACATGAAAAAGTCTTTATTTCATAAATAACAATATCACGTTACACAAAACAACTTTTCTTCTCCTGTTGTAAACAAAAAAATCTCATTCATTACATCAAATACCATAACTTTAAGATGCTGATTAAATACAGAGGGGGGAAAGGAAACGCATATTTTCCAAATTGATCTTCCACTGTGCAGTCATCAAGATTTTTAAGTCAAAACCCTCCTGAAGGTGAAGCACATACATAGTTGTAATACCTGTGTTATTTCTTATGTTCTGTTTGGTTGTTTGGTTTTTTTTTATTCCCCAGGTGAGATTTATTGACCTGTGTTTGGAATATGTGGGAAAGGTTCACATGTCCCTCTAGCTCTCACACTCCTTGGAGAAAGAAAGCCATTGTGTTGAAGTTATTGAAATTCACTAGAGTGAAGTTTTAAAAGTATCTTTTTCCCCTTAATGTTTGGTACACTAAAAATATGCAGGGTTAGCTCACATATGACAAACAAAATTAAGTTACTGGTAGCAAAAGGGCAAATACAGACTATATGTATGGAACAAGTACGTGGATAATATTTTAAAAGATCTACCTTCCTAAATCCTTTACTTGGGTCTTGCTGTATACCTGGGGCTTAAAATTCCTTACATGCAAGTATATTATACAGCTTTAAGAATATGTGTTTTGTGATGTTGCAGTTCTTAGTGACCTCGTCTAAAGCACTGTAAATAGCTGGGAATTGAAATCTCAGAAGCATAAATAGAGAATGAGGCAGACCTTTATTAGCTCCTGGAAAAAAAAGTATGCTTTCTTCCTGTAGACCATAGATAATAAGTTTGCAGACAACAAAGGACCAGCTGAAGAGCAAGCAGTTGAGTTGTAAGTAATAGAGCTGAGTGTTTTGAAAGGTGTTATACATGGCCTGACCTACATCTGAACTACTTGCAGCTTGGGAAGGGGAGAAGAGGATTAAAGAGGATTATACTGAGCATTTGAGAGTTTCTAGAACAAATCATAACTGGTACTCTGTGTTCTCATTGTAAAAAATGCATAAGAAAATCTTACATGGGAATCTTGCTTTTTTATGGAAAGTAGTGACAGTAAGCAGAGAATTTCCTCAAAATATCATCTATTCATTATGGTGCCAATGCCAGTCAGTTAGATGAAGTTTTAATAGATGTCTTTCTGGCTGTGACTGATTTTTGCTAGTAATATCCCGAAGGAAGTTAAATTAAAAGATAGTAAGCAGGACTCTCATCTGCTTTACAGAGTTAAAACTATGAAAAGGTAGGAAAAGACATTCTGAAAAAAAAAGTTTTTTAGATAAAAAGAAGAAAATTACTGTTGGGTTAGCTTCACCAACAAATAAATAAAAAATACATAAGTCACATGATGGAATTTAGTGAGAGTACTGAAGCTGTTAACAGGTGGCAATATACTACAGAAGACAGTGAGAAAGTGTAATCTCTTATGTTTTCATCCACATAAGATGTATATAAGCTCAGCTGAGGTCGTAAGTGAGCTGAATCTTCTGTTTTCAGAGCATGAATATTCAGCAATATCTCACTGTTGTTATAAACTTCAAGCAGAGTTGTTTATGGTTAGAAGGTGTCACTTCAAAAGCAGGTTTCAGGCCATTTAAAGGAAGTATAAACTTAGAATCATAGAATAGTTAGGGTTGGAAAGGACCTTGAGATCATTTAGTTCCAACCCCCCTTACCGTGGGCAGGGACACCTCACACTAAACCATGTCACCCAAGGCTCCTTCCAACCTGGCCTTGAACACTGCCAGGGATGGAACATTCTCAACATCCTCTGGCAGCCCATTCCAGTCACTCACCACTCATACAGTAAATAACTTTTTCATTTTATCCAATCTAAACTTCCCCTGTTGAAGTCTTAAGCCATTACCACTTGTCCTGTCATTATAGTCCCTAGTGAATAGTCCCCCCCCAGCATCCTTGTAGGCCCCCTTCAGATGCTGGAAGGCTGCTATGAGGTCTCCACACAGCCTTCTCTTCTCCAGGCTGAACAGCCCCAACTTTCTCAGCCTGTCTTCATATGAAAGGTGCTTCAGTCCCCTGATCATACTTATGGCCCTCCTCTGGACGTGTTCCAACAGTTCCATGTCCTTTTTATGTTGAGGGCACCAGAACTGCACACAATACTCCAAGTGAGGTCTCACGAGAACAGAGTAGAGGGGCAGGATCACTTCCTTCAACCTGCTGGTCACGCTCCTTTTGATGCAGCCCAGGATATGGTTGGCTTTCTGGAGCCAACACTGAAGCCACCTCATATTAAATTTCTCATCAACCAACACCCCAAAGTCCTTCTCTGCAGGGCTGCTTTGAATCTCTTCTCTGCCCAACCTGTAGCTGTGCCTGGGATTGCTCCGACCCAGGTGTAGGACCTTGCACTTGGCATGGTTAAACTTCATGAGGTTGGCATCAGCCCACCTCACAAGCGTGTCAAGATCCCTCTGGATGGCATTCCTTCCCTCCAGCATATCAACAGAACTACACAGCTTGGTGTCATCAGCAAACTTGCTGAGGGCACACTCAATCCCACTGTCCATATCACCGACCAAGGTGTTAAACAAGACCGCTCCCAACACCGATCCCTGGGGAACACCACTCCTTACTGGTCTCAAGCTGGACATTGAGCCATTGACCACAACTCTTTGTGTGTGGCCATCCAGCCAGTTCTTTATCTACCGAGTGGTCCACCTATCAAATTGATGTCTCTGCAATTTAGAGACAAGGATGTCACATGGGGCAGTGTTGAACGCTTTGCACAAGTCCAGGTAGATGACATCAGCTGCTCCACCCGTGTCCATCAGTTCCGTAGCCTCATCATAGAAGGCCACCAGATTGGTCAGGCAGGATTTACCCTTAGTGAAGCCATGCTGGCTGTCACCAAGCACCTTGTTGTTTTTCATGTGCCTTAGCATGCCTTCCAAGGAGAATCTGCTCCCAGATTTTGCCTGGCACAGAGGTCAGACTGACTGGTCTGTAATTCCCTGGCTCATCCATTTTCCCCTTCTTGAAAATGGGGGTTATATTTCCCTTTTTCCAGTCATCAGGAACTTCACCTGACTGCCATGATTTTTCAAATCTGATGAACAGTAGCTTTGCAACTTCATTCGCCAGCTTCTTCAGGACCCACGGATGGATTTCATCAGGTCCCATGAGCTTGTGCAGGTTCAGGTTCTTAAGATGGTCTCAGATCTGATCCTCTCCTACAGTCGGACCAAGGTCTTCATTCTCACAGTCCTTGCATCTAAGACTTGGTTGGTGTGGTCAGAGCATTTGCCAGGGAAGACTGAGGCAAAGAAATCATTCAGAACCTCAGCCTTCTCCAAGTCCAGGGTAGCCAGTTCTTCTGATGGCTTCCAGAGAGGGCTCACATTGTCCTTAGCCCGTCTTTTATTTGCTACGTACCTATAAAATCCCTTCCTGTTATTCTTAACTTCCCTAACCAAGTATAATTCCAACTGGCCCTTAGCTTTCGTAACCTGGTTCCTAGCTTCCCGAACAACATCTCCATATTCTTCCCAGGCATCCTGTCCTTGCTTCCACCGTTTATAAGCCTCTTTATTCCCTCTAAGTTTCCTGAGCAAAACTTCCCAGGTCATTGTATACATCAGGATTTTAGACTCCTTCCAACGAAAAAAATAAGTATATCCATATGTAGTGAGGTCTGCCGCGGCCAGGTGGAGGGGAGAAAACACCGATACGATGTAGGTTCACAGAATGCTCCGTTTATTGATTACAAGGCTGCTCTTAATATACTGTCTTACATGCGATCACGCATTACTTGATTGGCTGCTTCACTTTGCCCACGAGGGGTACAAGCTCCACTTTGCCTCTCCTGATTGGTTTCACACCTTCGCTTCAGCTTAGCGTTACATCATGCTTCTGTCATCTTGTTATTGCGTTCCTGTTTTGCTGATCTTGACGCTTCTTCTTTTAGCCTGGGTCAGAGGTTCACTTTCTCACAGCTTGCTGTAGGCCTGTTCAAGCACCCATGCTCGACCCCCAACAGAGGTCAGTTCAGTGAATACCCCCTGCAATTTGTTCACCAAAGTCTAATTTCACAGATGTTTAGGTTTTAACTGGGGAGGAGATAGCGAATCTAGTTCAATTGCTCACTGTTATGTGACTTGAGAGATGTAGACCTCATATCTCAGGGAAGACATGTCATGAAACCACATCCCCCTTGTAAGCAAAGGCACATTGAAGCTAGGTATGAACCAAAATCTTTATTCCCATTTGTTGCAGAAACAGACATGAATGCTCAGATTCAGAAAGCTCATGAGGAGCTGTCATGCTGAATGTTGTAGCACCTGCAATTAAAGGTATAGTTTATTCAACATCTCTTCACAGTCACGTGTTAAGAAACTTACATACCCATGAACTTATGTATACTTCCACACTGGGAAAAATTATGTCCCTTAATGTGACTTCATAATAAGCAACCTTATAGATGCAGTGCTAGTCAAACAGAAATGCCAGGAGGTTAAATGCCTTGTATGAATTTAGGACTTGTGACTGGAGTTCCCTATTCAATTTATCCTTTTTACTATACAAGACTGGGTCAATCTTTTTAGTTCTTTAATTCCAATTTATACAATCCCCCAAATCACAGAAGTGTATCAATTATCACCATTGGACTAGCACGGCTCACTTCCTTGGTAAGCTCTTTGAAAGACTGAGCAGTTCTGGAAGGGAACCTGAAACAATCACTTCTTTTGAATAGAAATAACTGTGGCTTCTATGATTTGGGCTGACCTTCATGCTGTCAGGACGTATTAGGTGTACTGTGAAGCTTACCAGATCAGACCTCAGGGGACTTTGGTAGAGGGATGCATGAGCTGTGAATTCCTGACAGCCTTAGGCACTGAGTCACGCAGCTCAGCCAGCTTGGTGGCCTATCTCAGCATGCACAGTAACAAAACTTCAGGCACCTACTTAAGCTTTGTGTTGAAAACTTTTGGTGCCTGTTCGTGCTGAATCACTCTAGCAGCAAAGCAGGGTTTTTGTGAATCCCTTCAGAGCTAAGCATGTGAATGCAGCCTAAAATTTAATTGAAGTGGCACAATTCCTTTGTGAGGCTCTGCATAAGTTTTCTTAAAATGAAACTTGCCTCTTTCATTAGGAATCTCTGTCAGCATAAAAAAGATTTAAAGGTCATTGGTTTGCAAAGTGGTATGAGCAGAATCCCAAGGCTGGTAGAGCAAGCCTTGCTGAGGAAGATGAAAGGAAAGGGATGAAGCATCTTAATTCTTCTTGCAGACTCCCTGAGTTCCTCCAGTGTTCTTCTGGTTTTGTCTGTATAACTCTTTTCTGATGATTCTTATGATTAGAGCCTTTCACCACGTGGTAGCACCTATACAGAAAAATGGTTGTGAATGGAAAACAGTGTGTATGTGCTAGATGCTGTACTTCTTTTTCAGTGTTGTATTTATTTACATACGGTAATTTTGAATACCTGTTTTATGAAAGACCCTGCACTTTATTCTCAACATTAGTTTTATTCTTTTTCTTCTTTTAAGAAGGAACATGTACTACAGATTGCTACAAAGTATACCTAACTCACACTTCACTGAAAAGCTACAGGGGAATGTGGGGTGGTTGATTTTCTGTGGATTTTACAGGATAAAAATCAGTAGTAACCTTCATGTAGATAACACAGAAAAAGAATTAAAGACACAAAAGTTTAGTGGACATATATATCCTATTGAATTAGTGGGATGTCTTCTGCTGTGTAGGACATACATCTCTTTCTAATTTTTTTGTGATGTTTTAAAAGCAATGAGAAGGAAGTACATTATCAATGCTTTCTAAAAATACTATTTGCATAACTTCATTTCAGATTCTACAGTACAATATGATAGCAACTCTGTGTGAGCATGCTAAGGGCATAGGGAAAAAAGAAAGTCCTTAGGAAGAAAGAATATGAATGGGAATACAGAAAACAGCTGAAGAAATGTATGACAAAACAAGTATTTTGCTCTCTTCATCTTTCAGAAGGAGATTAATGCTACTAAATCCTTCAGTTGTTGTCATAGTACAAATATTAGATTATTTACCCTATCACATTTATAATGATACTCTCCAACAACAGAATTATGCAAGTAGTCCAATAAAGGACTTTTTCTCAGCTGTTAACATCAATACAAAGAGCAGATGTGAATATAAGATGAGTCATGTTGCCTGTTGTACTAAGAATTCAATTAATATGAAGATTACCATTCCAGAATATAACTCCATATAAGGATCTCTTAAGTGGTGTCTATTTTTTGTTAAGAAAATCTAATTGTACAACTGTCAGCACTCAAAAGACATGTACTTTCAGCCCTAACATTTCTGTATTGTTAGGCACACACACACACAAAAGAAATGGCAATGTCTCCCAAATTGTGTAATTTATCAAAAAAGGCACTACATCCATCTTCATCCTAAAATTGCTACCTTGACATTAAGATGGTTTGGTTGGTTTCTTACCCACTTTTCCCTGACTTTCTGCCAGCCCTCTCCACAAGCAGTTTTGTCCCATTAAAGGGGGCAGACCAGAGAACAATTGAATCCAGTGGGACTTCTATTCTTGTGTTGTTTTCACAAGGAAGGTACATCAAAGTGGACTTTGGGTAGGAAGAAGATACATTATTTATCATTTCTGTGGAATGAATCATGAAAACTCCTTCTGATTTAAAACCAGTGGAAGAGGGAATTTTTGCTGAGTATTCTCTGCTTTGGACTGTGTTTATGTCTTAATTTACCATAATGCCTGTATAATTTACAATTTATTTTAGTGATCCACTCTTTCCACAGTTTTGGGTTTGTTTTTTTTTATAGGGACCAGCAAAGCAGAATTATTGACATTATTCTCACAATAGCACCTGAAGACCCAAATAATAATTCCTCTTATAATCAAAGGATGGAAAATTCAACAGCGTCACTTTGGCTTTCTTAACTGTGCCATCTCATTGTCTAAAAATCCTGTGCTTGACTCTGCTTGGGTGATTCAAAAAGCTGAAATGAAATAACTGGGCTTCCTAAACAGTAAGATACTCTAGCAGTCTCCAAAGAACTATTCAAAGTGACTGGTAAGAAACAGCATTTCTGAAAGCTGAGCCACAAAAAAAATAGAGAGATTAGTGATCTACCTATAGCCTGTAGAAGAAGGCTGAAATTGAGAGAGTATGGAGCTGAGTCTAAAGGCTTCATCTGTGTCCACTTTTAACCCACCCCTCTTTTATGTGCAAATATTTGTGGCATCTAATGGACTAGAAGCAGGAGATGAAGATCTGTTAACGATAGATAAAAAGTCAGGTTATAGGTTTGTCTGTGTAGCTATCTTACCTTTCTTCCTGATGAAGCTCCTTCACAAGTCTATGTTGTATGGAGTCAAGAAGAGATAAGTCTTAGATTCACAGTTTCAGCAAAACATGACAGTTCAGCACCCTCTCTTACGCTTTTTCTATAGTTTTTGGTGACTTGCTCAGTGTATTATTACTTGGGTTTTATTATCTTTTTGGGGCATATAACTCACCAGTCCTCATACATGATGCTTTAGAAGCCTTTAGAGCTTAAACTTAGAGCTATTAGTAAAATTTAAGGGCATAGATGCCTGATTCTTAGTCCTTGAATAACCTTACAGGGGTCAGATTCTTAATTTTTAGGCAGTTGAATACCTAAATTCTTTGAACTGTGCCCTTAGGCTTATTCAGGAGCTGTTGAAATTAAAAAATAATAGGACACCTTGTGTTTAAATCATTATTTCTTTTTTTGTTTATATTGCTAAAATAACCTTCACTGAGGCTTTATTCCTTTAATAGTTTAAATTTTTTACTATGGTGCATTGCTTTCAGTGTTTATCACACATAAGAGCTGGCTCTTTCTAAATACAAAAGGATTTTGCCACTAAACGTCATGGGAAAAAGCTCAGGTCATATGTGAAAGATAGATGTGACCATACAAAAATACTAACGTTTTCACTGCAAAAATGCCTACGTCCTTTATGATTTTCATGAAAAACTGTCTTCAATTAAATAAGGCACCACCAGAAGGCAACAAGCTGGAAGTTCTTGAGTTTGAGATAGGCAACAGACACTGTAATGAATGATGCCTTTGCAGCAACTCCTGGTCATAAAATGAGAGCAGACCTTGTGAGCAGCAAGCTAAGATTGGCCTGAAGACACCAGAAAAAGGAAAAAAAAGGCTCATGGCAAATAGCTCTGTTAAGATTAAATAATAAAAAAGGGTTGTAGGATTTTTTTTCCCCTATTAGTAAATTCTGGGATTTCAAACAGAGGAGGAAGTGGAAATTCCATGCGCTCATAATAACAGTTTAGGGTAGGAGAGTGTGTGCAACAGCTTTTATGGCAAAAGTGAGGTAGAAGGAGAGTTTGTCATATAAACTGCAAGGACATTTAAACCAAGACTATTAGAAACCAAGACTCTGGACTGCAGCAGTCCCTACAATATACCTAGAATTATAGAAAATATAAAATGGCAAGGGACTTCAGGCTGTTTATCCCTTGTTAGCTTTCTTTGCATGACACCAGCAAAGGATGTCAACATGTGCTTAGCTTTAAACACATCATTTAGATTATTCATCCCCTTGAGTCTCTTGCTGAATAATGGCTAGTACTGATTGTTTCCAGGTCACCCTTACAGCAAAATTAATGAAGTTAGGCTAATAAAACTGCACAACTGTAATAAGGAGCAGAAAACCATCCATATATGACTGCATACTTCAGACTCTATCTCCTGTATCAGTTATTTATTCTTCCTGATAATGGGTGGTGCAGCAGTGTCAGACAGATAGCATATTCAATAACTTCACTCTGTAATACCCATTTTGAGCATGGGTATGTAAGTATCATCCCTGCATTCTTTGTTACTGCTAAGGAGAATGCCATTAGTGACTGCCAGTTCCTGAAAAACACTAATAATAACGACAGTGAACTAAGCTCATGTTATTCATGATGCTGCAGCAGCTGATACTACTTTGAGGCCAGGAATTTTTGTTGCCACTTCTTCCTTTCCCTGACTCTTCAGAGTTGTTAGATTTTAGCTTTTCAGCTTTTTTTTTTTTTTTCTGGTATATTCAGCTCATTGCTGAGTGTATTTCAGAGTTAAAACATATAAAAGCAATGCTATAATGAGATGTTCTTTTTAGTGTGCATGTGCAGGGACTGAAAGGTTCCAAAGTTCCTAGTGTCTGAAGCCTGAACTATTCCTTCACAAAGAAGTCCAAGTAATTTTGTCTAAAAATTCTTTTGTTAAGCCTAATACCTCACAGCTGAAGCACAGAATATCTTTTTGAAAACATACATCCAGTATAACCAATAGAATCTTTTATCTGTGTTCTTCAGTAATTATTCCAATAGTTAACTGTCTGCTCTTAAAAAAAGTTTTAATTCTAGTCTGAATTTCTCTAGCCTTAACTGCCAGTCACTGACTATTATTGTTTTTGTTAAAGTATCAGTTTTCTTTTGTCAAGCCTACATATACTTGTTTCAAAATAACATCTTGTCCTTCTCTTTGAGAAATTACTTCACTCTGAGAGATATTCTCTGAAATAACTTTTGTTTATCTTTTCTGAAACTGCTAAACTTGCAGTATTCTCTTTGAAGCACACACATCAGAACCACATACTGCTCACCAATGGTGGTCTCTTCTGCCCTCTACACAGGAGATTATACTTTCTTCCTCCTTCATTCTAACATCCCTGTTTCACATTCACGGAGTGCCAGGATCCTGCTTGTCACAGCTTTACACTGAGAGCTCCTTAAAAACTGTTTATCCATCATAATTCATAATCTTTTCCAGAATCACTGCTTTTCAGGACAAAGTCCCATGTCCTTTAACTATGACCCATGTAAACAATGTACTTAGCTTTACTTCAGCAAGTTTTGTAAGGAGAAATATATTTTATGAGATAAGCATATATATTGGGAAAAAAAGGGAAGCACTTGCATGTGACCTCTTCTTCATTTCTGTGTGAAAACTGATCAAAATCAGATACACACCCGAATACTGAATAGCAGAGACAATCAGGCACTCATCCATTTTAAAACAGGAACAGACACATCTCCCATGTTCCTGGAGACAAATCTAACTTCTGGGATATTGTCAATTCTATGGCAGCTTTCCTCTCTCTTTTGTTGCCATCTTGCTCAAATTTTTTTTTTTCCTATTTTTATCACTTTCTCTTACTGAGAGCTGTCCTTCAGCTAAAGAGGGTTTTGTGCATGAGATTTGGGGTTGGAATGATTTTTCAGTTAAAGCCATTAATCAAAAAAACCCAGCTCCTCTTCCTATAAACCTTCTCTTGCTTTTATACTATTAAGCCACTACACCTGCAAAAACATTCCTACTTTTAGCTGCATCAAATGGTTGTTGTGCATTTGGAGTTAATTTACCAAATGATCTGTAGCTATCTTTACATCAATTTTGATATCTGCAAGCCTTAGAAGGAATTCTTTAAGGCTTTCTTCCAAATTATATTTAATAATGTCTTAATATTAGTAAATATTTAATACTTCTACAATTATTTGTTTCTCATTTCTTCAAACAGAAAATTAAGATTGAGAGCTGATAATTTTTTTCCAAATCTCAAGCCATTTATGGTTTTGGCAGAGGTTATTTTAATTTCCCTGGTAGAAGTCAATAAAAAATAATGAATCTTGTTAAAAAAATTAATCAGGTTTTGCAGCTCCCTTATGTGTATTATGACATGCTGTATAAAAGAAGTCCTTCTTAAATGTTTAATCTGGTATATTACACAACTCTGAAAATACCCCTCTTCTTCCTACAGATGGAGAAGAATTTTCTTTCCTCCTTCAATTTTCTCACCATCTTGGATTTCAGAGTTCTTAGTCCTTTAGCATCTCAGCTAGTACTTAAAGAGATCATTTAATCCAGTATGTGACAAATCATTTCAGCATTTGTTTAACTCTACATACCTGATGAGTCCAGTGACTGTGTGTTGAGCTGAACCAGGCATGTTGGCCACATGAGAATAAATTTTACTCCAGTATTTCTCATGAACTTAACTCAGACTCATTGACAGCTTGGTTCTTCCACAGAAGTGTAAGGTTAAACTCAACTTCTTTCAACTAAACTAAAATAAACATCATGATCTGATACTGTTACATACAGAAAAAAAAAACTGTAATATTTTTCATTGTCAGTAGGCTTTGTCAAAGTCATAGCTATCAGGCCCATGTCTTGCTTATTTCTGAATAGCTGAAGGCTACAGTAGTCAAATTGTGCTCATATGAGGAAGAACTCACTACTAAGAAGAAAATTCTGTCTTTCCTTCCAGTGATGTCATATGAAGTATTTGTGGCAATGGTGTTTTCTCCATTCTTTCTTTTGGGTAAATGGTGCAAGTCTCGTTCCAAGATTTAACTGCATCTAATTACAACCAACCTACTCATCAGACAAGAATAAACTGAAAATGTAGATTATTAGTACCTATGATTCACACTTTGTATAACTGTAAGTTTTATTAAAGCAGCAGCAGTTTGGATTTTATTCAATTCTATTCATATGATTCAAAATAACTAAATTAGTGGCATAATTTTATTCAGGAACATGTGGAAAGCATAACTATATAATGGATATTACTGATTATAAAACAGGAATGATACTGACCTAGACAGAAAATCATTAAGTGTGATATTAAAATATATACACATTGTAATAATAAGAATCCAAGCTGGCCAACTTTTTTATTTAAGGTGTGACAATTCTGAGACTATTAGTGTGTCCATTAATGTTGTTGTCTTTTAGTACCACCTGTATTAACCCTAAAAGTGTACAAACAAAAGACATCAAAAGCATGAATAATAAAAGCTAATATCACCAGGAAAAAAAGCCCAACCCAAATCCAAAACTGCAAAACATAACTGAAGGAGAAGAGCATCATCGCTTCATGTTTATCTGAAAACTTCATGCCGAACCCCTGTTCTGATCCAACCTCTGTTTCTCAGTCACAGGTTGTTTGGTTGTTTAGGTTGTTTCTGGCTTTGAAGTTTTATTTCCAATGAAGAGAAGGGAAAAAGAAAAAAACAGGAACTCTTAAAAAGAAAATGAAACTTTTAAGGACATATGTTCAAAGACTACTTGTATGCGAACTGAGAAAAAATGAAATAAAAAATTGGAGACCTCAACTTTGAGAAAGACCAGAGATCAGCTGAAGAGATGGGAGGAAAGAAAACCAAATGAAATTAATTCATCATCAGAGCACAGAGAACCTAGGAGAGGCTGAACAGAAAAGAAGTTGTAGAATGCAGAAGATAAAGAAGAGAGCAGCATAAGTTGAAAAAGAAGCATAGAGGCAAAAGCAAGCACTTTTAGTACAAGACATTTTTCAAGTATTCCTTTTCTAAAATGCATGTTCCAAACAGATTGCACTGTATTTCATCTTTATGCACTTCAAAGTTACAAAAATAGCAACAAATACTAGTCCTCTGGGTAACGGGTCCTCTGATTGTTCTAAGCATATATCACAATTTTTTATAGACCAATTTGAAGCTTTTATAGCCAGTTTCTCCCAGTAGTGCAGATCTACTTCTAGACAAAAAGCTATGGAGTTTGGAGTAACTGTAGATTTTCATCAGTTTTGAGATCTAGCTCTCTTTTGCTGTACTTTCTTAAAGTCTTTTGTATGTGCTTTAAAAATGCAAGGCTAAATATTAAAGTACATACAGAAAGTAAACTGATCTCAGTTTGGAGTCTGAGCATTCAACATGAGACTGAGGGATAAAGAAAATACCTACCTTGTTCACTTTCAGGACTTAGTGAATATGTACACTGGAAAACTTAGGCTATTATAAACTATGAAGGCAATAGGCAGAATGATAGAATACCAGTTTGGAAGGGACCTCAGTCATCATCTGGTCCAACCTTTCTTGGCAAAAGCATGGTCTAGATAAGATGGCTCAGCTCCCTGTCCAGCTAAATCTTAAAAGTCCCTGTGTTGGGAGTCCACCATTTCCATGGGAAGATTATTCCAACAGCTGATTGCTCTCATTGTAAAACTTTTCCTTTTGTGTCCCACTGGAACCTCTCTAGCAGTAATTTGTGTCTATTACCCCTCATCTTTCCAATGTGACTCCTTGTAAAAAGGGAACCTCCATCTTCTTTGCTGCCACCCTTTAAATACTGGAACATGGTGATAAGGTCTCCACTGAGCCTTCTTTTCGCAAGGCTGAGCAAACCCAGTTCTCCCAGCTTTCCCTGACAAGCTTCCCAGTCCTTTGACGATCTCTGTGGCCCTTCTCTGGACCTCTTCTGCTGTCCTCTGTCCTTTGCATAGTGGGGTCCAAAACTGTGCACAGTATTCCAGGTGTGGACTGGCAAGCACCAAATAGAGTGGGATAGTAACTTCTTTTTTCATGCTGGTGATATTCCTGATGTAATCAGAACCCTTTTAGCTTTCCTTGCCATAGCTGCACACTGTTCCCTCATATTGAGTGTGTTGACCGCCAGGACCTCATGTGCCTTTCCACAGACATTCTTCCCAGCTGGGTAGGTCCCAGCCTGTGCTGCACTCCTAGGCCATGTTTTTCCATGTTCAAGACCTTACACTTGTCTTTGTTGAACTTCATATGGTTCCTGTTAGTCGACTCTTCTTGCAGGTTAGTTCTTCCTTCTGAAGTGTCCACCACTTCCTCATTCAGTTTAGGATAATGGCAAAATTTGTCAAGGTACACTTGATCCCATCTTTCAGATCACTTATGAAGCTATTAAACTGCATCGGACAGAGTACCAATGCCTTGGGGACCCCTTAGTGACAGGTAGACAGTTTGAAAAGGAGCCATTCACAACCACCCTCTGGGTTTGGCCTGCCAGCCAGCTCCCCAGCCCCTGCACAAACAGCTTGTCTAGACCATGACACATCGGTTTTCTTAGTGGGGGGCTGTGGGAAAACATATTGAAAGCCTTGGAGAAATCCAAGTAGCCAATGTCCTCCCCTTCAACCAAGCAGGTTACTTTGCTGTAGAAGGCAACTAGGTTTGTCAAGCATGATTTTTCTTTGGTGAAACTGTGCTGGATTTTCCCAATCACATTCTTCATTTCACTTGTGACAGCCCCAGGAAGATTCATTCCATAATCTTCCTAGGGACTGAAGCAAGACTGATGGACCTATAATGTCCTGGAACCTCCTTTAAGATCTTCTGTGGGCCTTATAGGCCAAAAAAGTGACATTTGCCTTCTTCCAGTCTTCTGGCATGTGCCCCAAACTCTACATCTTCTCAAAGATTAGGGAGAGCAGCCTTCCAGTGGCAGAGTCAGCCAGCTCTCTTAGCACTCTCGGATGGATACTGTCAAACCCCATCAATCTGTAGGGCGTCAAGTTCCTGAATAGTTCATATAACAGCTCTTCTTTTGCTGAGGTCTGCATTTGCATCAACACGGATATTTTTTTTATTGAACTGCTGATTCAAGACGCAGCTCAGGAAGGAGGCTACTTTTGCTAATGAGAATTTTCTTAATGCTTTTGTACCTATCTCTATCCTGGTAACTCAATAAACATTCAATTATTATACAAAGTAGTACTTTTTTACAACCCATCAGGGAGAAAATAAGGATCATCTGAACAATGAAATCCTGATTCTGGACTTCTAAAGTCCATGTGAATTTTGCTGTTGACCTCAGTAAGCATTAACATGCAGTTATATATTTCAGCAGCAGTACAACCCCCTGTTCTCTGAGTCCGTAAGACAGTTCAATTTCCATATAATCAAGACTGCAATGAACAACTGCTTTCCCTTCCCACTAAAATCTGTCATAAAAATGACTGCGTCAACAGCAGGCATTTGGTATAATGGAATTAAAGTCATGATATTGCAAAACATTGTTACATATAGAAAATTCTTGCCTTGAGACCAAATGTTTTGGCTTTTATGCCTTTACTTCTTCTGTATATAAGGTAAGCATGCATTGGTCTTGGGATCTTTGTAGAAGCTAAACTGTGAAGATGTCCATGTCATTGGAATGAATTACTTTAGGATAGGGTCAGGTGCAGCTTTTAAAATGCAGAGTGGGTTTTCCTCTGTACAGTTCATATCTGAAGCCACACGAATTGTTTATTCGTTAAGCCTGCAAACGGGTCCTTCGTAAAATACAGTAATAACAATAAATGCATAACAGAGATGAGCTAATTCAAAAGCAAACTTCCCTCCACTGCTTCATGAAAAGCAAAGAAAAAAACCAAACTTTCTGAGGTTATTGAGTTACCATGATATAGATGTATAAGCTCCACTAGGGATTTATTGAAAAAATAAAGATTCTTACTATCAAAGGTAAAGAGACATATTTGAAGCATGTCATTGAGAGTGACAGTACATATTCTACATCCAAGTGACTGGGACTGATATTATATAACTTTACAGGGTCTCCACAATGTTTCATGTTGCTATGAGGGACAGTTCTATTTGAATCATTTCTAATACTAAGGCCCAAACTGTGTCATTGCACCTCCATATACACATCCTTTAGAAAAAGAGCCAGTGAGACCTGGGAATAAGGTTACTTTTTCGTTTTGTACCCCACTAACCTTTCCTTCACAATTATTTCCCTTGTGTGGCTCGGCTGTGTCCCTGAGAGACTTCAACTTGTGATAGATTCTGAAACACCAAAGGGGTTTGGAAACACTTTCTTCCTTCTTTAATCCCCTGGATATGGGATAACCCTCCTGCACTTATTATTGTCCTGGGAACATAGTCCCCTCACTACTCATGCATATGTTGTAGCACATCCCTGGAAGAAGAGGAAGGAACAGCAGAATGGTGAAATGGGGCTGATTGTGCACCTTTCTCTATAACTATGCCCTGAGTCTGTGACTGGGAAAGAACAGCTCTGGCAGAAGCAGAGGAGAGCTATACAACAGAGAAATGGACTGGAATGTATTGTGCAGCCTGTGACAGGATAGGACACAAAGCTAGTAATGTGGCTATATAATAGTGTGACTGCCTCATAATTTTCATGGGTTTTGGTATTACACACATTTAGATTGTCATAAAATCACAAAACCTATCTGTTGCTTACCATTACTGTTAATTATTCTATGTGCCTTGCCAGGTGCGGAAATTTGCCATAGAAGTTTGCTTTGGATTCTGATAAAGGAGGTCCATGTAGCCATAGAGAAGGAGGGCATCTGGACTGCTAGAATGACTTCTGTGATCTGCAACCCCTTCCCTGAGTATGTCCCAGATATTTCTTAGAAAATGTAGAGTGGTAAGATTGTCTGTGTTGGTTGTTCTAGTGGAATGGATCTGTTGTAAAGCTGTAAAAAAGCTGTTGCCAAAAGTTAAGTGAAAAAAAAAACCTAAAAATGATAACTATGTTTTTAAATACTGCCTCAATTATTAACCAAATCCTATTTTGATAATTCTTTCTGCTCAGGGTTTGTTGGTTTTTTTTTGAGGGGGAGGCTTGGTGTGGGGTTTTGGTTTTTTTTTGCCATGCGATATCCCTACATCTGCGGAATATCTTGACTGAACTTGATGAAATTGTTCTGGATAAATGATGCATTTATGTTACCATGGTTTCATGGTTGTGATAAACATTGTACAAAGCAGTCCCAGAATGGTTATGCTCCATACAGTTATGGAGGCAATTTTGTGGTCATATCCTGTCCTTGCCACTGCTTTTCTCTGCAAAGCAGTGATCAAGATAACCCAGAGTTAGAAAGTGTAGGAGAAAATAGTGCCACTTTGGTCACTTTATATTGCCTCTTATAATACAGAAATCTTCAGGTTAGGCCTTGGTTTCTCCAGATTATTATTCAGCAGCAAAGAGACAAAGAGAAACAGAGCTCCTTGAAAGAACAGGGTTTCTACTAATAGCCCAAAGAAATTTCACCAATCTTTTTTTGAAAAGAAAAATAAAAAATATCACAACTCTTACTGGCAGTATGATAACATCTTGGTATTAGATTTATGTAAGATTCAAACTTGATATCACTGTTTCAGACTTACATTGTCATAAATTAGTTCAGAACTACTTAGTAATATATCACTGTCTTTATTCCACTGTGCATAGGGGGTTCTACCTCTCTAAAAGTTTTGGATTTTCTTCCTTTTGTCTTGCACAGACCTCTTTTCATGTTTTGCAAGGTTCATCTAGGGGCAAAATCCTCCTTTCTAATGCTACATTATGAATATTTCTTCCTTGACCTTTTTAGCTCACCAAATCTGCACCTCATTTCAACTTTAAGTTGAAATATCTCCATTTCCACACTCTTGCTGTTATGATTTCCTTTAATTTTGCAAAATACTTTACTTTAGGGGACATTGTCGACCCTGTCTGAATGGGAGATACAAATCTTAAGTTCAAATCACATCCCCTTTGGAAGGAAACACTTTGGAAACTTCAGATCCAAGTCTGAATTCCCAGCATTCTTGGGAACTTATGCAAGTTAAAACCAAAATCTGGATGCTTTTCATGTGTGTGTTTGTGTTTGAAGTTTCTAAACAACAAATGACCCAAGGCTCAGCTACCATTCCTCCTTCCCTTACAGAAAATATCAGCCAGTGGTCTTGTTTCTGAAAAAGTGTTTGTTAAGAGGTGCATGACCTACTCTTCACCCTGTCAAGGCACTATGTATGGACAGGAATTTAGGTACCACGTAGTAAAGGTTAACCAGTCTCCGTAACTCAAGGACTCAAGATGTATTAGGTAATTGAGACCAAACTCTGAACAAACCTTTGAACGTTTATCTGTTTGCTCAAATTGAATCTGAATGTTGAGCCTTCTTAAGTTCACTTGTCCTTTTTTATTTGAAAAGTGGATTATGATAAATTAGTCATCACTAAGGAACAAGAAGAGTTCAGTGTGAGGCAAGCCAGCAGAATTCCACTGGAAATATGGTATAAATTACTGACCTCTACAGTTGTCACTGTGATATCAGTTGACAATGTCACTTTAATCAGAAGACCTGCTTTTGTGCTGTCTCTCTTTGCTGCCAATTGTAAAGTTTTCTGGCACCTGTATATTTCCAGTAAGATTTACTAGCCTGTACCTTCAGCAACAGGCAGAGTTTGTACTACACCTGTCTGGCTTTTCTCTTAGGCTGTCAGCAGGGATCCCTAGCTGTCTGGATAAAGTCAGTCTGAAAAAAAATATTTGATTTGATGGAGCTCTGAAGGAGTAGATGAAGTGTTTTTCAAGGGAGGGAAAGGTGCAAACTCTATAGAATGCTCACAGGTCCTGTGGCAGGAAATACGGCAATTCAAATTGGAGAAGCAAATGCAATATATGTAATCAACTGTGATTTCTCCCTGATCATCTCAGGACTAATTAAGGAGTGTTTTTTACAGCTAATCAGAGGTATCTGGAAAGAAGTAATTTGCATAACTGCAAGTCAAATTATGTTATGAGGACAGCTGAGCTAATGCAAACTGTCATTTACAGTAAAATTAGCATGTATTGCATTCAAACAGGGAAACAAAGAAACAGTGGAAACCTGCTGACTAGAAACTAGGAAAAGCAGTACTGATGGAATGCAGAAGCTGTGCTACATGAAGCATATCAATGCATAAAACACAAGGAATGTAAATATGCAAAGGCCAAAATATTTGCAGAAGGGGACACATTTGATATAATTGTAAATACCACGGATTCTGCTGGCTGTCACTTTGTCACTTCATTTTCTCATGGCTTGTAGTTTAATATTCCAGGGGGAAAAAAAGCCCTCTTTTCTCATTTAGGGGAGACTGTTATTTATTTACTTTAAATCAAGTCTAAAGTTAGTTTCCAATCCCGTTATTACTGCAAGTCTTGAAAAGACATACATGCCTTTGTTTCTCCTACAACATGCAACACACTAGAACTCCTATTCACCTACTCAAGAAAGTGCTTTTGAAATTTATTTTTATCTCTGGGAATGTTTTGGGAGATTTTGGTTACCTCACTTCAGGCTGCCAGACTTTTTTACCCATCTCAAGCTGTAGATCTGACAAATTTCCTGCCTCAAAGCCCTGATCTGTGAATGAGCTTCACATAGCTAAGCACAAGAACATGTGATTTTTTTTGCATGGGACCAAAGGTTCATGTGTATCTGTCAACCTTCTGCTTCACTGAATAGGAAGAGGATATCTTTGTGAGCTCTGGTGCTCATCTACAATACGCAAAGCTAAGGCCTAAAGTTAGAACTGGACTTCTTATAAGGGCCCTACAGAATGTGTGTACAGACACTTCAGTTTAACTGAATTTCAACACTCTCTTGGAGGACCTTTGAATGCTAATACCCATTACCAACCCTTTGAAAAAGGAGCAGTTCTCAGAATAAATTAAACTGGAGATCATTGATAGCTGTTAGGCAGAATCAACCAGTAACTGATTAATCCTTGGAGTTAAGACAGTGTCCCTCCATACTACGTAATTTTCCATAGGTCCAGATCTGTGTAAGCATTTGGGTGCTCAGTTGACTCCCACATAGATTTGTTCACCAGCATGGCTATTTTGTAATTTATTTCAATTGAAAAAGGATAGCCCTTTTTAATTTTAAAAGCTGGGTTGTTGTTTATATTTAAACAAGTAACATTGATGACAAAATATAATTTTAATATAGGTAATTCATATACAGATTATATAATTTTCACTGCTTATTTAAATATGCATTTCATTTGTTGTGTCTCCATGAACAGAATTTTCTTTGAAACTTTTTTTTTTTAAAGAGAACCTGACTGACATGGAAACCAGTGAACTCAGAAAGAAAATAAATGTGTTCAAACCCTGACTAAATGGTTAAACCCAAGCTATGTCCAGATGCAGAAATTATATTTCTGCTTTTCTCTTTATCTGTCCCCCAAAAGCACATTAGCTTAGTATAAGTTTGTGTATTATATTTCCCCTTTCTCTGTCTCCCTCAGCAGCTTTCTAATAAGCCCTTAAACATGTGTAACTGACATTGCTAAGCCTAAGTTATTTTTCATGAAATTTGCTTTCTTACAGCATTTTTAAGAAAGTAATGAGAAAGTCTAAAATGGAAAAGGCTGTTTCTGTCTTACTGTTCTGTCAGTGGGTTACTTTCTTCTGTTGAAAATGTCTGAATTTATAAAAATACCTCCAAATAGCCATTTTTACTTAAGCTTACTAGCTGAAATGAATTGTTAGTTCAGATTTCTGCTTAACACTGATTTCTTACATTACATGCTTTTTCTAGTTTTTACTGAAAAAAATTAAGAAAAACTGGGAGGTCCCAATCTTCACTCCATTATACTGCTTAAATAGTTGGGTAATCTTATTCAAGCCATCTGAGATGTTTTAATCTAAACTCACTTCAATAACCAGGCACTGTTACAAACTAATCAGATCCTGAGAAAAGGGAGTAGTTATGCAAAATTAGTAGACCTTAAATTAGTAGGCTAGAAGATTGTGTCAGGGACAAGATCATGTTATGCGTTCCTGTTTTCCTCATTCTTTAGAGTATCTGCTGCTTGCCACTGTCCGAGAACAGCCACTGATCTTCATCTAACCTAATTCAACAGTGCTGTTCTAACTCAACCTAGTGCTTAGTGAAGGCACTAGGAGAACGTGAGACCCTCAAAACTATCCCAGCATGACTTGGAAAGACTTCTTCCAATCTTTGCATTTCTCTATCCATTCTTTGCATGCGAGAAAGAAATTGAGATATGTAAAGATTTTTCTGTCTCCGTTATAGTCCTGTCCAGAGAAATTACGCTTTCCACAGTCTGTACAGTGCATACAGCCTTCTTTAAGACTCTAAGATATCTCCAGACTGTGTCACACATGAATATGCAGAAAACCTTCAGATCTTATTAAGACACAGCTTCCACTTTGCTATTTATCTATTTTTACCTTCTTCTGTTTTCTCTCATTCCCTCCTGTTTTTCCTACAGCCAAGCACTTTGACTCCATCCGTGAACATGGCAATTCCAGCTGCCTCTGCAGCTGCTGTCTTCACTGTTTCTTGGCCAGCCATCAGGGAATGGCTCTTCCTTCACTAAAGATATGATACATTTCAGCCAGTTTCCACTTGTAAAGCAAAAGAAGCCATTTGAATACTGCATAAAGGCAGTTTGTAACCCCTAAATCTATAGAGAAAAACATTACCTCAGGCATACAGCTAACAACACACTTGCTTTGAAGTCTAGTCAATATATTTATTTACTATTTTTAAGCTTCAGGTTTCAAGTCAGTGATTTTATTTTTTTGTTTGTTTGTTTTCACTTTCAGATCTGTTCAGAAATGTCTATGTAGATTGCTTTTAAATGTCAGATCCTAGGAGATCTTTGCAGGATCCAGATCCAAGTAGCTACCATGACTGCAGCCTGACACCATGGCACACACATCCCCACCTTTCTGCTCTCCAGTTTTTATGCAATTAAAACCCATGCATGCAGGCTGGCAGCTGAGTACAGTTAGTCTGCATTGTGGATACAACTAAATATACAGCAAAATAGAGTCAAACTTAAACAAGAGCCATCGTTGTTATTAATGCAGTAAAAAATTGATAAGATTTGTGATTTTAATTGGAGCAAATAGAAAGTATGTGACAAAATCCTGGATGCAGCTTGCAACACAATGCTGAATTATCTTGCCCCATTAGGTTTGCACTTGCAATTGCTTTTACCAAACAAAACAGAAAATGAGAGACAACTGCATTCTAAGTGTCTCATAGAAGAAAAATAGGTTTTTGCAAACCTTATATAATGCTACTTTAGACACTATTTGCAAGACATAGGTAGCTTGAGTTACTGTCTTAAAAATACCTACAATGACAAAAGGGAGCTGTGGGCTTTCTAAGCTGGATAATGGCATAATTTCTGTTTTTATAAGGTGTTGAACAAGATTCTACAGGCTCTAAAGATGTTTTGTCCCCATTATTTCTTTGCTAAACTTGCTAAAACGTTATAATGATTCAATACCACCGCTACTCTATTGCTGAAATAAGCAGGGAACATTAGCTTGATGTTATTTTCATCATGAACTTAATAGTTCTACTGAATTTAGAGGCTTCTTATACCAGCTTGTACTTTAAGAAAAATAAAACAACATCATTAAAGTAGAGCATAAGTAAGGCACAGTAAGTGCCAACAGTTATGAAGCTCATACTGATATTTCTTTTTCTCATTTCCAGCTAATTTGCCAGAACAGCTTTTGGCCTATCCATAAATAGGTCTATGATAAACCAAACATTAAATTGGAAATAATTCCATAATTAGCACAATTTCACAGTCATATGTTTGACAAAACAGTCTTGCTTAGCAAAAAAAATCCCCCAAAACCAACAACAACATAAAAATTCTAGAAATCATTGGCCTGGTAGAGCAAATCTATTGCCCCTGGGTTTAGCTCACAACCTGTTAAAATGCATGCAGTGGTCAACCTGCCAAATGGGCAGCCATATCACATAACAGCCACATGAAAGCCACTGTGAGTCTGGCTGCACAGGTGACTCTTTGGTGTCCTTGTCTGCTGCGCTGTAGGAAGAAAACAACCAGGCAGAGATCTGCAGCTGACATTTCCAACTCTTACATTTGGCAGAGCTGAAGAAGTTGAAAAAAGCTATGATGGAGGAAACCAAACATATGCAATGCTCTGAAGATATGGGATGTTCCTTCCTTATCCCCTAGTCAGAAGCTGTGAAATAGGAGATTTGATTACAGATATCAAATTCTAGCTTTCTGAAGGGACTTCATCAGTTACCAAAACACCTTCCAGCTTTTCTTTGAAATCCAGTCTAAAAATCTAACCTCAGCTCACATGTGGGACTTGCAACTTTTGCAAGGTGGAAGTTTTGTTTATGTTAATCTTATATACCTATTGCTTTGCATTCAAGAGTCTCCTTTGTGTATAATTAAAATTTTAAGATAAAAAATGGTGCTTTATTTGCATATTTGTGGTCCTCCAATTAAGACTGTGCTCCTGAAAATAGATGTATGCAAATAAACTTTTGTGCTTATGCAGAGTGCCACTGTCTGAAGGGGATTTCCACAAGGGAGTAATTGCTGGGTCAGGGCAAACTTAAAGGCCTGAAGTAGCTGTTTTCTACAAAGCATAAGGAACATTTATGCTTCAGTTAAAAACACTATTGCAGTGCTTTAGCTTGAAACTCGTCCTGTAGCAGTTTAAATTTTTTGAGATCATTCTTATTTACCCTCTCTCTCTCTACATATATATATACCTGGAAGCTCATCAAAAGCCTACTGTTGTCTAACAGAAGACCAAAGAGGACTTAGGGTCAAATCTAGTGTGCAGATCATTTAGCTTATTCAGTATTTAAAATGTCTAGAACTTTAAGAAAGTTTAGCAAATCTTTAAATATACTGTGAGCACTGTCACCCCTGTCCATTTACATGTACAAGTGTGACCTCTTCCAAAATATCCATCTTCAGGCCTTCTGGTTCTAGGACACCTGAGCAACTCTGCTTATCATTTTTCATGCAGTGCATATAAATCTGGTGAAAAAGCACCATCACTTTCAAATTCCCTCTCTTTCAGCTGTTAGCCCTGGACTGTCCACTGAATCATAGAATACTTATTTGAAAGAGGTAACTAGGTCCACTGAAACCAGTGACCAAGAAAGAACATTGTATTTATTCCTGTTGTTAATATTTTATTGTCAGTCTTATCACATCAGAATCACGGAATTGTTAGGGTTGGAGAGCACCTCTGGAGATCATCTAGTCTAACCCCTGCCAAGCAAAGGTCACAGGGCACAGCCTTCAGGTGTATCAGCTACTCCATACTACTTCATATCATCTACAAACTTGCTGAGCGCACATTCTAACCCTTCAACCAGGTCGTTGATAAACAAGTTCAATAGGGCTGGTCCCAGTCAGTGGGGAACACCACTGACTACAGGCCTCCAACTTTATTCTATTCTGCTGATCATGAGCCTCTGAACTTTGCCATTCAGCCACTTTTTGATCCATGACATCTTGCATGTGTTATCCATCCTCCTATAGATTTCTTGATTTGTCTTTCAATAAGGTTGTCCCAAAGAGAATGTGGAAAAACCTAGGGGTGGCTTACTCAGCAGTGACCTCCTTAACAAACTTGTGGAAAAATGTGGGAACTAACTTTGGGAAGATGTGACAGTGAGAAATAATTTTGGAACAAGAGTCACAGAAAATTAGCATTGCTGACAGGAGGAAAACTGTAGGGTTTTATAAGTAACTCTGGTGAAATCTCTTTGCAGTACTATAACAGTACTGTCAGGGTAGATCCTGGTCAGTGGAAGAATACCACACCCTTTGATGCTTTGATATTTAAGATCAAAGTTTGAAATGAAATTTATGTTTCCTTATGTGTTACATGGAAACTGTATGGTTAACTATTGTTTCAGGGACTTTAACTGCTTTATATTCCTGTCTTCAGACCAAATGGGTGTAAGTCTCATTTCAAAGCTGAACAAAAAGGTTTGCAAATGCTTAAGCTTTTGGCTTTTTTTGAAGACGCAGTGGAAGGTTGCCAAGTGACTGATCTTTGATCTGATCTTCAGATATGTGCCCAGGAATTTAGGGGCCATGCTGAATTAAGTATGGTCTGTCTCCTGTAAGAGTCTTGGCTTTTTTTCCACCTAATTAAGGGTAAAGAGAAACTAAGGAAGAAACATACTGAGTTTTTTCCAAAGCAACTCCATTATCAAGAAAAAAAAAAAAACAACCCATAACACAATGACAGACCAGATGTGGCACATTCCACTAGGTAGACATGTAAAGAGTTGCTCAGATTGTATGCAACACAAACTAAACACCTGAAAATGTTGCTGAGTTTGTAAGATAAAGGGCAAGGAAGTGCTATAATTAAGGTTAACAGTGCAATTGTATCATAGTCCTTCTTTATGGATGCATGCTGATAAAATTTTTGTTGCGTACCCTTTTTTCTGCTAGTGCCTTTAATCATTCAGGGCACAGAACAACTAATCAATTTTATTTTTTTTTTACTTTCATCTCTCAGTATGTTCATATATCCCATTACTTTAAATTAGTCAAAATGCACTGAAAAATAATTATTGCTTTCTGTAGTTCTTATCATCACATCATCTGAACTGAAGAAAACATTCCCTATATTTGCACAAAACATGCATGAGATGACTTGGATTTCTGCATTACACAGAGGCATTGTGGTAAGAAGTTATACACTACTTTCAGAAAAACCACACTGTAGAAATTGATATTGTAGAGATTTCATGTTGTATTTGAACTTCTGTTCAAAGCTTAACATCTAGAGGCTTCAATTGCATCTGGGAAGGAAAGTCAAGATTTTTTGCACATTCATCTCATATAAAATCAAGAATAATGACTAGCCTTTGTGAAACAGCTGGGTAAGTGACTTGATAAGCACCACAGAGGAACTCTGTGGCTGAGACAGGGCTAAATGCTGGCTCTTCCACTCAGCATTTGGCTTCCTTGAGAATGTCTTTCCTCTTCCTGAAATTTCCTGCTCTTTTGTTTTAATAAAATTTTACATGAAATAGGGCAAAATTCCCACACTGTTAGACTTTTTGTCCAATTCATTGGCTGCAGAACAGGAAAGATGTAACAATAAGTATGTAAGAATAAATCTAAAATGTGGCTTATCTTTTGGGTGTGTGCCTTTCCACAGTTTAAGTGTGTTTTCTTATGTACTTTAAAAAGAAATCTTGGGGGAAGAAAGAAAAGTCACTACCCATTGGAGCACCCCCATCATCAGAAAGGCTGAGCTCTCTGGGACCACCACACCAGATGGGCACAGTAACAGACAGCAGCAGTGTGTTATGCCCCCTCTTCCTATGCACAGGCAGTGAAGGGGCTAAAGCAATTCCATAACAGTGTCTACAGGCATTTCCTGGCAGGGTAGGGCATGGTGGAACAGCTGCACTGAGCAACATGCTCCAGACTCTGGAAAGATTTGTACCATCTGGTCCATTCACTTCAAACACAATCCTCTCTGCTTTGTGCATTCCACCTTAACACTCATCTTCCTTCTTTCCTTCTATCTGCCCCTTTCTGACCCCTCTTCTCCTTACCCTACCATCCCTAATGTCTCCTCTTCCACCCCTTACTCAGCCTATCAATATTTTTTCCCACGCACTGGAGATTCTGTATAAGGCATGTGGATTTCTGTACTCAAGCTAACCGCCCTTTAAACTCATTTGAGAGAAATGTACATTTCTGGGACAAGACTTTCCTTATCTCAATGTAGATAACTAGTATAAGTGACCCTGGGTATCAGATTTTAGCCTTCAAGACTATACAAAGTATATAGTACCTGATAACCTGATACATTTTGAAGAACTCCCATACTTTTAGTACAAACCTAGGCCTTTCATGCCCTCTGTATGAGCCAGCTGCAGCATAGTGGATGAATACAGTCCTTTCAAAGTGCCAAATAAAATTTTCTTTAACCTCATTCTCAGAAAGAGCTGAATTTGTGCAAAAATTTTCTAACAAAAATGAAATGAAGCGTGGAACAGACACTGTCATGTTAAAAATCGGTCCAAACGATCAGGATAAGTCTTGAAGATTTAGAACGCTTAGATTACCAATACTTACTTATTTAGAAGTAAAGTACCATGTACAAAGCACTATGAGACAACTTTTTGATGAATTCTGTGGACAGACTGCGGTTTGTATTTTATTGTAGCTACTATTATTAGCAGTATTAGTAACATTAGTACGTGCAGCTAATTAAAGCTTACACTATGTACAAAATATTCTTGTCTTCCTTAGGTAAGTGTAACTCAGACAACCTCACCATAGCATAACACATTCTGTATCAGAGTCATGGTGGGTGTAGCTTTTTTAAAGCTTTGAGAAGTGCTGTGCTACTCTTCTAGGTCAATGTCTCTACTGCCTGGTTCCTTCTCTAATCCAGCAGACTTCTGTAAAATGGAGTTCACTGCCACTCTTCCCACTTAACAAAATCGCATAACCTCATTGCATTTACCCTGAACACCTGCAATATTAAGTGCTAACCATGAGAAAATCATGCTTACCTGTTCTCAGATTTACCTAAGGCAGGTGATGCTGGGATTATGACCATGAGATGTTTGGACACAAGGCACGTGATATCAAAGTGGAGCGTACAAATTAGACAAAGGTTTTCTTGTGTTGACCAGCAGTCCATTCTATGCTGAGTGACACAGGCAAGATCCTGAGCAGAGTGCCTTCCCTGCAGGCAGTAGAGTTCTATCAGTTTGCACCTGCTGAAAAAGCTGACCCATTGTACGCAGAGCATCACCTCAGAGATATTGAAATATATTTTCAGTTAAGAATCCTGTTTAGTAAGATAATATAAATACTTAGTAGGGATAATACCAAGACAAAAAAGTGATTATGCATATGGTCTCTTTTCAGAGCAACAAAGTATATGGAGCTGTAAATTATCATAAAACTATTTTCAAACTTTTAATTTTAATGTCATTGAAATTTTAATCATTATTCTAATTGAAGTGAATACTAAATTATTAATGAAAATATAATTGCTTTTAAAAGTGGTCTTTTTAAATATTAAAAAAAAATTAAGTTACAAAAGAGGGCAAAAAGTAATTTCTTATTTTCATGCTCATTCAGCTCCACACAGAGAAGTGTGCATTCTAATTACATTTCAAATTCAAACTAAAAGTGTGATTTTTAGACCGAAAAGTGAAAATGGATTTTTTTAGACTTATAAAAAAATAATTTGAAAATAAAAGGGAAAAGAATAATGATGTTGCATCTTCTACAGATATTTTTACTACAAAGTAATAAAAATGCAATAAAATTATTCATGAAACTTGTCAATAGTTAATGTATTGTCTTTGAAATCCTTAGTATCCTAATATAACCCCTTGGAACTGTTTTATATTGATGTGCTGGGATTATAGCGCACATTGGAGGGCTATGCAGAATGTAAATGCAATGTCAAAGATTACAGAAAACCACAGGGGAAATTAAGAGCTGTTTCTTATATGGTGTTGGAGACCTTAAGCTATTTTGTTCTGGGCATCTTGTCGTTATTGTTTTGTACTTAAGTCTTTGTTGGTGATAAGTGATACATTCTGAAGGTAAGAATTACTCTTGTGGAATTGTGAAATCCCAAAGGAATTATGTTTAAAAATTTGCCTGTTTTCAGAAAGTTTTTCTGGAGATCTTCAGATTTAGAGAAGCAAAATTTGGAGATGTCCTTGATATTTCATGTCTGCGTATAACTGCATCACAATGTAACTATGAATCAAACTCAGCTAATCTCAGTGCAAAATTTCATTTCAGTAGGCATAGGTTGTCAGGCTGTGGTTCATCCACATCTTTATGCAAACTCGTGGTCACTAGAGGTGAGAGTTTGACTCACGCTGTTTCTGGAAAAAGAATGGAAGAATGGCTTGGAAGGTTTGCTTGGAAATATTTTTTTTATTTGCTTTCATTTTTTCCCTTACCAGACTGGCACACAGATGTCTCCACATTTCAAGATATTTTCTTTTTTGGGGTTTTTTTTTATAGTGCTTGCTTCTTTTTTTTTTTTTTTTTTGTTTCTTTCTTTGCTTTTATGGGTGTGGACTAGGACTTCTTACTCCCTGTGAAACTATAAATTAGATCCATTTCAGGTTTCCAGTATTCCTTGAAAAAAAATACAAGGGGCTGTATTTCTCTGTCTGACAGCCATTTAAAACCAGATTGGTTTCAGGAAGGTTATCATTTAAGTTGAATGACTGTTAGGGGACACACAACCTATGTGGTCCTACCACACTGAACTTACTATTCATGTTTTCCAGTCAAGGTGGCTACCTTTCTGATCATAAGTTGTTATCAAAGTTAACATATTGACTGTGCTGAATACATTCACAATTATAATGAGCAGCAATGACTAATGCCTATTTGTGTGTGAAGGATATTTGAATGGCTCTTGTGAATAACACCTGCATTCACAAAATTGCTGTGTTACAGAGTTCATCAGGGTTCCTCTAGTCAGCTACATACTGCTGGGACCATGTCATGTCATTTCCAGGTTAGTGAAAAGGGAAGCTGTAAATCTTCATGCTTTCTGCTCAAGATGCAGCCCACAGACATGAAAGGATGGCAGCACTTGGGGCTGAGGGGAGTTGGAACCTGGGGGATTTCCCAAAAAGCAGAACAAGAACGTCAGGTACTGACACTAGATCTGAAAACACAGGCAGCTTGCAGAGTACCTGAAATTTCAAAGCAATAAAGGAAATATGAACATGGAAAATAACAGAGCATTGTGCTTTCATAGCAAAGGAGTATAGTTTAATTTCAGATCAGTTAGGAAAACATGATCTTCATAGCATAAAGGATGTGGAGAATGGATCAGGAAGATTTTCCATTTCACAGACGTCTACTTAGGTGATCCAAGAAAATGGTAAGATGATAAGGAAACAGAAATGGCAAATGCATGCCAGTTTTGTATTGTTTTGTCTCATTTTCTTTTCTGCTTCTGATAAGTAACATAAAGAATTGTTGGTATTTTAGACCACTATGCAAAAGTTGTGTGCCTACTAATCATCCCTGAGGACTGAGCTGCGAGCCCTAAAAACCTAAAGTAAAAAAATTATAACGGTAGAGTATCTGCAACTCAACAAAATCTGTAGGACAAAGACAATGCACAATTTCATTTCCTTCAAGGGGTGAGACAGAAGTACACATCCACAACATGTACTACAGAAACCGGGGTGAGAAATCATTAATGTTATCTGCGGAAATCAAGTATCAAGCTTCGTTCTCAATTCACTTTTTGTCACATTTTTATTAGTAGACTTTATATGACAATAAGATCATAAAAAGTTTCTATGATCAAAAAGCTTCAGTGGTGCTTGCTTGCTTCTCAGTTGATGAGGCACAGCATAATCTAGACTGATGCATGTGAAAGCAGGCTTTCACAGACTAGTAGCAATAACACATGAGGGCCTTTCAATTTAGGAGCATACTGTGTCCAAAAAACCTGGTGGCTTTCAGGGCACACAGCAAAGGTCATGTGCCCAGTCTGATTTCTGCTGGTAAATAGCCATGCTCATATAGCTGAGAAGTAGTTTTATTTCCACACCGTCAAATGTGAACCACTTACCATGTCTTCTACACAACTGTGTGTAGTTCGGTATTTGGTTTAATGGTGATTATTTCCTATTCTTCTCCATCTGGCTTCTGAAGCAAGCTGGTCTCTGACACCACTTAAGCAGAAATAGTTTGTAAATTTGTTTCCCAAGGGCTTTGTGATTGCTTTTGATAATAGTTGCTGCTGATGTAAATCGGTGTTATTATCATCAGTGACTCAGTAATCCATTCGTTATTGATCTATTTAACTTTTTCATTTTAAAAGACAGGAATAAAAATTGTGCTGCAGCCTGCATTTCGAAATTTCATTAAAACTTTAATTAAATTTATATAATTTTGTAAGGAAATCAGAATGCATGATTTGAATACACTATGGGTTTGGATTTTAACTCACCGTTTTAAAGTCCTCTGTTCAGATGTTGATGGTTTCTTTCATTTTTGGCTATTTCTATCACCAGTGGAAGGCAAACCAGTAAGTCCAAAAGGAAATCAATTGTTTTTCCAGTAATTGTTAAGGGTTGTACATGATACAATAGCTAACTCATAGATGCCAAAAACTAGGCAAAATTGCTTCAATTTTAAATGCTTGACTTTGAAAAGTGTATTCAGGTCAATTCCTAAGCCATCTTTTCTTATAAACTAATTAAACACTGAAGTGAAATAACAATCAAACTCTCATTAATAGGAAAGAGTTGCCTTAGGTAGCAAAATATTAGTCCAGAAGAAACTTTCAAACTTTCTTCTGTCACCAGCTGTAAAAACCAGGGGCAGCTTATAAAAGGAAGGCTGATACAAAATAACATTAGCAGAAAAAGTAAGAGAGGCTGAAATTAATCTGCACAGAAGTTTCAAACAGTACAGAAAACCCTCTGAAAAGGTTACTAGTTTCAGTTGCTGAGGCTGCCCCCACCTGGACCCTAACCCACTTGGGTACAGGTGGAGTAAGAAGGACCATCCTCTGTTACAGGTCTACACAATCATTAAACACAAGTAAGAGACAGGCAAATTGTGATAAAGGTGTAATGTTCTTAGAAGTTGTTAGGAACTGTGGCTGGATAAGCACAGCTTAAGTGGAATACCTATTGTTTGCTGAAAATGTGTTTTAATAATAGGACAATTTGTTTCTTCCACTGAATTTGCCAACTGATGGTAAAAACAGTTCTGTAAAAGTCATCTAGGAAAAAGAACAAATGGGAACAATTATTCTTCCAGAGTAGATTTCCTAAATTGAAATTCCCTACAAAAAGGCTGAAAACGCTTGCTTTAGCTAATACTCTTTTCTTGTTTGTTTTGGGGTTTTTTGTTTGGGTTTTTTTTTTTTTTTTTCATCTGTAGAGTATACACAGTTTTGTAATGCCACAGTTGCTGATTTATGTATTTCTAGTTTGCTTAGATCTGTCAATCAACCTTCCCCTATATAGATAGATGTAGATAGGTTGATTTACTGATTGATTGATTGAATTGTTTGTGAAAGCAAAGGTTATTTAGGAAAAATCAGTCCTGCTATTTCTTTTAAAATAGGCATTTGCGTGTGTCTAGGCACAAAAATATTTATGAATATATCTCTTCAAACTTCAGAGGTGCCCTTCTTTACACAAGGTCAATGTGTTAGGCCTACAAGGTACTGTCTTTCAGTATACTGTTGTGATGGTAGATGCCTTCAAGTAAAGTAGAATTTGCTTGACCTGACTTCCTGGATGTAGAATAGCACACCTGGAAAAAACTGGCAAGGAGCTGATGGTAATGAGCACCTGAATTTTAAACATGTTTTCTTTGCTATAAATTTGCAGTACTAACACACTTATCACAGATTCCACAAATGTTGGTGACCCTTATCCAGACAGTTTTGAAAATATAATTCTTGAAGTAGAAGGCACACGCCTAATAAATTCAGTTCTGAAAGATTCACAATTCAGAAATCTTCACAGGGCCCCAGTGTTAGTTTTACATCCAGACCACACAAAGTTTGAGTCTTAGGTGAGCATCTAACTCCCTTAAGTGTTTGCAAATGTCTGTGTTTACAAATATATGTGTTGATTGACTGAAGTATGAAGTAATTGTTTTAATACATATTATGGTTGCCCTTGGTGGGTTAACCTAAGCAAATTACTGTATATACAACAAATAAAGCAAACCAAGCAGTAACTAGAAACACTTCTTTGTCTCCGGAAAGGGAATATAAAAATGCTAGCTCAAAAGGAGGTGGTGACACTATGAGTTGAAAACTACCCTGCTTTCAAAGTTTAGTTTTACAAGATGCATTTCATTCCTCAAAGCTGATTTCACTCAATGTATTAACATGAAAAATGTTTTTGAGCTTTTCTGGGTGAGCACTCTGAAGAAACTCAGGACTGAGCAGCCCACGCTGGTTTAATCTTCTACAAGCAGAACCAGGAAACCATCATCCCAGAGAACTGCAAATAAGCGTCATCACTGAAATATGCAAAGGAATAGAGGACTTGAGCATCCCTGCAGTCATTGATTTCTTGGTCTCTCTATTTAGACTTCAAGAAGTAGGGCTTCTTAATGTAAACCATGCTAGTACTTTAGAAATGCCACTAGCTCCTTCTTGTCCTGCCTGACAAATGAATGTCAGAGCACAGTCCTTTCAGGGACTTTTGAAGCTGCCTCATTTGAACTTGTTCTATATATGCGAGAAAAATCCTGCTATTAATCCTCTGAGGAGCTTATTTTTAAGGAGGAATTTAAAATCACAGTTGGAATAAAAATCTGTGTTGTGGCTTGTGTAGTACTTGTGTGATAATGAGCTGTACTTGCATTACTTAACATGGTTTCAATTATATCTGCACTATTTGGGTGCAGACTACGATCCCTGCAGTATGCTGTTGGATAGACAGGGAAATGTGTTTACCGGAAGCATTACTTTTACAGTGTAGGTGGCGAGATGTCACTGTAACAATTTAAGAGGTCATTGCATGCTATGCACAAAAAATCTTGCTCCAAGCCTGAGCTCCTGAATTTGAGTAAGATGAACAGAGAAACTGCCTGAATTCTATGCTGTACACAGCACAAAGGCTCCTTCTTAAGAATGTCCAACTAAATAAATGCTTTTCTGCACACATCCCCTCCATTTCACAAATCTTCTAGGACTCCTTCTCTCTAAGAACTGTAGAGATGGTAGTGGTGAGACATGGATAGAGCAAAACTGACTTTTCTTTTTCTTTAGTTGTCTGTTTTCCAGTAGGTATCATCACCTGGAAAAGACTTCATAGGTACGATGAACTGTAATTTCTTCCCCAGAAAAGTAACAATGTCAAAAAAAGGGCAGGAGCTTTTTTTCTGTGAGTAACTAACGAGGAACATTAGAAATAGATTATAAAGCAAAGAAGTCAAGATGATGACAGATATTGTCTTAAAAATGTTGTGGATCTTCTTTAGCTGTGTTTGGTTTATTATGTAATTTCTTTGCTGTTGGTGATTTTGGCAGAGTTTTTGTAACTGCTCTGTAAATTTTTGTATACTTACCTCATGACCCTTTGAATATTGGTTGGTTTGTATTTTTTGTTACTGTTGATTTCAGCTAAAACTGGATTCCTCCTCCCTCCTCTCATTCTCCTTCTGTCTTGATTTTTCCTGGTGCATTGGGATTATTTATGTCTCACTGGATAATTTCAGAGAATGTTTGGGTTTTTAAAGCTATTTCCTAGGCTCAGCTACTTCAGTCTTGCAGTGCAGAGGTTTTTATACTAAATAGGATTGCCTTGAAGATGTACTGAGTTCCCATCACTTGCAGAGACATCCCACAAATAAAATCCAAGATTTCCAAGAACTGGAAAAAAGCTGTTCTTGGTCACCTACCAAACTGTCTAGCTTGGGAAATGTTTTATAATGTTTGGCACTCAAACCCATCTTCTGTCAGACAGGGATGATAACTTTAATATATCTACATAAAAGTTATAACGATATAGAAATCAAAAGAACATCAAATAATATTCATTCATAGTTGAGGCTAAAATCTACTTACTATAGTTACATCCCTCTTTGGAATTAGCTAAAGTAACACTGATAAAAATTCTATTCAGTCACTGTCTTCAGCAACTACAAACCTGTGCTTCTGCTTGGTTGTTTTAAGATTGCTTCCTTTAGAAAACAGATTCATTTGCTAAATTAGCTTTTTTCTTGATTACTGATTGCATTCATGGCTTTCAATACCATAGAAAATGGTAAAAGCTCATCTGAATAAAAATTAAAGCACAGTTACTTCTAGTTCAGTTTGAAGTAATACCTCTCAGTTTTCAATACTAAATTCTTGTTCTCTGTATACCTTTTTCCCTAAGTGTAGTCTGGGTATAGTTTACGACAAGCATTGCTACATGACATTTTTATGTGAATCTTGTCATGTGTGAAATATGAATTTCATAGATGACAACACCAAGATTTGAAATATCTCAAAAGGGGAAATAGAAAAATCCTCCTTGCCAGTTTTTCCTTCAAATGAATATAGGGTTTAAAAAGACACTGGGCTGATAGCACAGAAGAATTGAGTTTATTTATCTGTGAGACCTGCCTAGCACCAGCAACAACAGCAGCTTCTTCCTCATTTCTATGCTGATGCACTTGACTCTGAGGTGAAGTACCCATGTCTAATGAAGCATCTCATTAGTCACTTTAGACATGGCTTACCAATGTTATTGCTAAAAAAGGTACCAATATCTTCCTAGTACAGATGTTTGACCATAGTGAAATTTACATACATCAAAAATAAATTTTTCAACATAAATGAAAAACCACTGGGTTGTGGTAAGTTGCATTAGCATTAGTGACTTAGGAAAAGCGGATTTTGCGTATCAGAAGCATTTTTCTCATCTGTCAGGCAAATTAACTTTCTCTAGAGCTAAGGCTAACAAGCTTTGCTAAAGTCAAGCTTTTAAAAAATGCAACTAGTAAAACTACAGCAGCCAACTTTTAGTTAGTGGAGTACCTCTGGAACAATGCAAGCCTCAGAAGTTGCCATATTCAGCCTGAGTTTTAAGAAAAGCTGAAGTACCTATGAAGAACCATAATAGGTACCTACTTGACTCCATCCCTATTCACCAAAGCACCAGCAATTTGCTTGAATCCCACTATAATCAATGGGAATATTCACATACTTGGGTAAAAACTGTAGGACTTTGGTGGAACTTAGTTAGTCTTAGTGGGGTGTAGCCCCTGAGAGGAGTACACAACATAATATGTGGTGTTGCAACAATCTTGACTATAGGAGGTGATCCTGCTCCTCTACTCTCTTCTTGTGAGACCTCACTTGGAGTATTGTGTACAATTCTGGTGTCTTCAACAAGAAAAGTACATGGAACTGTTGGAAAAAGTGCAGAGGAGGGCCACCAGGATGATCAAAGGCCTGGAGGACCTTCCATATGAAGATAGACTGAGAAAGTTGGAGCTGTTCAGTTGGATGAAGAGGAGGCTGCATGGAGACCACCTAGCAGCCTTCCAGCATCTGAAGGGGGCCTATAAGGATGTTGGTGAGGGAGTATTCATTAGGGACTGTAGTGATAGGACAAGGGGTAATGGATTAAAACTTCAACAGGGGAAGTTTAAACTGGATATAAGGAAGAAATTCTTTACTGTGAGGGTGGTGAGGTACTGGAATGGGTTGTCCAGGGGCTTGTGAATGCTCCATCCCTGGTGGTATCCAAGCCCAGGTTGGTATGCGCCTTGGGTGACATGGTTTAGTGGGAGGTGTCCCTGCACATGCAGGGGGGTTGGAACTAGATGACCTAGGTCCTTTCCAAACCTAACTATTCTATGATTCTGTGATTGTACAATTTGAAATTGTAAACCTGAAAGAGAGGAGAAAAATTTATTTTGTGAATTTGTTTAACAGCTCAAAGGTCACAACCTTGAAAAAAATCATTGCCCATTCAGTGGTCTGGATGATTTGATTTTTTTATTATTATTGGTGAAGCACTGAAGTGTTAAATGAAAACCCACTGCTGGAAGCAAGAGGGAGAAACTCTTGGCTGGGTGAGAGTAGGGGAGGCAACCTCTCATTATACCAGAAATGGCTCCCAAGGAAGAACTGGACAAAAAGCTGCTCTGTGCTTATACTGCACTTGTTTAACAAGCGTACAATTCAAGAAACTACTCACTTTCTTATAACCTCAAGTATTGATTGCTTATCAAATCTAGAGATCCTGTGGCCATCTATAACAAGACAGTATGAAGTCATTGTTTTCCAACTATCTTTCTACCTATTTTTGAAACTTGATATACGTGGTATTATTCTTCACAGAAAATCAGGTGGGCAACATCTTAAGTGTCCATATGATGTTCTTCACTCATTCTCATCTTCTCACATCCATATGCACAACATCACAATATCTGTGGCTTCAGAAATTCTCATTTCTAAAAAGAATACAAATATATGTGTGTGTGTATATGCATATGTAAGTGTATATAAATATTTTTGGTTTACTATACAATGCATATATATGTATACATGTCTCATATACATACATATACACACAAATATGTATATCATACAAATACAGGCTGGATGGAGACTGGAATGAGAGCAGCCTTGAGGAGAAGGACTTCAGGGTATTGGTTGATGAGAAGCTCAGCATGAGCCAACAGTGTGCACTTGCAGCCCAGAAAGCCAGCTGTATGCTGGGCTGCATCAAAAGGATTGTGGCCAGCAGGCCAAGGGAAATGATTCTGCCCCTCTACTTCGCTCTTGTGAGACCCCACCTGCAGTACTGTTTGCAGCTCTGGGGCTCCCAACAACAAAACAGGGACATGGACCTTATTGAGTGCATCTAGGGGAGGTCCATGAAGATGATCAGAGGGCTGGAGCACCTCTCCTATGGAGACAGGCTGAGAGCTGGGCTTGTTCAGCCTAGAGAAGAGAAGGCTCAGGTGAGACCTTATAACAGCCTTCCAAAGGGACCTAAAGGGAGCCTACAGGAAATCTGGAGAGGGATTTTTTACAAAGTGTAGTGACAAGACAGGGAAGAATGGCTTTAAACTGGAAGAGGAGAGATTTAGATTAGATGTAAAGAAATTCCTTACTGTGAGGGTGGTGAGAGACTTTTGTAATTTGGAGTTGTATTTTGTTTTCACACAGAAATTTGTTTCAAATTTTTATTTTTTTAACTGAGAAGAATAATTTTGAGATGGGTGCATGAATATTTGTTTTAACTTTAGTCCTTGCAGTCAAAACCCATGAAGTTAAGAGTACACTATCTTCCACTGAAAAGGTGTGGATGAGATTAGTTTTCTCCCCTTTTTACTTGCCCTCCTGTGTATCTCTTATCACTGACAGGAATAATAATGATTAGCAATTAACTTAATTTTATTTTGGTTATTTTAGAATAAAGAAGCAGACAATGGCATCATAAACTGAGCCTAGAGACTGAAGTCTTTTCCAAAGAGGCAGACTTACATTTTCCTGAGCGTGAGATTATTATTAGCAGCCTGTCTGCCCAAGATGGCACTCTACTAAGAAAGCTAGAAAAGGCAGGCACTCTATGCTTGCCATTATTGGGAAATTTCTGGACCCTAATGATAAGCAATCTTGAAGGATGTTGTAGTTTAACCCCATTAGGTAGCTAAACCCCACACAGCTGCTCGAGGAGGGAGAGAATCACAAGGGCAAAAGTGTAAAAACTTGTGGCTTGAGGTAAACACAGATTAACAGATAAAGCTGCTCACACAAGCAAAGCAAAATAAGGATTTCATTCACTGCTTTCCAATGGCAGGCAGAAAAACTGGAAGGAAAGCAAGTCTCCATCAGGCATAATGACTTGGGAAGACAGATGTCACCAATCCTCCTTCTTCCAGGCAGCTTTTATTGCTGAGTACAAGATCACACTGTATGGGATATCTCTTTGGTCAGTTGGGATCAGCTGTCCCAGCTGTTTTGCCTCCCAGCTCCTTATGCATCTACAGCCTGCTCTGTGGTGGGGTGAGAAGAGGAAAAGGCCTTGATGTTGCTCAATCACTGCTCAGCAATAGCTAAAACATAGTATGATAGCAACATTGTTTTGACCACAAATCTAAAATATAACACCATACAAGCTACAATAAAGAATATTTTCTTTCTTCTGATATCACAAATTTTGAGTTGCCTTCTTCCCAATGGCCCAGATTCAGAGATGTCAATAAAATGAAGGTATGCCTTAAAACTCTGTCATTTTTTTATTTTTTAGAGGTGAAATCCTGATATGTCTCAGGATCCTGGAATACTAACTGAGCTACTTTGAAATGTACTCTGCAACTGCAGTAGACAGTTCATACAAATCTATTAGGCAATTACTTGGTTAAATCAATACCCTTCTCCTTTTTGTTTGCAGTCTTCATGCTTGTGGTTCATAGCTGGTTTAGCTGAGTCACATTTTACCTTTCTACTTTTTGTGAACAGTTATAAAACTTGGAGTATTCACATTGAAGCTCATTGTGCAATCTGAATTTTCTTCTATATGTTAACATTAAAAATGGGCAGGCTGTTTTTTCAAAGCAGCATTAGTTATATGAAGTAAAATGAGTCACTATGCTTAAAACAGAAGTTTTGCCTTCTGGAGACATTCTTCCTTACGAGAATTTGTTAGCATGTGTCCATGAAACTTCCTGGTGTTAAACTGGATTTTGGATGCAGAAATGTTTTCTACCCAAAATTATAACATTTCACATAAAACATTTTTCCTTCCCTTCGGTTTTCAGCCAGAATGCTTTAGCTTCTGAAATTCCTTGGGATGAATCATAACAGTCTGGGGGGTGCGTTCTCAGTTGCAAGGTACGCTCCTTTGATAAAGGCCACTTGGATGAAAGCCTTCTGCAGGATGGCCTGGTTGAGAAGAATTATGGGGCTGCCAGTGAAAGGAGCTTGGAAACTGCCACTCTGTCTCAGCAACTGGGACACTTAATCAAGCAGACAAATAAGTCTGAAGTGATGGAGAGAAATTTTCAAAGGTTAAGAGGGGAGAGTATAGGGTTTGCTGTAAGCCAGTAAGCCACTGAGTTGGCTGAAAGCAAGCCTGAGAGCAAAGGTCTACCCTGCAGAGATGCAGCCTGTGAGGCAGAAGCTTATCTGTATTTTTGGTTCTCTGTCTCCTAGACAGACCCATCTAAACATTCTAGCTGACAGAGGTCCTCTTGCACAGCTTTTGATCTGTTCTAAATATGATTTTTTTTAAATGAATGAGACTGGGAAAGCAGTTTTCATCAGAGGCTGGTGGTAATGGTTCTGTCTGCTGACTTCTGTTTGCTCAGCAAAAGTGTTTTGCTGTTCCCCATTTTCTGACAGTTCATGACTCTGTAGCTATAGCAGCTGTGTAGTACACTGAGGTAAACTGGACCACTACAATCACCATCTGGTAGTACACGTGTATTCCTGACTGTCCATCGTCACTACCCCATATCAGTACAGTGAGTGGTGCAAAAGTCTGAACTGCAAACAGTTGTTGATCTATGGACAAACCTTTGTTAATCTATGAATACAGTATTATGTATTCCTTCTTCTTTAAAAATGTTAAATTCTTATCAGTCCATAATTCATTTTGACACCAGACATAAACCAGATTTGGTTTGTTACCTTTAAGCATGCAGTGAATATACTATTCAAATGTACAGGCTGTGTGAACTCAGACAATCAAGATTCTTCTTGGTCTTAGACTAACTGTCAGGCACCAAATTCAAGTGTAAATAAACACAAAAACGCCATCAGTGTTGGGAACCAGGATTTTAATCTAGAATGTCCTCTATAAAGAGCAGAGGTGCTTCCTGATCTTCAGCTTTAAAAGTCTCTTGTTTGCTTGCTTCATTTTCATACATTTTAAAAGAGCAGGTCTTAGTGAGACATTGACTATCTGGATAGCTGGTGATGATGATGTAAGCACAGCCACACAATGAGCAGTGCAATGAGTAAATTCCCATGCTTCTGCAAAGATAAAAGGTCTATATTTCATGGTACAGCAGACAAAAGGGACTACTACTACCCGGGATAATGTTCCTTGTGTGTTTATTTTGTATGAAACCACAGAGGAAACTGAATTCTTCTAATAGAATTTTGGGTTTTTTGCTTAATTTTGTTTGACTGCTCTGTGCTCCAGATGGGTAGTGGTCACATGGTGCTTCTTATGTGTTGTTTGCAATTAGTAATGCTCTTCATAAGTGATGTATAGTTCATTTGCATTTTGTGTTGTAGCTATGTGAAATGCAGGTTGCTTGTGAGGGGTGCTGCTGTTAATGTAAGTGGACAAACACAATATTTTAATTCACAGCAGTACAGCTGCATCTCATCTAAATTGGGCTTACAGACTGGTGGAAGAAATGTTAAAAATATATTGCTCACTAGTTGCATGAGAAGTTTTATGTTGGAGTGTGTGTTAAGGAAACTCCCTTGTAATATCTTGAAATTGTCAGTACTAGAAATTTCTCCAGCCCACCTCAACCTAATCAGTTCTTCAGGCATTGTGTTTGTTTTTGTTTGCTTTAATAAAACTCAAACACCTTAACCCAGCCTGCAGAATAAAAATTGCCTCAAAACTGCCATCTTAATACTGCTGGGAAAGAAGTATCTGTAGTCTCTTAAGAGTCAGATCTCCTGCCTTCTTCTTTAATTGAAAGTAGACTCTCTGCATCATTGTTTTTCCTTTGCAGATTACTAACAGCCCTAATACAGTGCTCTATTTTCCAGTCAAGGCACAGAACCTTTTGCATTCTGCTGCCCTTCTCCCCACTCCAGAGATTTGCCTTGATAGCAGGGGAGTGGCCTGTCTTTGCACTGCAAGGCACCTGGCCTCCCCAAGGAAAGCTCACCTTCCTGAGAGCTAGTGCTCCCCAGACTGTTTTTGTTTCCACATACTGGCTCTGACAATACCACTCCAGTCAAATAAACAGTTCTGATATTTGAGCATTATAGCTGTTTTTTCATACTTATTCCATCCCTCTTGTCTCTTAGTAATCCAGTAGGGCTATGATATTGGCTCATCACTCTGTAGATACTCTGTGTTTCATCACAATAGCAATGTAGACATGCGCATGCCGCAATACCATTCATGCTGTTGAACATCAAACATTAAAACCAGCACATTGCTGTGTCACTTCCTTTTTAGTGTTCAGACAATTTAAATGTTTACTTCACTTGCACTGGCAGCATCATAACTCCACATTTTAGTATCCACAGATTCCAAATATTTTATCATCAATGAATAAGTTGGACAAATGAATCCCTGCTGAGAGAGACGATTCACTGCTGGTGTGTAAGTTTGCAGCAGCCTTGATGCTCTTTTTGTTTCATTTTTTTCTTACATAAATGCAAGAGATGAAAGACAGAAAGGGGTTTCTTTTCCTGCAAAACAGTCTTTTTTCAAACCTTTGGCTTCAGGCAGAATTAAAATCCCTGACTCCCTGATAGTGCATTTATTTTCCTGAAATCAGCTGAAGAGCTCAGCCTTGTTGTTTTCCTGAGGACCTAGATTGCAGCTGCCTGGTAAAACTGGACATTTTTTATGTATAGACTATAATATTTAGAATTTGAAACCACTGGTTTTTTAGGTGTATAGGTTCAGTAGTAAATTTCTCTTCCTGTGGAAAACATCCTCCAACCTTATTGTGCATGTACACAGCTAAAGGACAGACATATGCTGGTTGCTTCTTCCTCTTTATAGTTATCTTGAAGAATATCAAATGGTTAATTTTTGCTTCCTGTGTGGTCCTATGTATGGACATCACACCCTGTTGTGCAAAGGGATTGAAAATAGAGATTGTACCTTTCTCTTCCATGGGTGCTTTTTGTGCAGTGGGTACTGAACACAGACACTGTCAACTGCTAGCTGCAAAGTGACTTCCAATCCTAACTCCAAGATTACCTACAGAATCAGAATGAAGACTAAATCTTAGGTTTTGCCTCACTGGGTAGCACAGCAGCATTTCCTTAGATAGGTTGGGTCTAGTGCTGCAACATGATAAATGAGAGAGCTCTTCCAGCAGCTCCTACATCTATAGAATTCCTCACAGCCAAGGCTGTAGCTTTGTAACAAACACTTGAGTTTTGCTTTCAATTAATTTTCACCATTACAGTTCTCATCCTTGACCTACCTTCTCTCGGTGTACCTTTCTTGCAGAAGTGTCATGTGATAACTCATATGCTTTTTGTTTTTAATACACACATATGCAAATACGTGTGACAGGGCAGAGAAAAATACATCTGGGGAGTAGAAGAGGCAATGTTTTTAAGTTTTCAGTGGCTTTCTTTCTTACACAATGAAACATTATTTTTTCAGATTTCTGCAGAAAATTGAGTTACAAGTCCCTGGCAGTGGAGATGCTGTAGTGAGAGGAAGGTTCATGAGAAGATAGCCTCTGCAAGCATCATGAATAATATTGGCAATGCAAACAACAAAAGCAACATTCAAGGCATCTGGGGTTAAATCTGTGTTCCACTATTCCCCTTCTGTGTGACTGGAAGAACTCATGTGAACTGAACTCTGACTTGTATCTAAGAAGGACACAGCAGTCTATTTAATCTATTTTTTAACTGTAATCCAGTTAGCACAGGGACTGTCTCTAGCTCTGTATTTGTTCTGTGGCTAGTATAATCAGGAGTCCTGATTTTTAGACTGGCCTTGTATATTTCATAAAAGAAGTACTTGCTAATCCCTTTTATCACTGTTGAGAAAGCCATTAAGGCTCCAAAACCAGTGAGCTGTTGTCTAAGAATACAGCATGCACAGGATGCTCAGGTGTCTTTTTTTGGCATATGTGACCAAAACCCACTGCTTTCTCCCACATCTCCCTTCAGAGTATATACTGCATATACTACTAATATATTCTCTTTTCTTGGTTTTCTTTTTCATGGTTACTAGCTTGAGGCCATATTTAAATCTCTTTCACTGTAATATCAATCTAACTGTACTTAGGGCTCAGTATACCTGATGCAAACTAAACACCTGTAAAACTCACGTTGACTTCAGTCTTTTGCCAGTCTGGAGAATTGCAGATATATCTCAAAACTTGTACATCTGTCAGCTGAGGTACTTTATTGCATCTACATGGTCTTGCAGGAATATGGCAGTATTAATATTAGATGATACATAAAAAATGGTGCACTTCTTTATGTTGCATAGCATTAACATGCACTTAAATATTCCTTAAAAATGGTGTAAAAAGCCCCAGAATGTGACAGTTAGGACTGTTTTTCATGTGCATCTGTTCTAAATTGCAGGTACACAAAGCAATCCATAATTGGACAATTCTAAGAAGTTTATTATAAAGACAGCTTGCCAAAACATTTTCTTCCACAGATAAGTTGTCAGAGTAAAATATGTTGGTACTGTGAATAGTTGTCTTAGAATCTATGTGAATTCTTTGTCTAAATTTGTCCCTACATACATTTAGCTAGAAAGAAGTGACCTGACAATAGCTGCATTTTAACCACTGTTTCTTCTATTGTCTTGCCTATCTAGAAGAGGTCTACATTTTTCTCATATGTAAATTGCATTTGCCTATGAAAACAATAGGACTAGTCAAGTACTTGGATGTCTTTTCAAGTATCCAGGTGCCAATGCTTAAGAACAAATGACAGCATGAACAGTTAAGTGCATTTGCTTACCAATGCATTTTAATACCACGTATATCAAATATTATGAATTGCACAACTTCCCCATTCCACATGATAGATAGCACAGAGGAAGTTTAGGTGGGCCAGCATGATGGCTTCTGCCATACTACAGTCAGTCCTGGCATAGGGTCATGGGCTCTTTTCCATTCCCTGGGTTCCCCAGATTGAAGAGATGCTTCCAGATCCTGGTGAAGGGTTGTGGGCCATCCCTCCCTTGAAACATTTTCCAGAAACTCTTGGTTACTCCAGTATTCTTATGTGTCTTCAGTTTTAGGACTGGCTAGAGAATAGCCTGATGATGCTTAGGTTGTATGACTTGAATAGATGCTCTCTTATCTGTCATTGCCAGTGTATGTACACCTCTGGACACTTATGCACTTCTTGATGACCAATGTGTTGTTTGTCCATCTACTTCCCTGAGCATGCCAGGAACTATTCTGGTGTTTACAATAGCCCATATTTGTGTCTACTTCTACTACATACAGAAGAAAACTCAGTTAAAATTCACGGGCTTATTCTAATAGCAGCTATCATAAACAAGGCTTAGTTTACTTTAGCTGCTACACTGGTTTATAACTAGATAGTCTAATGAGATGACAGTGAGATCTGCAACCAAATGAAACATGCTCTGTTCATAACATAAGTGCAGATGGCTAAAAAGGAACTTGTGGTTATTTATTTATTTGTATTTCTTTGTGAAAAATATTTGTTTTTCTGGGTGGTCACCCCTCTTTCCATCTACAGTTATGCATCTGGCATATTTGTGAGCATGTATTTTGCATGTGCAACTACTTTGGGCACCTGCTACACAGTCTTACAGTTAATATGCAGTAATCAGAGCCCCGCAAAACAAATACATTTTCAGCAAAACAGATGTGAAGAGACTCCTCATAAATTCACATGAACAAAAGAGGGTGTTTATTTCTTTAATTGAGTATATAAGTGTTTCATGGTGTTATCAATTTTCCCACCTTCTTCTCTATCATGAAATCTAATCAGCTTCCTTTCTTTAATGTTTATACTTTTTCCTATAAATGGAAAGTTCTCATTAATGGGAACCCTTTTTTTTTTTCTTCTGAGTTGTAGAGCTGCACAACAGTAAAGTCCTAAGTTAAATTTTTCATTGTTAGGTTTGTACAGGTATCTTTCTGACAATAAGGTTAAATCAGAGTTCATCTATAGCATTAGCATCAAAAGAAGAGATCCAATTCACCTAAGGCAGAATGTTTGAAAAAAAAAGCCTTATGGATGCCTCAGAAGACAGTCAGCCATCTCAGCCATCTTTGTTAGCATATAAAAGAGTCAAGCAAGCTTGTTGTATGATGGAAGGTGGTTTATCCAAGCAGTCATGTAGTTTTATTACCTTCACTTACATGCTTCAGTCCTTTGAAATCCTTGGTCTGTTTGTTATCTCACATTGTGGCTGCTGTAGAAGCTCCAGTTCTCTGAAGGTAACTTCCTTGTCAGTGCCTACCCCACTTGGAGACCTTGAGACTTTGAAAGACTTTCTCATAATGGAGATTTCATATTGACTACAGTTTAACACCAGCCCTTCAAGCTGGAAACACCGGTCTGATGACCATACTGTGTTGTTACCCAGGAGCAAGAGAACTGATGCTAAACACTATGATCATCTTTGGTCTTCTGGAAGGGGTGTATGATGGTAATGTCAGGATATAATGACAAGAAAATAACTTATTTTCTTGGCTTAGTTTGGGTGTAGTTCTTTCTTTTTGTTACTAATCTCTATTAAAAAATGTTTAGGGGCAAGAAGAAGGTAACAGTAAACATGTATCAGCAAGTAATTCTAGAAGGTGTTGTCACAAATTAGTTCATTGCACACAATTGGATTATTGAAATAACAAGATACCACGCTTGGCCTTAGAATATAGAAGTAAGCCTGAATGTATATGCAAGCCTGAGGGGCTGGTTTCATTATCTTTTAGGTTTAAGTGTTGTTTAAGTGGATTGTAGAAATAGCAGTGATACCTTTGCACATACGTTGAGTGGTTGTGAAGTTTTTATTATTTTGAATGGGGGGAATTACAATATTATGAATTCTCTCACATATATGCGACCTTGAATAGTGATTTTCCCCTATTTCTTTACTATTGACATATTCTGTCTTAAGCTCGTGTTATTTTTGTGTAATGTCATATATTATAGTTTGCGTCATGCAGAATTGCCTACTCATGAAGTAAGCACATGCTTCATCAGACTGGTACAGTCAATGTTAAAAGTAAAAATATTTTCACCTGTGTGTTTTGTAGCATTTGCAAAAAAATGGATGATGACACAAATTTGTCAAACTTCCAATTAAGTAAATACCATTCTGCTTACTCCAAATGTACAGATACTTCTAATCTGATGAAACTATGAGAGATATTTATTCTCAGTGAAGTTAATGCAAGGAGTGTTTGTTGAGATTATTTGATGAAAATGTACTGCTTTCAGAGTTCATGTTGGCAGCTACTCAGGTTCTTTTTTCTTCTTTCATGAAAGTCTTGCAGTTGAAATATTTTGCATATCAAAAGTAAATTCTATTATATTAAACAATGTGGACCAAATGTTGCAGTCCATTAGACCAGAGAAATAAAGTGTAAGTAATTTTATTTCCACAGAATTCCTTTGGATTTATGCTAGCATTAATTAGATAGGATTTAGTCACTTGGGATACAGCATAAATTTTGTCATGCATTAGCATTTTTTCCAAGCTGCCAGTTTTAGTCTTCTTTGACTAGTTAGAAAAAAAAAAAAAAAAACAAAACAAAAAACTAAAAAAGAAAAACCCTTAATTTATTCAAATATAACCAAAGATTCTTATCCTAGCATGTCTGGGGATTCTGCTTGTTTACTTAAAGCAAAACCAATTTCTGCCAATATATCAACAGTGAACTTAAAGTTCTTTTACACTGGGTAATTCAAAGTAAGCAGGAGAGAGAAAGTGGCAGCACTCTTTTATAGCCACCATCATCGAACAGCATTTCTGATACCACAGTGTTGTGCTGTAGGATTCTAAGCAAATGCCTCTTCAGCATTCAAGATAACTTGTAGATTTATGAAAAAGTGTTAGCGTAGTTCAGTTGCTTATTACCATTATAAACCTAAATGAGAAAAAATATGTATTTATTTGTACTACTGGAAGAATCCATTGAGTGGATTCCACATATATGGAGAAGTTTCTTTTCATTCCTGGAGTACCTTGGAATAAGTATTCAGATAAGGGTTGTTAGTCATAAATATTTGAGCTTACAGTGTGTGCTATCAGGCTCAGTGACATACTCAGTCAAAATTCTAAATTCTGTCTCCTTGCAGGAGACTGGAAGTCTGTGTGAGGACTAAAATCACTACTCTTAGGTCTACAATAAATGGACTTCACTGGGGAAGTAGATTAATTTTTTTTTTTCTGTACCAAGAAACTAGATGTTGTATATGCTAACCAAACACCATCCCAGATCATAGAGCTGACAATTCAACTTTTTTAAGAGTCAGAGATGATCACGCTTAGCCCTAGCAGTATTTGGAATGGTGGCCATTGTGTCCATGTTTAAATGACTACCAGAAACCAGTCAAACCTGCTACAAAATACACATGCTTATGGGTATTTATTTATTACATGCATACATATATATGTAATTAAAAAAAGTTATTTGAAATCCATTTAAAATCCATTATTGTAAAGACATTACAGGAATATAAACAGAGAGGAAAAACTGAATGAGACTCACAGGCTTGTGAAAGGCATCCTGCCAAACTTTGTCCCGTCTTTATATAATGCAAACTAGAATAAGAGAATCCTCTGCAATTCCTTCTGTGTCATCTTTGAATGTGGTACAAAACATTTCAATACATGTTGGAGAAAGATGCATTGTTCTGAATGTTAAGTCTTTTATGTCTTTTTTTTATAATAGTACTCCTGCTGTTCATTATAAGTGAATGGTGTCTATATGACAAAGGAAAAAAAAATGAATGTATCTTAATCCAGAATAACATAAACATGCAAATTAAAAATTCTAATGAAAGAATTACAGTTCAACAATCTGCAATTTCAAAATTAAATATTTCTCCTTAATTCACAACCACCTACATTTGCTCTTACAAAGTAAAGCATATCAGTGGTTAAGGAGTAACCCGTAAATCACACACTTGCCTCACCTGCCTTTTTTTTTTTTTAAGGAAAACAGGTACACCTTTTTTTGATCTTTGTCCTTCAATTCCGTTACAGTTTGTTGTCTCATCTCATATTCAACTCTCCATGTTCAGTTGCTTGTCCTTCACACCTTTATGTTTTATATTTTTCTGATCTGTCCTCCTGTTCAGCTGCTTTGTAATGTCTAATGGAACTTACAGTCAAACATCCTTTATCAGTTTCTTAATTTGATTCTTACCTAATTATGGATATATTTTTAAATTTTACATAAACACATTTAATTGGTTAGATTTTATGAACTGAAAAAAAAATCCCAAACCACTTTGTACAGTGCTAACAGAACAAAAGAACAGTTTCAAAGACAAATGTACCAAAGGCTCTTCATAAGCACCACTGTAAAAGTCAGTTTCTCAGACAGCCCAACAGGATGTCCAAACTCAATCAAAACATGTGTCAGGTTGCACAGCTGACATCTCAACACTAAAAAGAGCTTACCCTAGTTTTTATACACAGAAAATGGATTATGTCATGTTACCAGTGAAACATGGAGCTGAGTGAGAGTTTGATTACATGCTGTTATAAATCTGGTAGGGAACTGACTTTCAAAGTCAATGCTGCTGGGCAAATTAGTAATTTTCAGGCAAAGGCATGGGGGCTACTAATATAGAGAGTGCTTCTTAACTAGTTCTACTTCCTTATGCAAAAGACTTAGAAATAAGATGTTTCCATTAGATAAAATTACCCCATTTCCTGTGAGAGGCAATGAAAATGATCTCTTGTGTAAATCATGGGTTTATAACAACCCCTCATATTGCAGGTAGAAGGAAAAAAAAAAAACCAAACCCAGTGGTGGTTTATTTTCTTACAGATTTTTCTCTATAAAAATACTACGTATGCCTCTGTAGTGATGAAACACTGAAGGAATGCCTGAACTTTGACAACATTAAATATTAAAGTTGAATTTCTTTCAGTTTAAAAACTTCAGCAATGTGAGGACTCATCTTGTATTCCAGGCAACTCCTAGAGCTTTTGCTCCCCTGTTCATCAGAGCATGTGTCCTACTTGCCTGCTCCTCAAAGGCTTCAAAGGTACCAAGCAGTAGAGATGCTGGTAGGTTTAATAATGCTTCTGCTCATCATTCTGTCTGTAAGTAGCCTCACATCCATGGCTAGCCACTGATCAGTCTGATAATGAAAATGTCAGCCAAGAAGATAAACAGTAGGAGTATGCTGTATCTCTCACAGACAAATCTCACTGTTGAAAAGCTTTGCTGGTGCCCTTTCAAAAGCAAGGCATTCCACAGGGAAGACATAAAAGGCAAATCCAACTGCAGTACTTATGGGAATCTTAAACCAAACAAATACCATTTCCAGAAGGCTCTCTCTAGGTATTGGATGGCTTCCATAAGGTACCCCTGGAGCCGTCTCTTCTTCAGGGTGACCAACCCCAGCTCTTTCAGTCTGTCTTCATTGGAGAGGTGCTCCAGCCATCTAATCATCTTCATGGCCTTCCTCTGGATTAACTTAATCAGATTCATGTCTCTCTTGTGTTGGGGACCCCAGAGCTGAACTCAGTACTGCAGGTGGGGTCTCACAAAAGATGAGTAGAAGGGGAGAATCACTTCCCTCTACCTGCTGGTCACACTTCTTTTGATGCAGCCCAGCACATGGCTGGCTTACTGGGCTGCAAGTGCATACTGCTGGCTCATGCTGGGCTTTTTGTCAACCAGCACCCCCAAGTCCTTCTCCTCAGGGGTGCTCTCAATGCAGTCTCTGCCCAGCCTGTATTTGTGCTTGGCTATACACGCTTGCATAGCTATTGACAGCTACTGGAATCATCTTATTATCATACAAAGGGGTTTAAAATGGTCTAATACAATACTTTGGAATTGCTTAAGTGATGTACTGTTACACGGTAAGTTCTGATGGAATGTTTTCACTGCACCTGAATTAATGTTTAGATTTGAAGTGATCAGGATACAATCTGAAAGGTTTTAAGTCATTTAAAGGAATATAAAATAAGATTACTAGTTGTCCTGGGTTCAGCAGTAGCAGTCATTCTTCTCAGTCTTAGTAGCTGATGTAGTGCTGTGTTTTTGACTTTCAGCCTGGGAACAACGCTGCTTACACTGATGTTTCTAGTTGTTGCTAAGTCATGTTTGCTCTGACCAAGGACTTTCTGAGTCTCATGCTCTGCCAGGGAGGAGGGGAAGCCAGGAGGAAGCAGAGACAGGATACCTGACTCAGACTAACCAAAGGGGTGTTCCATACCACAGCATGTCATGCCCGCTATATAAACTGGGGACAGTTACCCATAAGGGATAGATCACTGCTCAGGTCGGGCTGGGTATCAGTCAGTGGGTGATGAGCAGTTGTATTCTCTTACGTGTTATTTCCTTTATCGTTATTATTATTGGTGGTAGCAGCAGTGGTTTGTGTTATACCTTAGTTACTGGACTGTTCTTAATCTCAACCCATGAGAATTACATTCTTTTGATTCTCCTCCTCGTCCCTCCGGGAGCAGGGGAAAGGAGGGGGAGAGTGAGCGAGTGCCTGCATGGTTCTGAGTTATCTTCTGGGCTTAAACCGCGACACTCATGAACTTGTAGTGTTTTCTTTTTGTCTTATACAGCAGTACAGCAGTAAACATTGTGTTATTTCAAAATTCTTTTATGATGAAAAAGGACACATCTGATTCTTCACAAGGTAGCAAAAAAACTTACTTCCTGCAAGTAATTTTGGAGAACACACTTAATTTTGGAGAACTCATGGCTAGTAAATGTGGGAAGTTTGGAACCAGTTGCAATTCTCTTGTCAGCAAATCTGTGCCTCCATTCAAGAACTTGTGTTTGGCCACTAATTGCATGACAGTAGGAAAAAAAAAAGAAACCAACAAAAATATGAAATGATTTTATATATCTGTAGCTATTTGTCAAATTTGATTTGAATGTCATGTAATTTCCTCTACCACTGACCTATTCACTCTTGACTTAATCTAACAAAGAAACAGGGTATACACACACCTCCATCAAATGTGAAAGACATGACATATATTTAACAATTGATGCCTACTTTGAAATACAGCTGCTTTAAACTATTTTTTTCATAAAATTTATTAAAATTTAAAGGCATTAAAATACCACCCCAGTATTTTTCAGCCATTTTTACATCTGCTTAAGTGTTGTATGTGATAGAGAAGGGGATGGAGTCATTTGTATGTGACAGCAGTTCCATGGCTCCGTGGTATTCCAGGGCTATCCTTGACATTGTTACTGTTGCTTGCATAACTCCCTGAAGTGTGAGGACTCTATTTTGCCTGTTATAATGAATCAGCTCTTCTGAACAGCTCTCATCTTTCCACAGGGACCAGGGACTAGCTAAATATGCATTGTAGGTCTAGCTCAAAATTCCTATAACCACAAAATTATTTTGTCCTAATAAAGCTCAGTATGATCATTCAGTGTGGTTGAAATGACTGACTCATTTTATTTTTCAGTCTCTGGAGGGAAGCATAAGAAGACTGCATTTTGACACTTTACTGTAGATGCAATCATCCAACAAGCTCCAGACAAAAATAAACTGATTTTTTTGTCTAAAGAAATAAGATTGTAGTAAGTATACTTTGTATTAGTAATATTAATATAACTATTAATATTTAAAATAGCTTCAGGGGGAAGGATGTTGATTGTTTGGGGGGTTTGTTTATTTTTCTTTTTTTTTTTCTTCTGCAGAAGAACAATAAATGCAAATAGCTGGGATCTTCCAGAATATTAATAATTACTATCATGCAACATATGACACACCAAGGAATTAATATTGAAAGAATGTCAACCACATCAAATGTGAAGCATGTTAATGGATTCCCCTCTGAATACAGTAAACAAATGCACAGGAACCAAGGAGTCTAGAAGATATGTGAAGGGCC